>NC_030428.2:14135833-14501666 GCF_001660625.3 Ictalurus punctatus | reverse complement strand
GAGAGTGAAAAAAATGAATTTTGAGTAAAAGTACATGATCACGCAGTTTTATCAAATCCTATGGCATTGCGTCTGATGGGCCAATTTTTCCTCAGTGGTACTTGAGGCTGTATTATAAAAGATGTTTTTATAGTAGTGCTCTATTAAGCGTAACTATGGCTGGATTACATACAGTGGAATTATACAGGACATTTATTAGCAAATTTGATTTTAAACCCTAATAAATGAATTAGATGATTAGTTGATTAAATGACCCAATCTTTTAAATAGATTAAACAGGAAGGTGTTGCATTACTGCCAAAAGATTAGTGACATTCCTTCTGCTCTGACACATTTCTTTTACTCTAATATGAAAATGTTTGTTTGTATCCAAATGTTTAAAAATTTTTGCTCATGCACTGCAAACACTTTAGTTACACTACCCTTGGACAAATTTATTATTTTCGTGCCTGGAAAGTGTGGGCGCATGCTCAATTTTTTTCTGTAGAGAATATCAAGCACGTATTATACACAGTAACTATAAACCAAACATGAGGTACTTTTTATCATGTCAGTGTTATGCTAGGGCATCTGCTCTAATTTACACCGTAATTTAATGTCTGACAACACTGCAAGATTAAGACATGGGAATTGCTATAGATTTCCATGAACTCATTGATGGTCTCCCAGTTACTCAAAATGTAAATAAGTCCTACATACAATCAGGATCACAACATAGATCTTGTTGCTGATTTTTACTGACCAACCAAAAGCAGAGTGTTGTCATTTAGAACAAAAAGGGTGGAAACAAATTTAGCTATCCATCAAAAATCTTTCAAGGAGCATCAGCAAATATATACGCTTAAAGAGAAGCCAAAGATCAAAACACTACAACACATCACTGATAAAAACTATAACAATCCATGGTATGGTTTTCCTACAATTAATCATCTAGTTAGACCAAATTAACCTAATTTGACTCCTTCCACTGAAAGCTGTTTTTCTCAATTTTCTCATTTTAAACAAAGATCAGTGACATTAACTTAAATTCCACACTGAATTCCCAGTTCTTCTACAGCCCTATATTTAGTGTTTTACAGATGTCAAGCAATACAGAATTGCTTAAAATATTCAATAAGATCAGTCAAGTATATCAACTTTATTAATAGGCACTGTTTCAAAGATGCTCAAATGTATTATTTATTTATTTAGTATTTTGTTTACTTTTTTTTAAATAAAAATATATAAATATACATATCAATTTATAAAATTAATCAGCAGTCTTTTTGGTACCTTTTAATCTAAAGTCTTGGAGGAGCTTGTTGCTATACAGATGCAAAATAATTAGTTAGAAGGCCTGAATGAAGTGTTCCAGTCTGTTTTTCAGCCTCATACAAGCAGATTCGACTCCAGCTCTCCAAGAGTCGTGTGTATACTCAATCTAAGCACAGAATCTGATACTGTTGATCACTGCGTTACTAAATTACTGCTGCAGTATTAGACTTGTTCAAGTCTTATCTGACAGGCAAGGAAAGAAATGTTTTTCTATGGGTAAATTCTCATCACCTTTCCTTAATATTTCCTTTGGTGTCATTAATCTGATGTTCTATTCTCAATTAAACTAGACATTTGAAGATTGATAAAAGACTAGGTGACTTTCTTCCAATTTCAACTGTCCAATTTGGCTGAGCCTGTGCCCACTATATCCTCAGATTCCTGTTCTTGGTCTGCTGTTGTAGCTTTTGTTTTGTGTTTTGAGATGCTTTTCTGCTCACCACGATCATGAAGAGTTTAAACTTTACCGTAGCCTTCCTGTCAGCTTGAACCAGTCTAGCCATTCTCCTATGACCTCTCTCATCAACAAGGCATTTCTGCCTGCACTGGATGTTTTTTGTTTTGTTTTGTTTTTAACCATTCTGTGTAAACCTCCAGAGACTATTGTGCATGAAAATCCCAAAAGATCAGTATACTGAAATACTCAAATCAACCAGTCTGGCACCAACAACCATGCCACGGTCTAAGTCACCAAGATAACATTTTTCTTTTGGCCATATAGTTTATGTTTGGATGTAATTCCTAAATGGTTAATACACTTCAATCACATCTAGACTGCTTCATTTCAGGGCGGTTGTGGCTCAGGTGGTAGAGCAGGTTATCCATTAATCATAGGGTTGGTGGGTTGATTCCCGGCCCACATGACTCCACGTGCTGAAGTGTCCTTGGGCAAGACACTGAACTCCAAGTTGCTCCCGATGGCAAGTTAGCGCCTTGTATGGAAGCTCTGCTACCGTGAGAGTGTGAATGAGACACAGCTTTGGATAAAAGTGCTATATAAGTGTGCCATTTACACACAAAACCCCAGAGGCGGGGTTTTTTGTTACAAACTTACGTAGGTTAGTACAGGAAGTAAGTCTGGAATTACTGACAACTTGTTTCAGCTGTTCAGAATCGGTTCTTTCTTCTGAGAGTCAATAACCCCATTTGTCGTGCACTTTGATTTTTGAAACTTTGCAGACTTTTTACATTCACAAACAGCTCTATAACACACTACATGAAAGGTAATATCTGAAAAAGCATAATAGCGGTGCTTTAAATACAAACATACAAACATACACCCAAACGTAGACACACTAGGGCACACAATAGGACATGCTCTTCAGTAGTCCAGGGTATTGTGACTACAACTACTTAAATCCTACTGTCTTAGACTCAAAAACATTGCACACACTGCTACAACACCATCTAATACAGCTTATACCTTATGTATTAACATAACACATTTTATACCAGTCATTCACATTTGTGCATACACACCCTGCAACATAGTTGCACTGCTTTTCCTACATACCTCCGAGCAGAGTCAAACTTTCTGCTTGCCAAGCCTTTCCACAAACACCTCATAGCTAACTTCAGAGTTTTTAATTAGATTTTTTTTTGTACTATTATTTATTATTTTTAGACTTCTAGTTCTTACTGCCTGCCAGCTTTTTTTCATCATGGAGTGTGCAGAGACAGCAGGGAGCTGATTAAAAAAAACTGAGACATTAACAAATCCAGTGCAAAATGTTCTACCAAGGCACATCAGATTTATACAAATGAGCCTCAGGTACGCAGATAGTACATGTGTGACATCAGAGTTATTTGTCATTTCAGGCATTAAATTCAGGTTCCCCCAAAGTTCAGAAAATCATTTGAATACAGGGCACATATAGATTTTAAAGATACATATTTAAAACTTACAAATTCAATATACATGACAGACCATAAGCCTGAGTGTCCCCCTGAAGAGTATGCTATGTACTTATCCAACAGTTACATGAAGGTCTATGCTGATTTGACACTGTTATGTACCCAGGTCCAAATGTAATAAGGTTCCTACATTTTCAATTCCATAGCTAGTCTAAGGCATTGATAATGTAACAGTTTCTCTCATACAGCCACTAGGTTGGGGACAATTGGGTGCTTTTTATGTAGTGTAACAGTTGAGGGAACAGTCCGTGAGGGAAATTAGACCTTGTGACATCAGTGCTACCCCAAGGCAAGACAATAGTTCAGCTCGGCTTCCAAGAAGCACCACTGGTCCTCCATGTCATTGTAGCCCCACAGACACATTGTACTACCCTTTTCGCTCTTTCTATCTGTCATGTTCAATTAAAATTAAAACTGACAACTGTGCCGTTACTCCAAACATCCTTAAACAAAGATGCTCTTTTATTTTGTTTTGTCAAACTTTCCTTTCTGTATGTTATTGCTGAGCTTACTTCATAAGCCTGCCAATAAAAATGTGAAAGACAGAAGCTGAGAATCTAGGTCAGCATGAATGCCTGAAATATAAAAATCTAACTACCACTGCAGTTTATTACATGCAGTGATATGCCTCATAGTATACTCACTTGTGCCCTCAGGAATATACTAAATTATTGATGGTACTGAAACCACGTCTGAGAGTTAAAAAAAAAAAAAAAAAACCCAAACAAACAGCCGAACTAGTTGTTGAGAAGATTCTTTACAAGTAAAAACTTAGAGCTTATCAATCCATAATGCTTACGTTTCTTTGATGTAACTTTGCAGAACAACTGGTTTCAGTAACCAACAAAGTAAACTCAAATGAAACTCAAACACAGTACAGTCAATTTTAGGAAATGAACTGGATTAAAACTATGAATTGTGTTATTTATGGGCCTTGTGTTAAATATGTTAAAATAGGTCTTAGACATAAAAAGTATTAGGTTTGGAGACATGGCTCCACCTGTTCATGCAACCCTGAAGCAGAGAAGACAAAAGCCAAGGTCTGACTCATACCAGATGACACTGGTATTATTTCAGGAGCATCCGCAGTTTCTGTACCAACACCAGAATAGCGGAGTATAGTGTGAAGCTTGGGTTCTTCATTCTTCTGTCTTCCAACCTTACGACATCATGTAATTTTAGACCTGTAACTACATTTAACTATATTTTAATTGACCATAACAATTCTTGGAAATTATTTACACACTTTAGACACCAAAAAGAACTTGTATCTACCCTGCTGGAAGAAATAAAAAACAGCTTGATCAGTTACCAGCGACCAAAACACAGGCTGGTCACAGGCAACTTACACTGATCAATGTAAATAATAAGGAAGCTGGAAGATAACTTACCAGGTGGTAAAGATACTCTAGGTTGATTAGCTTGGCCTATAATTTGGCAGCTGGGTTTTTCCCAGCATGTAAAAACCACATTCAAATTTCAAAATATAAATATTTAAGTTTTTTTTCTTAAAAGCACATTTCCAACGGGGAGATGGCAGGTGCCCTGAGGAACAATGACAGTCTCTAAATATTACATGAAAGCAGTTTACGACTGTAAACTTTCCGGCCAAAATCAAGCTATAGGTTTTCTTTGCTGCACCTGATGTCTCCTCTTCACACCTGTTAAAGACTCCCAAAAGTCACCCGAGGAAAATAAATCATTTAAACATCCAGAGCCACTTTTGCGCAAACGCACGCAGTCGCACGTGAAGGTTTGCATCGTTACATAAAATGTTACATAACTAAAGAGCTCTGAAATAAATCACAATACTAGTCAAATGCATTTATTTCTGATTGCACTTGAGCTCAGTGGAATCCGTTTGCTGAACCCGAAATAGAACTGTAGAAACAAAATTCATTTCTTAATAAGACTATCAAAAGGATTTAAGGGGTTAAAGACCAATCAATTATCTTTTAAGCCTGAAACGAATATATTTTTGATGGAAACACATGGTTTAATGCCGTGCATAAGCCTCCTACTTACATTTAAAGTCGTTCACGCGTGTGCATGTCCAAACTGAACAGGAGCCGCTGCGAATAACAGAGCGCGCATCCGTACCAGCTCCGTACGTCAGTTGCTTCAGTCACACAATATATAAATATATAATTTTTTTTATTTAAAGCAACATTCCACTTGCTTTTCTTTTAAAATACAGTAAACAACTTGAAGTCTGTATAAAAGCTGAGCAATCACGCTTTTTAGAAAGTACAGCTCGCGTTTGTTTTGCGTTGAAATCCGCGTCCGCTGCATGGGCTCGCGCGCAGAGAGTCCTCAGCATACTAACCTACTAAAGAGTATGTGTAAATAGTATGCAGTACGTAGAACACGACTGTATTAGCACTAAAGTCAGAATAGATAGAATAATCCTACAATAACACTTATATATTACCATACTAAAGAGTATATACACACTTAAAACAGATGTGTTAACCCTCCACTGCATGAATTATTACATTTACATCAAATAATGTTTTATTGCTTGAATTAGTTCAAGTACATTTTTGCCGTATGGCAACAGTGTGCAATGGTGGAAAGTATCATATTGTCATAAATAACACAAAATGGATGCGATTACAATTCTAATTACTGCATTTTCCAGACAATAAGTTGCAGAGTTTCTTCTTTTTCTTTTTGTCACATAGCAAGCATGTAAAAGTTATATCTTCTAGAAGGGAATTACATTTGTAGAAAGTATGTGGATGGATTTACTCACTCAAAATACAAAAAAGTAGATCCAATGTTTTGGTTGAAGTATCTTTTTAATTTGTTCTCTTGAATTCTTATTTCTTTCTCTTGAAACATTGCATTTAGAAAATAAGGTGCAACTGCGAAACGTCCGAAATGACAACCGTTTTTCTTACTTTGAATGTGAAAAACTGTAAATATACTATTAGAGAAGCCTGGTGTCTTTGTTTTTTTTTTTGTTTGTTTGTTTGTTTGTTTGTTTGTTTTGCTATGTAGGCCTGTTTCAATGCATGACTGCACATACCACAGGTCCATTATCACATGTTGTTGCCATATGGCAACAATTACATTTTACCATATAACAAAAAACTCCAAAAATATATAACCTTGTTTAAATGACAAAAAGTTCAATGTTAACGTATCTCAGATAGTGTTGCAATTGTTTTCTTTTAAAGTAGTTTTGCCTAAATATTGAAAACAATCCAATTTTGAGAGCTGACCTTCACCATGTCATGTGACTGCAGAAAAAGACGTGCAAACAGCACTTCCTGGTCATGTGACATAGCTTTTTTGTTGTCAAAGTTAAAGCCCCCTTTACTACATTTCCACACAAAGATGTGTTAAAAATTAACACAGAAATTAACACAGAGACAAACAACACAGAGACAGAGACAAATTAACAAGAGACAAACAAATTCAGGTGACATTTATTAAAACCATTTAAACATTTGACAGATGTAAGAATTGGACTTGATGCATCTTCTTACAAATCTCCCTGCCATTTGGGAAGAGAAGAGTCCCGCTCCCTTCCATTTGAAAAGCTATAAAAGAGGGGGGGGAAAGTGTGTTGATTAGTTGTTAGTTACAAAATATGGACAAATGCCTTTGGGCTTCAACTGAGAAACTGTGTTACAGAATCCCAAATTGTGTAATTTTGGAAATGTGCTCTCCACTCTCCCAATGAACAAAATGGCGCTGTAGACTCACCAGGAAAATATGGATAACTTGCGAATATTTATTTTCATGTTACTTTAGCACCTCACCACCAATTTTTACTATTACTGCATAGAATAATGCATTATACAGGTTATAATGTGCGATTCCTCAGCAGTATGGCATTTTATTAAGGTACAACAAGTAAATAGTTTGCATTGAATCTTCATATCAACATTAAAAGTTTTCAGAGACAATATGCATATAATAAATCATTTCTACATTTGATTATCAACATTGATTTCAAGCATCATGAATTACTCAAATACACCCTGAATGGGTGCGTTTCTGTCAGTTCATTGCATGGCATATCATACACACACACTAACACAGAGAGAGAGAGAGAGAGAGAGAGAGAGAGAGAGAGAGAGAGAGAGAGAGAGAGAGAGAGAGAGAGAGAGAGAGAGAGAGAGAGAGAGAACCTGGAGGAAATCCATACATACACAAGCAGAACATGCCACGTTATGAAGAGTAACCCAAGCTTTGGCTTAAAGCATTGGTCTTGGAGCTGTGAGACATCAGTTCTACCCACTACACCACTTTTCTACAGAAAATAAACTGCATATGATTTATTAATCTGCATGAGGTGTCATTTCTATTAGTGGCAGTTGCCGACCACCTCTGTGTCCATGCTTCTGAGTTCTGAGTAACCTGGCTGCATGACTAACTGGCCATTGAAAAGGTGCTTTGGGGGAGGGGGGCAAGAATTTCAGTAAGACAGTTCTGTCAGCTGGCTGATATCAGCATCAGTCACAAAAATTATTTGAACAACAAATAGCTTTATATCAGACTAAAATTAAATATATGCAATTATACAATTAATGCTCAGATGTCTGCAGTATAAGACTGGTCTTATACAAACCCAGTTTCAGGATAGTAAAACTCCAGCCTGTACATGAAACATTGTAATTCTTTTTATTTATTGCACAACCCTTATTCATACCAAGATCATCTTTTTCAGTTACCATTTGAAGACACATTAGCATGTCTTCATATTGCAAGAAGCACCATACAACTATTTGATTCCATGATCCATCCATCCATCTTCTATACCACTTTATCCTTTTCAGGGTCACAGGGAACCTGGAGCGTATCCCAGGGAGCATCAGGCACAAGGTGGGGTACACCCTGAACAAGGTGCCAATCCATTGCAGGGCACAATCAGATACACACTCACACACCCATTCATACATTACAGACACTTTGGACATGCCAATCAGCCAGTCAGGAAACCGCCGGAGCACGGGGAGAACATGCAAACTCTGCACACACAGGGCCACCGTGGGAATCGAACCCCCAACCCTGGAGGTGTGAGTCGAACGTGCTAACAACTAAGCCACCACGTGCCCGAGTTTCCATGATCCCAAACAGAATTTAAGAATAAATTAATAAATAAATGAATATAGTCAAGTATGGAGGATGAAACATTTGTTTCTCTTTGTGTTTTTTTGTGTTTGTTAAAAACTCAGACACTTGTCATTTGCTTTCTTTTCTTCTCATCTTTTTATTGATCCTGAGAATAAATTAGATTAACTATTTAATCATGTGTTTATGTGTAAGTTTTATTTAGTTGTTTTTTAGAATAGCAATGACAGGAAGAGAAAGATGACATTTTCAGTGATCTTCGATCAAAAATGTGCTTCATGTAATATGTACAGATCACAGCCAGAATTTTTTTCTGCAAAGGGAAAATCTTTCTACACGGCCGCAGTGCCATCTAGAGATAGGCAGCATTTTCCCAGGAGGTAAAATGCATTTAAATAATCTGTTTTTACCTGGTATTATCAGCTACCTGTTAGGTGAACTGCAGCCGCAATGAAAACATATGACAAGCCTTTCCCTTCACAACAACTAACCTACCCTTTGTGAGTGAATTTTTAGAGACTAGGGGCAGAGCTGATCGTGTTTGTCAAGGCCCGCGTCCAACAGACACAAGTGCAAGAGAACTGTATAGGAATAACCAGGAGAGCTACAATTAAACAAAGGAGTGTTTAAACACACACACACACACACACACACACACACACACACACACACACACACACACACACACACACACACACACACACACACACACACAGAGAGAGAGAGAGAGAGAGAGAGAGAGAGAGAGAGAGAGAGAGAGAGAGAGAGAGAGAGAGAGAGAGAGAAGAAGGGACTTGAGGGGGTTCCTGTATAAATCCTCAAGTGCTGTGTGTCTAGCATAAATACATTTATAAGTATTCAATCAGAATTGCAGTATGCACACGCAACACCAGGGACAAAAGCTTATCTACTGGGACTACATTATTACAGAGTAAAACAGGTGAGTCAAACTAGATACAGTATTTACAGTATTTACAAAATCTTCATTACAGTATTTAAGTAAAAAATAATGTATTAAAGAAGAGCTAGAGGGCTATGAATTAAATTGAAAAGTAGATGAGCCATGGAAAAAAAAAAACACTAATCTGGGAAAACATCTTTCAGCTATTCTGTACTTTGTCAAAAAAAAAATGAGGCATCAACTCAGTATATTGTTAAAAGACCCAAGTTGAGGCATGTTAGAAAGAAAGAGAGAAAGAAAGAAAGAAAGAAAGAAAGAAAGAATGAATCCCAAAATCCAGGTAGGTCAGCATCAATCAACTCCCACAGCACTCTCCCACATAGCAATCGTATCAACCTGGCAAGGCCAATCTCTCACAGTGTAGGCACACACAATGCTTTTAAAGCAGTCTGTCATAAGCTCTGCACTCAAATAACACCCACTCACAGTATCCAATACTGGGAGAAGGTAGAATTTTTGCTGCAGGCTGTGTAATGTGGCCTGCAGTGAAAAAAGCATCAGTCGTGTCCCTGCTGCTCCTTGATGCTCTTTTAAGAGTGGAGAGCAGCAGAGCAGAAGCTGGCATTCTGAAACTGAAGTCTGTTGCTGTGTGGTGAGAAAGAGAGGGGACACCATATGGTCCCGCTTCCAGGCACATGGTCATTTTCAGAGATGAACAGCTTAGAACTTATATAAGGAAGTAACAGGAGCCCCAAGGTGTATGGAGTATGGAATGGACAGTCATCCATTGGAGTCTGATGCTAACATTACAAAATATTGTCAGAAAGGTCCTTAGCTCCCTGTTCAACATTAGCCATCCACTGTTCCTACTGGGTATAAAAGGCACAGCCTAGCATAGTAAGCTATATATAGGACTCTATACTGGTTTGTACCATGGTACCTTGTGCCTTGTTTCTGTATTCCTAGCTTTTTATATAATGAATCAACCACTATGTGGGTTAATATCCCTGATACACTTACATTTTAATTAGATGCGATATAAAAGATGTCAGGATAGACATTTGAAAAGGTTCTTCTGCATTCTCCCATTCTGAGATAAAAATGAGAACTAAGATGGTAAATATGTATAAAGCTTTACAGTAAAGCAGCCCTTAGTATAAGAGAGAGGAAATGATACATGACAGCCATTACACTAAAGACATATCAGTGAGATGTTCCTACACATTCATGAAACCTTAGGCAATGACTGTTCTATATTTCTACACATATACTAAGCAAAAAAAAGAGAAGAAAGAAACATCCTCTCACATTCAACTGTTTGTAATTCCAGCAAATTACATGTGTAAATATTTGTATGAACATAAAAAGATTCAACAACTGAGACATAAACTGAACAAATTTTACAGACATTTGACTTACAGAAATGGAATAATGAGTCCCTGAACAAAGGGCGGTGGGGGGGGGGGGGGGTCAGTATTAAAAGGAACTGCCAGTATGTGGTGTGTCCTCCAGCTGCTTTAAGTACTACAGTACATCTCATCCTCATGGACTGCACCAGACTTGTCAGTTCTTGCTGTGAGGTGTTACTTCATTCTTCCACCAAGGCATTTGCAAGCTCTCGATCATGTCTTTTGGGACATGGTTACATGTAATTTTCCACTGCAAGGACGATCAGCTGTCCTTCCTGTCTCCCTGTAGCACTGTCTAGGACGTCTTACATTACAGACATTGCAGTTTATTGCTCTGGCCACATTTGCAGTCCTCATGCCTCCCTGCAGCAGGCCTATGGCATGTTCACGCAGGTGAGCAGGAACCCTAGGCATCTTTCTTCTGGTGTTTTTCAGAGTCAGTAGAAAGGTCTCTTTAGTGTCCTAAGTTATTGTAACTGTGACATTAATTCCCTACCGCCTGTAAACTATTAGTGTCTTAAGGACTGTTCCACAGGTGCATGTGCAATAATTGTTTATGGTTCATTGAACAAGCGTGAAAAACATTGTTTAAAGCCTTTCCAATAAAGATCTGTAAAGCTTATTTGGAATTTACAAAATTGTCTTTAAAATACAGTTTCCGGAAATTGGGACGTTTTTTTTTCTTTTTTTTCTTTTTGCGGAGGTCCTAAATACTGTACATCTGAAGGATTCAGAATTTTCCTTTCTTTCTCAAAAAAAAACCCCCGACACAAAGCAGTTAGTATCTAAATACATCATGGGCCTCACAGTGATACAGTGGGTAGTGTTGCTGCCTCACAGCTCCAGAGGACATAGATTATTAATAAAAGATTTGGCAGGGCATTTCTTCCTCTGTTCCATTGTTTTCACTGAATGATTAGCTATTTCAATGGACTATACATAGAGTTTCCCACCCTCTGCCAACATTTAAAATTGTTACAGAGATTCTATCCTGAGCTTGGGTTACTATGTGGAGCCATGCAATTGGTAAGTTTCTGCTACACAAAAGAGTCAGCATCTAATGCTGTTTTAGCTCCGCTCCAAGCAGATGTACATTATAAATGTAATAAGAGATGAACACCCTATTAAACAGTGAAGCATGTGGTTGGTTTACTTGGAACTGGACATACATATTTCCTAAATAACTTTAATACACCAGCAAAAACTCATAATACAAATATCAGAGTATTATTAAAACAAATCATGTATGTAGGTAAGTAAATATGGCTAATTACAATAATCAACTCTTGGATTTGATTTTGTCGCTTTGCAAGTTTCCTCTGCTTCCATTTAATTATTTTACTCTGCTTTGCATTGTCATAAATGGGCATAACATCAATGAACAATAATATGGCAAATGTGAAACATAAGCTGTTTTGGTTGCATTCTTGGGAAAAGTTAGACAGCAAAAGTTAGTGTCATACTGTAGTTTTCAACTGATTTTAAACCATCACAGAAGTGCATGTGCACCTGGGAAAACAACACTGACATGTGGCTCTGGAAGACTGCAACTCTGCAAGCTTATGTGGATAAGTAAGCTGATTAAAGATCATATGACTTGTAAGGTTTTTCAGTGCATTTACATTCAAAGACCCAACAGTACTGCATGTCTATTAAAGACTTCTGTCAGATTTATAAACTAATCTCTAAATTCACTGGCCTCTGTTTAAAGAATACAAACTCAGTACTAAAGAAATGATCCCATAAGAATGTTTGGCCCTCTGTCTGTCACGATTTGGAGGCAGAGACAGATGCAAGTGCAGATAGCTTTAATACAAAACACCACCAAACACAAAACAGGAACTAGTGGCAAAACACTAAGGCTAGGAACGAACATAAAACAAAGACCATAAACACAGCCGCAGAGACAGTGGTAAAGAAAGACAAACACAAGACAAGGAGTGCAGAGCAAACTATGGCTAATATACACATAAGTGATCTGATTCAGGTGCAGGTGGTCATGTGACTGTGAGGTGCAGTGTCTGCTGGGAACTGTAGTCCAGAGCTCCTTCTCTGATATTACATGACACTGTCCCACTGTTATTATATTTGCTATGGTTATAAATGTCACAGTTATGAATTCTGTTTGGTTTGCATTAGTTTAGAAATGATACATTTTATACTCTCAACAACTGTTCAGGAGTCATTCATACATTTATTCAAATTTATATTAAATAAGGTATTCATTTGTCTTTTTTTTTTTTTTTTTTTTTTACTGTGTACACAAATGCATTTGCATTGCTTACCTTGCTTTTTATTGCTGATGCTGCTGAAAGTGTATCTTTTTAAGCTTTTTAATGGAATAATTCTCCCCTGCAAAGATGAGGAATATATTTTATGGCACATGTCTGATCCACTTGATTAAAGAACTCTTCTGCTAGGCATTCACATTAATAAAGTTACTAAATATAAAGATGAATAAAAATAAGTATTAGGTTTCATAAACATGGAGGCACAGCAGGTAGCATTGGGGCCTGACATGAATTCTGCACGCTCTCCCTGTTTTTTCCTTGTATCTATTCTCTGGTTTTCTCCCACCTCCCAAATATGCCGGCAGGTGGATTAGCATGGTGTGAATGTAAATGAATGAATGAATGAATGAATGATTTGGCATATTTTGCACAGTTTGTACAGAATTTTACTAACCCAGAATGCTGATTTTGAGTCACATGACCTGAGTAGAGAATATTTGTATGTCCCATCTGTAAAATTGAAAATATAAATAATTTTAGCAGGGAAAATGTGAAATTGTGTTTTTGAGTCCTAATGCATTAGGAAATAGTAATGAATAAATTATCTTAAGGGTTTTTATGTTCTTGCCATTTAAAGCAATAGAACAGGGGTGTGCAATCTTATCCGCGAAGGGCTGGTGTGGGTGCAGGTTTTCATTCCAACCAAGCAGGAACTACACCTGATTCCACTTGTTTAATCAGATGATCTTGGCTTTCAATAGACTCAGGTGTGGCTTCTGCTTGGTTGGAATGAAAACCTGAACCCACAAAAGGCCCTTTCCGGATAAGATTGGACACCACAGATCCAGAGTCTCTCCCTGGAACACTGGGCATGAGGCAGGAATATACTCACTGTACACTTTAATAGGAACACCTGTACACCTGCGCGTTTATGCCATTATCCAGTCAACCAATCACGTGGCAGCAGTACACTGCATAAAATCATGCAAATACAGGTCGAGAGCTTTAGTACATGTGCACATAAAACATCAGAATGGGGAACAAATTTTATGTCTGTGACTTTAACTGTGGTATAGTTGTCAGTGCACATGAAAATTTCTGAAATACTGCAGATGGGCTGGTTTGAGTATTTCAGAAATGTTCATGCGGCAACTCACCTCTCACCAATGCGCTTTTTTCCTCGTTTAAGACACACACATCACACAACATAAACTGTTGCTTTCTTGTATTTCTTAATGTATTGCTTTTGTATCATTGTACAACTTTTCTTTGGGGTGACCAGACAAATGTCCTTACAATATTAAAATTGTCATGTATTTCTGTCTTTATAGAACTATTTCTCCTTAAATGTATCCACATCATTAACCACAGATAAGAACCTTCTGATCAGTAATTGTTTTTCTAGCTGGATAATTAAAATTTTTGTAAGAGATAAAAAAAAATAATAATAAAAAACCCTTAATATGTTTTCTTTATTTGCACCACTTTTCAGTAGGAAAGTCAAAGAGTCTTAACTGCTGATGACTCAGATGGAGATGCCAAGGTATTCTGCCAAAGGGCAATTCTTTGATTTCATGTCTTATCATATGAGCAGAGTGTAGATACAGGACAAAATTATCCTTCATACATTATGGATGAACATAAGAAGCATTATAAACGAGTAATAAGTTTTGAACAGAGCTGAGGAATATTGCAAAAATGTTGGCATCATCACTGATTAGACAGAGCTGAGATCAAGGATGGGATTTATTTTATTACATTCAGTGCATTGAGAAATGGCTGAGAATGGTCTTTTCAGTGATGCAACATGTGGTAACTGTCTTTCTCAAAGACACAATGACAGCCTTTTAAAGTTTTACTCAAGAGGAACCATAAAACCTGCTGTATTGAGGAAAAACAAGGAAAAAGTATTGTTTCCTAAATAAGCTTTTGTAGATTGTGCCTCTGGTTGCAAGGCAGCACTAAACTCTGAGCTCCATATACCTCACACAAAACAAAAAAGCTATATGTACAAGCATATGATAGAAATGTGATGAAGCACTTAAAGTGGTCTAAACATGGAAAGTATAGGTATAAATGGAAAAATAAGTGATGCCAGTGTAGATATTTATCTTATGCTTATAAATACTTATAAACTCACAACAGACTCACATAAATAAATTTAAAAAAAGAGCCTAAGACAACAGCTGAGTACAGCAGAGGGCAGCACAGGCACAGTGCAGGATCAAGGAGCATCCAAAAAGTTTTGGAGAACTAAAAGTCAGACCTGACACAGCTATTCTAGTGAGAGCATCTTTAATCGAAGTGTTGTAGCGTTTAAGTACTTTATACCTCACACAGCATCAGACAGACATATGATAAATAATAACTAGGTTGGTAATATATATGCATATAGGTATACTATATGCTCTATTGAATTCTGCAGTACTGCATATGAACATTTTATAGCATCTTGTAGATGTGGGTTTTTATTTCTTTGTTTTTCACAGTTCAGTCAGCATTGATAATAGATTCTCTACCACTGCTATACACTGTAGACTGAAGGAATATTCTCTATTCATACTTGACATAACTAGGTTGCTGTGAGTATGTGCAAACAGGGTTTAGCTCTGCAAGTTATGAGAATGGTCCTCTCAGTGCTCTGAGGTGGAATGACACTGAGATTACAAGCTAGGAGGTTAGGAATTATGTTGTATGTAGACAGACAGGGATGTTATCTTAAACACTTATTAGCGTGAGCCATTAAACTTCACAAAAATGTCATGATTCACAAAAAATATCTTGAGAAATATCATGGGAGAGCTTAAAGTCAATTCTTGAATAAGAGTAGGATTTAAAACTCCAGAATCTATCATCACTCAACCATTTTCTTCTCAAGAAATAAAAACTTCTTTTGCTAGATGATATCGTAGGGTTTTGTTTGTTTGTTTGTTTGTTTGCTTGCTTGTTGTTTGTCTTTTTAGGCCAAATGCTCTAAAAAAAACTTTTGGTATGTTACATGAGTTTGCCAATTGAAATGCATTCGATGTTGCAAGCCAATAGACAATAACTAAGTAATCTAGACATGAAACACGTTATTTGTTTTACTATTAAAGGGGGAAAGGCAGAAAGGAAAATATGAAATAAAGCACTGTCTAGTGCTCCTCATCTCATCACTTGTACATGGGTCTTGTTTGCAATGTTATAGTCTGTGTAGAAATAGACCCTGTTTTCAAATTATACCTTAAATATCTTGTGTATATCAGAAAATATTGTGTCTTTTTGACTGTGAATATATATTTGCCTACATTAATCCTGCATACGAATGATGTGAAAGATTCTGTCAGAAAGATCAGACTTTAAAATATCCCTGTATGAAATTTTTACAACTGTATAGTGAATTCTCCTACACTTATTTGGCAACATCACTATACTTCTACAGACATGTGAAATATTAATGGTAAAGTATAATTGCATAAGCATCCCATGGAAATACATGTTCTAATTTAGTTTTCAGATACATTAATATTCAAAAAAAGTGGTCATAAGATGTGAACATCTAAAAGGCAGGTTAATATTTCAGCAAATTCCTAGAAGTGCCACTGCATCTGCAATTTGGTGATGTGTTTGTGGTATTTGAAAGTCTGTACAAACAGGAGACGAAAGAGATAAAAGGCAATAAACAGTGAGAGGATCAAAGCTCAGACCTCAAAGTGGTCTTGCCCACTAAATTAGTCTGGGGGAAGAAGATAGCTCAGTAATAGCATGGTTCATTACTTTCAGCATGCTCAATCATTCATAGTAACCGCCAATAATACCTTTGGATATTTGATTTGCATGCCATCTCTTGTGATCTGAAAATATTTTTATAAAGTATTTAAATTCTCATGAAACGTCGGCTAGGGATCTAGAGTTATACATAAGTTCTCGTTTTTAAATTGTTGTATAATGTGTTTTTTTCAGTGGATAAAGAAAGTGAAATTGCAGTATTCGGCCCTAAATTTCTAATTCATTATTATTGCCATTTCTGGGACTGATGATTAGTATAGAATCTGTTTGGGGTTGTTTTTTTTTTAGAGATATTTCCAACTTCTATCTGAAAGTGTTTTTTGTAAGGCATATTGTATTGTAAGCAATGTGTCTATCAGCCAAAAATGCCTTAGATTTGAAATATGTTCATCATTATTAAGGCTTAATGTGATACCTTGGGTCATTTCCCAGACAACCAGGAGACAGTGAACATTCTGATTTAAATGTAAAAATAAATAAATAAATAAATAAATAAATAAATAAATAATAAATATAGCCCTACGGGAAGCTTAATAATTTATCATACAGCATACTGTAATTCACTGACTGTTGGGGTCAAATATTTATAGTATTTAACATTAGGTCTCTGTTAGATCGAGGTAACCAGTGGATCCTAAAGTAATTTTAATATGGCTGATTAGATGATCATCCATCCATCCATCCATCTTCTACCGCTTACTCCTTTTCAGGGTCACAGGGATCCTGGAGCCTATCCCAGGAAGCATCAGGCACAAGGCGGGGTACACCCTGGACAGGGTGCCAATCCATCGCAGGGAACAATCATATACACACTCACACACCCATTCATACACTACGAACACTTTAGACACGCCAATCAGCTTACAGTGCATGTCTGGGGAGGAAACTGGAGTACCCGGAGGAAACCCCCAGCAGCACAGGGAGAACATGCAAACTCCGCACACACATGGCCCCGGCGGGATTAGATGATCAATTCCAATTAAATAATTAATTAATTAATTCTAGTGCACTCTTGGGCATTTCACAACTGCAAAAATCAAAACAGCAAAAGTTCTCCACATTATTTTTGATACATTTTATGCACATGTAAAAACATGTGGAGGATGGAGGAATGTAGGAGGAAACTGGAAATCCACAGAAACCAGTTAGAACTCGACATAGACAGTAACCTCTGGATGGAACCCAGGACCCTGGAACTGTGCCAATCGTACATCCTGTAGATTTAAATATTCAACCACTCTTTGTCTTTAAATTAGAAACATTAGTTAGCTAATAGCTAGCGAATTGCTTTATATGTACCTATTTATCCTGTATTTTATACACTTGATTTTTCAAATCAACAATCTAAACTTAAGGCCTAGTTCACACTACACGATTTTAAGCCCGATTTGCAAGTCGCCAACAAAAACCTTTTAATCGAAGGCAACTAGGCGAACAATCGGCAGTCGATCATTATATGTGAACTACTCAACGACACAGATATTTGGCATGCTAAATATCTGGAGCTGTCGGGCGACTCCACATCCTGTGGTGTGAAAAGTGTCGTCACTGGCAGTGATTGCAGCGACGAGCTCCAGCCAATGAGAGAGCAAGGCATGGGGTGAGGTCACGGTGAGGAATGGAAAGACGCGAAACCTATGGCAGAAGCATAAAGGAGAGAAACTTTTTACTCATCTCCAACTCTCTCTCTAGCTTGTGCGATGATTTGTGCTGAAGAAACCTCAAAAAGGAAAAGACGAAGAACGTAGATGAAAGTATGGATTAGCACACGTGGGAAGCAGGGATTGTGTGTACTAATGATGTGTCGTTCATAAACGATCCGTTCATTTTGTACGAATCTTTAATATGACTCGGGAACATTAATTAATCATTTCTGTTTCTCATAATTCGGCCTTGGTTGCATTAGCCTATAGTTTTATATTTATCGTTTATTAATTACTAGATGTGTTGGGGAATTTAACATGTAACATTTGAATTATATTCTGCTGAAATTAACGAAATGGCTCGAAAAAAAGATTCGTTCATTTTGCCGAACGAGATTCAAAGATCCGAGTCAGTAAAATGATCCAAATTACATATGATTATGGTATATATTGTAAAAAGTTCGGTTAAGTAGACACGGACGCGGTAAACTGACCTCGCTATTGGCTTTAAAATTAACTAGATTTGTGAGTTTGACACTTTTTTTAAGGCCAGATAAAAAAAAAATGTCTGGATGTCTGGGAAAAAGAGGATGTAAGGTAAGCCTAACAAAAGCATTTCAGATAACAATTTGTGTAAAGTTATACCAAATTAACTTAAAATTTTATGTGTGCATGCACCAGGAGGTTGCTCATGTGAGAGAGAACTATATTCAAGCAGCTGTCTATATGTTTCTCACAATATGGTTCCAAATTGTAACTACATTTATTCTCTGTAATTTTATATTTAATCAGTCAATTTAAACAAACTCATTAACAGCTTAATTTTCCAAGGGAGAATACTTACTTTTCAACAAACTCTAACTGTTTCATTAAACTAGATTCATAATGTCCAAACCTGCCCTTTCATTGCGTTCTGGAAGTAAAGTTCAAGAATCAAAGAATCCTGTTGTTGTTGTTTTTTAATAACTTATACTGTATTTTTTTTTAAAGAAATGCGTTATGTGGCACTTTTAAATTTATTAAATCCTTATCAAGTCTTAAAACAGTTTGTCAAAATAATATTCCAATGGCTAGATTACAGTGGCAAAGTACATGTGATTTCTTTTTTTTTTTTTTTTAAATTTCAAGAAATGCTATGACTTACTAAATGTCACAATTATGCAATAAGGCTTATGATTACCATGGCCATGAAAAGTGAATATACTAAACACAACTCAAGCACAAATGCATACATTTAGTTCATTTTCATTCATTGACAGAGTTTGACAGGACAACAACACAGCACATCTGCAACACTATGCGAGACAGGCAAGTGAGCACAAACACTTAGATATTCTTCAGAATTACACAGCACAAAGGAATATGCAGCAGTAGAGATTAACACAATACACATATGTAGAATGCTCTACATCCTCTATAGGCATGGCTGTTTTCCCAGCTTCTGAGCAGATAGGCAATAGGCTATAGGTCATTTTACTAGGGCAGGATTGCTTTATAGAGGACAGACTCTGCTTTCTGATAGAGGAAGTTCCGTGGAGCTTCTATTTTCATGCTGGTTCTGCTCTTCATCCTCATCAGTCTTCTCCAGGTTGCACATGTTCATGGGCACATGGGTAGCAATGGAGGACATCTCTCCCAAGTTACATTCTGTTTGTGTGATAGCCCCTTTGTTTGAGGTTGGGTTCAAATGGGAGGAGTCAATGCTGTTGCCATTGCCTTTAAACATCTGAATCAGGCATTTCCTGAACTGGGAAAAGACAAAAGGCATGAGGAATGAATTAGCATTGAGTTCTCATATCAAGGAGGCTTGTTTGCTGGGAAACAACCTAGAAATATGTGTACAAACATAATATAAACAACTTGATATATACCTAATTGTAAAGGCAAAAAGGAAAAGGTCACCAGGCAGGCCACGGTCAGCATATGGACAAGAGAACTCTGGTCTTAATTAAAGAAATATATATGATCTTAGATTATATGTGGATACCCAATCAGCATACCTATATGTGCTTGTTGAGCATCTCGTTCCAAAGTTGTAGCTGCAACTACAGTGAGGGAAAAAAGTGTTTGATCCCCTGCTGATTTTGTACGTTTACTGACAAAGAAATGATCATTCTATAATTTTAATGGTAGATTTATTTGAACAGTGAGAGACAGAATAACAACAAAAAAATCCAGAAAAACAAATGTCAAAAATGTTATAAATTGATTTGCATTTTAATGAGGGAAATATGTATTTGACCCCTCTGCAAAACATGACTTAGTACTTGGTGGCAAAACCCTTGTTGGCAATCACAGAGGTTAGATGTTTCTTGTAGTTGGCCACCAGGTTTGCACACATCTCAGGACGGATTTTGTCCCACTCCTCTTTGCAGATCTTCTCCAAGTCATTAAGGTTTTGAGGCTGATGTTTGGCAACTCGAACCTTCAGCTCCCTCCACAGATTTTCTATGGGATTAAGGTCTGGAGACTGGCTAGGCCACTCCAGGACCTTAATGTGCTTCTTCTTGAGCCACTCCTTTGTTGCCTTGGCTGTGTGTTTTGGGTCATTGTCATGCTGGAATACCCATCCACGACCCATTTTCAATGCCCTGGCTGAGGGAAGGAGGTTCTCACCTCCTCAAGATTACCTCATCAAGATTTGATGGTACATGGCCCCGTCCATCGTCCCTTTGATGCGGTGAAGTTGTCCTGTCCCCTTAGCAGAAAAACACCCCCAAAGCATAATGTTTCCACCTCCAGGTTTGACGGTGGGGATGGTGTTCTTGGGGTCATAGGCAGCATTCCTCCTCCTCCAAACATGGCGAGTTGAGTTGATGCCAAAGAGCTCCATTTTGGTCTCATCTGACCACAACACTTTCACCCAGTTGTCCTCTGAATCATTCAGATGTTCATTGGAAAACTTCAGACGGGCATGTATATGTGCTTTCTTGAGCAGGGGGACCTTGCGGGCGCTCCAGGATTTCATTCCTTCACGGCGTGGTGTGTTACCAATTGTTTTCTTGGTGACTATGGTCCCAGCTGCCTTGAGATCATTGACAAGATCCTCCCGTGTAGTTCTAGGCTGATTCCTCACTGTTCTCATGATCATTGCAACTCCACAATGTGAGATCTTGCATGGAGCCCCAGGCCGAGGGAGATTGACGGTGCTTTTGTGTTTCTTCCATTTGCGAATAATCGCACCAACTGTTGTCACCTTCTCACCAAGCTGCTTGGCAATGGTTTTGTAGCCCATTCCAGACTTGTGTAGGTCTACAATCTTGTCCCTGACATCCTTGAAGAGCTCTTTGGTCTTGGCCATGGTGGAGAGTTTGGAATCTGACTGATTGCTTGCTTCTGTGGACAGGTGTCTTTTATACAGGTAACAAGCTGAGATTAGGAGCACTCCCTTTAAGAGTGTGCTCCTAATCTCAGCTCGTTACCTGTATAAAAGACACCTGGGAGCCAGAAATCTTTCTGATTGAGAGGGGGTCAAATACTTATTTCCCTCATTAAAATGCAAATCAATTTATAACATTTTTGACATGCGTTTTTCTGGATTTTCTTGTTGTTATTCTGTCTCTCACTGTTCAAATAAATCTACCATTAAAATTATAGACTGATCATTTCTTTGTCAGTGGGCAAACGTACAAAATCAGCAGGGGATCAAATACTTTTTTCCCTGACTGTACAGTAACAAGCTGCTGAGCAAATATAAACAGTACATATAGTGTACTTGTGGTCCAATATCATGGAAAAAAGGGATCATGTATGACAGAACTACTGTCCCCTCCGAAAGTACAGGAACAGCAAGGCCAATTGTTTTTACTATACACTGAGACAATACTATAATATACTATTTGAGACAATATATTAGAATTTCAGCTTTTCCCCCCTGACATTTAAATATACTGTAGATGTGTTAAATAACTTAGAACATGGCACATTTTTTGGCAGAGCATCAAATCGTAGGTGAACAAAAGTATAGCAACAGATATTCTTAAAGTAAATGAAAGTAAATAATACTTAATATTTGGTTGCCTTTCCCTTGGTTGCAAAAACAGCATCAAGCCGATGACCCAGTGACATCACCAAACTGTTGCATTTTTCCAGGCTTGTACTGCAGCTTCATTCAGTTGTTGTTTGTTTTGGGGTTTCTCCCTTCAGTCTCCCCTTCAGGAGGTGAAATGCATGCTTAATTTGGTTAAGGTTTGGTGATTGATTTGGCCAATCTAAGACCTTCCACATTTTTGCCACGACCAAGTCCTTTGTTGTGTTGGTAGTCTGTTTTGTGTCGTTGATATGCTGCATTCTGAAGTTCCTCTCAATTAGATTGGATGAATTTCTCTGTTTCTGTAGGCTTCTGAATTCATTCTGCTGCTGCTGTCATGAGTTACATTATCAATAAAGATTAGCAAGGCCATTCCAGAAGCAGTCATGCAAGCCCAAGTCATGACACTACCTCCAGCATGCTTAACTGATGAGCTCTTATGTTTTGGATCATGAGCAGATCCTTTCTTTCCCCACATTTTAGCCTTACCATCACTTTGGTAGAAGTTAACCTTGATTTCAGTACTTTTATAGCTCATCTCTGTATTTCTTTGTGAATTTTAATCTACCCTGTACAGGTTGTTGGTGATGCAACTGACTGTTGTTTTGGGGGGTTTCTTCACAGCTCTCACAATGTTTCTGTCATCACCTGCTGTTTTCCCTGACTGACCTGTTCAGTGTCTGGTTGTTAGTACACCAGTGGTTTCTTTCATTTTTAGGACATTCCAAATTATTGTATTAGCTATGTCCAATGCTTGTGCAATGGCTCCGATCAATTTTCTTTCCTCAGCTTCAAAATGGCTTGCTTTTCTCCCATAGATAGCTCTCAGGTCTTCATGTTGGTTTATCCTTTTTAACAACAAATGCAGTCTTCATAGGTAAAACTCAGGGCTCAAACCAAGAGTAGACATTCAGCGCTATTAATTGTTTAAACAGTCAATCTAACAGGGCACACCTGGGCAACAACAAACACCTGTCAGTCACATGTTCCAATATTTTTGATCATTGAAAAATAGTTTGGTTTTCAGTCAAGTTGTTTAACACATCTAGATAACAGGAAATGAAAGCTGAACTTATGATCTGACGTCTCATATTCATCTTTAGATATGCTGTTTGGTGAAAACAAAAGAATTGGCCTTTAACCTTCCAATACTTTCGGAGTGGATTGTATTTATTGCAAATACTGTCACATTGTGAGTTTGCTGGAAAGTCTCAACATGTATGTGCACATGCACAATTAAGTATCCAGATGTCTGTCATCACACACATGTTTCTAAGGGATGAATTAGATCCACATGAGAAGGTCTCTACAATGTCCTTCAGATTCTGTCCAGACCACAGATTATTTAAACAGAATAGTTTTAACATTTGCAAAAGAGTCAACTAAAATGAAAATTTTCAAAAGGAGGTAAATGTTGTATCTTTTCTTATGATTCCATTCATATTTACATATTTAGTGCTCTCAGATGAGACCCTATGAGAGCTGGACATGCCCAGAATAAATCAAATGAACATCTATCACGGCTGAGACTTCCCCTCTTTGGTCTTATTAAGCATGCATCTACATTTTAAAAAATGCTGAATTATTAACATAATCCAGTCACTGGGTTGAGCCTTTGAGAATTCTCGGAATGCCTGGCAAGTGGTGAAGCGAATCTATGCAGTTATGTAATCAGCCAATCATGTGGCGAACAATGCAAAAAATCATGCAGATACAGGTCAAGAGCGCCAGATAATGTTCACATCAAACATCAGAATAAAGAATATGTGTGATCTCTGTGACCTTGATCGTGGCATGGATATTGGTAACAGAGGGGCTGGTTTGAGTGTTTCATAAACTGCTGAACTCCTGGGATTTCACACACAATATTCTATAGAGTTTACACAGGAAGATGTAAAAACAAACAAACAAAAATTTAGAGTAAGTGAAAGTTCTGTGGGTGGAAATGCGTGTTGATCAGAGAGGCCAGAGGAACATGGCCAGATTGGTTCGAGCTGCCAGGAAGGATATAGTAACTAATTTAATCACTCTTTACAACCATGGTGAGTAGAAAAGCATCTCAGCATTCACAAAACATTGAACTTTGAGGTCAGAAGACCACAACAGCAGAAGACCATGGTGGGTTCCACCGCTGTCAGAACAAGAATCTGAGGTTATCATGGGCATAGGGTCACCCAAACTGGCCAAAAAAAATCACGTGGACTTTTCCAGTCACAGAGATCACACTTTTTCCCCATTCTGAGGTTTGATGTGAACATTAACTGAAGCTCTTGATCTGTGTCTGCATGAATTTATGCATTGCGCTGCTGCCATGTGATTGGCTGATTGGATAACTGTATGAATGTGCAGGTGTTCATGTGTTTCTAATAGAGTGGACGCTGAGTGTATACTAAATATACTAATGTATACTAAATGTATACTAATAAAGATTGTGAATAATAACATATATTGAGAAAATTTGCTTTAAACATTTTTAGCATGTAATTTATTCATTACTTATTCATTATTCATATATCACTTCACAATTTTGTGATTCATTTAGAGTTCCTTCCAATTTTTGTGCTAGACTTTTTACTTACAACCATTACATGCACATAGGCAGAGGCAGTGGTAAAAGAGATTTACATGGCAATAAAGCCAACAGTGGCATACCTGCTTGTTCATGAACACGTAAATGATCGGATTGTACACAGCTGCAGTTTTAGCGAAGAAGGCTGGTGCTGCTGCAAGGCAAGGGTTAATATTGATGGTTGGATCAACTGTAACGAGGATGGAGAATGCTGCATAAGGTGTCCAGCCAACCATATAGGCAATAATCATTACAATGACCATCCTTGCCACTGCCTGGTCCGGTTTCCGAGCATTACCTAGTTTCCCATGAGCATTGGATACCTGCAAGAGCATATCCCATTATTAAATCATTTTATAGGAGTTTACTCTTGTACTGTGTTATAATTAAAACTGTACAAATGTTCCAGTGTCCTAGAACAATCAAAATAAACCACCTTTCTGAGTTTCTGCATGAGTTTGCCATAGGAGACAGTGATTACTCCAAGTGGAAGGATAAAGCAGGTGACAAAGAAGGTGATTATGTAAGTATGGTCCTTGTAGTCTCTTGAGTACCTTAATGAAGAAAGCAAAGACTCAGAACTCATTTAAACATCTGATATAACATTTCAAGATCAACAGTACACAAGTTTCATATACTGAGCCATGTCAATCTGACAACTAGATCTCACTGGCAGTTATAGTTCTCTTTTTTCATTTAAAAATGAGAAATAGAATGACAAACAGCTCATACATGCTAAATGTTTGAATAGATTATTAAAATGTCATGTAAACATTATTTCTTATCAGTGCCCTTGATGCAGATCAATAAGCCATAACTGCATTAAAGACAGAATGTTCAGCTGATACAAACATCAGTATTAGTTACCTACATAAATAACCTTCAACATAATAAGGCAAATTTGTGTTAACACTAAATACATTTATTACATTTACGTTTATTCATTTATCAGACGCTTTTATCCAAAGCGACTTACAAATGAATAACACCTTTCAAAGCTGCTAAATGTAAAATATAAGGTTATTTTGAGTGTAATTATATCAGCTGATAAAAACTCTGCATAAAGTTTTCAGCTTTAATAAATATGGGTTCGTTTTCTGTGACATTATTATAAAGAATTACAGTGACCTTTTGTGGAAACATAAGAAAACACAACTTCAGTTCACTCATATTAAAGAATGCTATTTTGACTCGTCAATTTGTCAGTGTGAGTGTGCAGCATTTGTGTCAAGAAAAATCATTCTGGGAATTTAATTTATGAGTATTATAGAAGGAGGGGGAGAGTCACCAGTTGGGTTCACAAGTAGTGCCAATCTTGCTGACTGTGTAGCTGTTCCAGCCAAGCACTGGAGGAATAGTACAGACGAAGGAGAAAGTCCAGACAAACAGAAGACCCAGTGCTGCATGTTTGACTCCCAAACGGACATTTTTCAATGGGCGACAGATCACAAAGAAACGCTCAAAAGCCAGGATTGCCAAAGACCAGAGAGCAACAATCCCTACAAGGCAAAAAAGTTTGTTATATGTTACACTGTCCTGGAAGTCAAATATAGAAAAAATGGCTTTAGACATTAATCTCAACTATATAATTATGCAAAAAGTAAAGTTTAACAGAAATATTATCATTTATACTTTTTCTTTTAACTTCATTCATACAAAATACATTTAAATACAAATGTACAAAATACATTTATTCATTTAGCAGACACTTTTATCCAAAGCGACTTACAGGAAATACAAGCAAAGCGATATATCAAGCGGACAACAATACAAGTAGTGCTACCATATAAGATCTTTTAATTAAGTTCTAGAAAAGCAAAGTGCACAGAGAAGAGGTGTAAGTGCAAGAGTAAGTTTTTTTTTTTTTTTTTTAAACAGATAATGTGGAGATGGCGTTATAGGGGTTAGTTAGGTGTTCACGGAAGAGATGGGTCTTTAGCTGTTTTTTGAATATAGTGACAATAAAAATAGAATGAAATCAACTACATGCTTGAGTTTGTTCAAAATATTTTCATGATACCAGGTTTAACCTATGATGTCAGGGGTTTAATATTACTATACACATATAAGCCAAAGAGAAAGATATGTATGATTTAATTTTGCCAACAAAAAAAAAATGGTTCTTCAATGGTTCCTAAGGGTTCTTTGAGTTCTCAAGGGTTCTTCCTTTCTAAAAGGGTTCTACTTGGAACTTTTGTAACTGAAATCCCTACACTCTCCAGAAAAGGGGTACTTAACTGTACTTTCCTTGTCATCCTACATTTTTCAGACCTTTAGTTTGGAAAGGTGTATCTTTAATTTGGAAAGGTGCAAGTAGAATACCTTTAATGTGTTACTTCAAAAGCTAATTAAAGTCGTAGAATCATACTTAGGGTAGTACCTACATTACTACCATTTTTCTGAGACGGTACATTGAATCTCTAAGGCTTCCCCAGAGCAACAAGCTGGAAAACCAAAGAGCCAAAAACTGAAGGAGTTTATTTAAAATATGTTGACTCTACTTTGACTAAATTTACCAGGACAAACTTTGCTGTCTTAACTCGATAAAAGTCCTTGGTCTCAATCCAACATCTACATCTTAGATCTTTCCTCTAAGAAAGATCCTCCAAGTGCTGGACCACTGAGCATATCCCGTGCATGCACACGTTACTTCAGCACCATAACAGCGCTGGAATTCAGACTCACCGAAAAAAGTCACGGCGAATCCCTCCAGGACGCACGCCCACCTGCCCAGGAAGAAGTAACCCCGCGCGTTGGTCAGGAAACTGATTGTGCCTCCGACCAGCGACAAGCAGAAGTCAGCCACAGATAAGTTGACAATAATGTAATTCAGGGGCTGTCTCAGCTGTTTAAATTTGTATGTTACTATCATAACTGTGGAGTTTTCTGCCAGAGAGAGGGAAGTCACTGCAAACATCAAGCACGCAATTAACGTGTAGTTCCAGGGCGCGACCGAGTCGAGAGGACCGGCGAAGGGATCCCGAGGCGTCGCCACTTCTGGAGCGTCGGTGTGGGACCCGTTAACGGAAGACAGGAAGGCGTCCATGCTGACGGCGCTGGACATCTGTGCAAAGTAGACGGAGAAATTTCAGACAGACTCTGAGCGCTAAAACTCGACTGGAAGTCTACAGGTGACTCAGTTTTAATAACTTTAATTAACTTCATTTGTTAAAACGGAAACACTTTACCAAATGTCTTCAGACTACAAGGATCCGTAAAAAGGACAAGTGAGAGAAGGGCAGAGCTCACAGCATCATCTCCTCCACACACTCCGTGCTGTCCCAGCCGCATGCCTGTGTTTATATAGGAACTCTGAGCGGCCATTTCCTCTCCAAGCTGTGTGATAAAGGGATGAGCTTTCCCAAAACCATGCATCACCTTACAAAACTTACACTGTCGACACTTTTGATGCTTTGGGGAAATTCGTTTAATTAACAATGAACAATCTGTTAATTAATCAATTAACAACATCACGTCAGATACTCCTGCTGAAGGGGGGGGGGGGGGGGATTCTAATGGTTTCCACAACAAATACCATTAAAACAATCAGCTAACCATTAAAACCATTACAATTACTAGCACTAGAAATAACATGCAACCAATAGAAGGCAACAAATTACCATTAGAGACCCACAGGGACTATTACAGTTTCCATTAAAACCTATACAATTCCCATTAAAACCACTACAAATTCTATGAGGGTTTCTATTGTTTGTTTGTTTTTCAGCAGAGAGAGTAAAATTTTAAACAGAACAAAGTATAGAACAATGTTAAAACTATTACATTTAAAGATTTGGTGTTTTCATGCATGTGGATTTAAGAAAATATGAAAGTATACCAACTTATTTTTAACTCACATACTGTGATTTGCAGCATGACGTGAGATCCTTTTTTAACATATGGTCTTGTTAATTACCTAGGCTACCTGCTAATATTTATTAAGCAGATAAAGAAGCTATGGATCGCAAGTGTAATATATGGATGTGTCTTGTGTAGATTATGAAACATTTTCTCTATATCTGTTTTCTTCCGATTCTTCCGTGCCTTTGCCACATAGTTTGAAGCACACAATTGTCAGTGTCTTTTTATGCTGTAGAATTAAGAATTCCCCATCCAGGGAACTAAGGGGCCCAAACGTGTTTCAGGAAGAGAATGCCCCTGTGCACAAAGTGAGGCCCATAAAAACATAGTTTGCCAAGGTTGGTGTGGAGGAACTTAAGTGTCCTGCACATAGCTTTGATCTCAACCCCACTGAACACTTTTGGGATGAATTGGAACACAGACTGCGCACCAAGCCTTGTTTGGCATCAGTGTCCTATCTCACTGATGCTCTTGTAGCTGAATGAGCTATTTATAAGAAATCCACAGCCACACTCCAAAAGCCTTCCCAGAAGAGTGAGGGTTATTATAACAGCAAAGGGGAACTAAATGGGATGTTCAACAAGCATGTATGGATGTGATTGGTCAGGTGTATACATACTGTAATTTTTATCAATATAGTGCAGCACAACCAGTCTACCTAATAGGATGTTTTTGGGTGGCAGAGAACCTGGAGGAAACCCACTTGGACACAGGTAAAATGTGAAATGCCATAAAGACAATACTCCTTGATTAGGATTGAACCATTGTAATGTTGTTTATTTTTTCCACATTTTCTCACCCAACTTGGTCCTGACATTTTCCACCAACTAGCTAAATTTCCATAATGGAATACCTCCCACCTTTAGATCTTGTGAATGTAGATTCTTGAGGTACTGTAATTACAATGTGTTTAGAGTTTTGCTCATTCTGTAAGATCTCAAATATATTTATTGCGTGAATGCCAGCTGTCCTCTGCATAGGTAGCATATTGTATTTTGTATCAATTATAATTAATAGTTGTTCTGTATTATTGTATTTTGTAGAAGTACTAGATATAAATAACAATAAAATATATATCTCAACATTGTACAACACTGTCTACTACCATCTGTAAGAATCTCAGTGGACATCTACAAACATCTATGGTCTGTACATTCCCGATGGGATTTTGGATCCATTTTGTCCTATCCTTTTATCAGGATCACAAGTTTAATTTGAGTAGAGGCCATTTTTTGCAGAGCTTCTCAGATCTCTCTGATGATAAATTAAGTATATAAGTATTGCTAGCTAGCTAGCTAATTCTTTTGTTTTTGTTATACACTGAAGATGTTTGACATCAAAAGATTAATATGAGTTGACAGTTCAGGATTTCAGCTTTCATTATCTGATATCAACACCTTTGGTGGCAGAGCACCCAGTTTGTATGTGAGCAAAAGTATTGGAACAGATGTTCTTAACGTAAATGAAAGTAAATAACACATCATATTTGGTTGCATATCCCTTGCTTACTATAACTGCATCAAGCAGGCGATCCACTGACATCACCAGACTGTTGCATTCTTCTTTTGTGATGCTTTTCCAGGCTTGAACCACAGATTCCTTCAGTTGTGTTTTTTTTTTGTTTTGGTTTTTTCTTTATGCTCAAATGGATTAAGGTCTGGTGATTGACTTGGCCAGTTTAAAACCTTCCATTGTTTTTGCTCTGATGTTGCCCTGAACTCAGCTGTTGTGTTGGCACTGGTCAATGTCATGCTGCATGATGAAGTTTTACCTCCCAGGTAGATTGGATGCATTTCTCTGTAAATTGGTAGACAGAATGTTTCTGTAGATTTCTGAATTCATGCTGCTGCTACCATCATGAGTTACACCATCAATAAAGATTAGTGAGTCTGTTCCAGAAGTCATGACACTACTTCCACCATGCTTGACCGATGAGCTTGTATTTTTTTGGACCATGAACAGATCCTTTCTTTCACCACACTTTGGTAGTTTAAGCTTGGTTCCAGAATTTCTGTGGCTCATCTCTGTATTTCTGTGTGGCCGTCTTACTGCTAATGAGTGGTTTACATCTTGTGGTATAATATTCCTGGAGTAGACATTCAGAGCTATTAAATGTTTAAACAATCAATCTAACAGGGCACACCTGGGCAACAAGAAACACCTGTCATCACATGTCCCAATATTTTTGATCACTTGAAATATGGGTGGGTTCAAATAAAAGATGCTATGTTTTACGTTGTTTAACACATCTAGATGTAAATAATAGGAAATTAAATCTAAAATCTTTATCTATTGCCTTATATAATTTTTTTGAACTCAAACCCAAATGTAGAGCAAAAACAAAAGAATTGGCCTTGCTGTTCCAATACATTCGGAGGGGTCTCTATCTATCTATCTATCTATCTATCTATCTCTCTCTCTCTCTCTCTCTCTCTCTATATATATATATATATATATATATATATATATATATATATATATATATATATATATATATCTGTCTACATGTTTACCTTGGGATTTGTTTTTCTGAATGTGTCTTTTTATGTCTGTGCTCATTTCAAAATTCCACTATGTACCTGTCTGTTAGTGGCTTCAGCAGATGAGTCTCATTATGCACCTTCTAAATCAAAGTATATCATGTTTAAAAGCCATCTGATTTTTAGCAGTGGACCAAATGTTTGCAGACTCTTTTAAATGCTCAGTAGCTATGGCATTAAAAAGAGCTGTGTCCTGCTGAGCATGTAAATGCTCATTTACACCAGGCCTTCTTATCAGAGTCCACACCCTACCTAACAACCTTTAGGCCACAGGTGGTATATAATTTGACTGGCCTTCTGTAAGTCACTGTGGTCACACAGGTTGGAATTTGTTGAACTTTCAACTACAGTCAAAAATGACCAAACAGGCATTAATGCAAACAGAAAGCCAAGGCTAAAACCAATCCAAGAAATGGATAAATAATCAGTCCACTGGGATCTGAAACAAAGGAAGGTCTAGCAAACCATATGAAGTAAACTAACTAAATATAAAAAATAAAGAGTCTGCTGTGGAGGAAATGAGGAGCACATCTGTTTCAGGATCAAATCATTAACGTATTTGCCTACAAATCATTCCTTCATAAATAGGACAGTTAATTATAACAAGTAACAGTGATAATTATGACAAGAAACTAAGTAAAAAGGCTATCATTATTTATGTCATTAGATTACAAATAACACTGATCAGTTCTGAAATATTTGAAATACTTGTTTAGCAAGTGGTAATTTTTTTTTGTTTGCTTGCTTGGTGTTAAGCACCCTTAGAATGATATAGAATGACAATGTATCTTATTATGCATTTAATTTTCTTTGATTAATTTTTTTATGTTTAGACATAAAAACACTTTTGTGTACCCATTTATTTTCCTGTCATAACAGAGGCATCACTGTCATTTATGACTTAAAAACTTCACATCCTTTAAGCTTGCTTGGCTCGTCTATCGAATAGGGAGGATCATGCTGTATATGTACAGTGATTATCAGAGCAACCTTTTCCACCACAGCATCTGGCTGTACACAATCCATAATGGCTCCAGCTTTGAAAATCCCTTTCTAGAAAGGAGAGAAATGCCATTCCTCCTTCCAATAAATGAATGATTGAAATTTCTTAACATTTGAACTCCTTATGGCAGAAACGGTGAGGTCATCAGCTGTTTTGCTGGAAGCTCCTTGATCATATGACAGAGGCAGATCACACTAGGTATTGGGCAGCCATCCTCACAAGGACAGCATCTGCCCCTTCCCATCTGCCCACTTATGCCTCCAGGCTTTATTCTTCACTACAGTGTCACTCCTAAAGGCCACAGCAGTGTTTGCTCATTCGTGCTGAATAACCCATAGCCCATTGACAGTGGTTTGAACTTCACCAGATGTCAAAGATATGGCATGGATTATCTGGCAACAATCTGCCGGACTGATTTTAAGACACACAAATAATAACAGAATCCCTGAACAATTTCAGAAGAGGAAATTACAAATGGGTTATTAATCTTATTCCAAGGCAGTGCAAAAAATTCAAACAGTGCCATTAGAAAGAAATAAATATATCAAATGAACACTTTTCATTAGTATTATTGATAATAGAATGACAGAAGTTAATCACAAAACAGCACCCTGGGTTTAGAAGAAAATGTTTTTATTCTGTTTTGGCTTTGGAACGGGGTGTCATTTATAAGTGTCTTCACATGATCCAGGTACCAGGTTAAAATTGTTTAATTATCATTTGCCATTAAATCCACCGGGAATCAATACTGAAGGGTACTGTCAGCTACAACAAGTTAATTGTTAGGAAGACCTATATCTATTGAGTCATAATCAATACAGATAAATCAAAGTCTGTTTCAAGTTGTCAAGTAGTTTTTCTTGCTTCCATACTTATAAACAGTGAGACAAAATATTGTTTGTCCATGGTACAAAACATAAACCAAGAGCACAGCACATAGGGCTACATAGAGATTTTGAAATGTTTAACATTGTAAAACAGCACAGTACTATGCAGTAAATACACTGGGCAATGCAGGACATGGGAGATTTTAACTGAACAGCATATGTTATTACATTTGTAATACATTTATTACAGCTGTGTTTTTTGTACCTAAAGACCTAAAAATATATTAGTCTATTCTTTAATTTCACCATCATTACAACTGTCATTGCGTTTTTCACTGAAAAGTGAATGCAGAAAATTAGATGTGTCAAAGTTACAAACCTGTGCAGACACATACTATGGAAAAAAGCTAGGATGATGGCAGGCAACCTGATGCCTAGGTAATTTTGCTTTTGTCTGACTGATGCGATTTTTATTCATCCAAGGCTGCATCTACAGTTGATATACTGTATGCAGAACTGTAGGAATGAATTCCATCCATCTTACAGTCAACACCTGGCTACAGAGAACCTTGAATTCTGGTCGTTTTCCCTCTTGTATAACTAGAGGGCAGCAGAGAACATGTGGATTGTTTATGATTGTTTGTGAGACTTCTCTATAAGGTCTTCATTTCATATAAATATTTGCCTACAAGGTAGTCTACTGCAATTTCTATTAATTGTTATTATAATTATAACTGGCCTGTGGTGGAATTTTTTTTTATATGTGCTGAGGAAAATAAATATTTACAAAATTTGGTAGACACCCTTGTCCAGAGTGACTTACATTTATCTCACTTATACAACTGAGCAGTTGAGGGTCTTGCTCAAGGGCCCAGCAGTGGCAGTTTGGCATGGCTGGGATTTGAGCTCACAACCTTCCGATCTTAACCACTAAACTACCACTGCCCATTGCTTGGTTAATGGGCATGAAGGGAATCAACATTATTTCACATAGAAATCGAACTGTCAATACAAGTCACCTCATATGATGTCCCTCATGTGGTAAACACCAAAATAACACATTTTATTGGTTTTGAGCTTCAAAAGACACTGGTGACATACTGCCACCAAGTGGACTAATGTGTCTCTGGGCATCCACATAGATCAGGGTTCTCAAGTTTCAGTCGTGCATGACCTCAGCAGAGTTTATATGTTTTTCCTGTTCTATAATGCATGTTTCAGGAGATATTTTGCTGATTAGTTTTTACAGATTCATCCACAACTGTGAGTGCCTAATCTTTTTGTGTGGTGGCTTAGCAGTTAAGGCTTTGGGTTACTGATCGGAAGGTCGGGGGTTCAAGCCCCAGCACTGCCAAGCTGCCACTGTTGGGCCCTTGAGCAAGGCCCTTAACCCTCTCTGCTCCAGGAGCAACATATCATGGCTGACCCTGCACTCTGACCTCAGCTTCCTGACATGCGAAGAAAACAATTTCACTGTATATGTGACCAATAAAGACTCATTATATGGAAATAAGGATCTAAGGCCAGTGAAGACTGGTGACAAAAATACTTTTAATCACTTTTAAGCAGCAATGACAATACAGTACAAGCACACCAATCCATTACACAATTATATACAATTGTAATACAGGAAGAATAGCTAAAAGAACTTGAAATCAAAACAGTCACCAAATCATAAATATGGAGAGGAAACATAATCAAGAGCCCACTTACTTAATGCTGCTGTATTTGTATTTGTATTGTTTGTTTGTTTGTTTGTTTGTTTGTTTTTGTTGCAGAAAATGAATCTATAAATGTCATATAAAAACATAGATGGGTTCTTTGGTCAAATCTAAAAAATATAAATAAATAAAAAGAGTTAGACATGAGTTACACAAATTCCAGTACAGGTGGTTATTATTAAATTAAAGTAAATAGAAGTAAAAAGGTACGGCAGCATATATAGTACACTTAATTGATAGTTGTACCAAAGAGTGGCAACTAAGCATACAATATAAGAGATTAATTAGATTAATTTATCGAGTATGTAGACATTGTTTTACATGGTTGAGTACTTACATCAGGTAAATTTACATGACTATTTTAATATTTATTTTAACTAGAACAATGCTGCTAAACTATCTAGTTTCAGTGATGGCATGAACCTAAAAAAGCATTTAGCATTGCTTAAATCATCCTGGTCTAAACCATGCTTTTTATGCTTTATTAGTCATGCATGAATTCTCTGTTCCTCTTTTTAAAAATAAGAAGTGTTTTTCATGCAGATACTCTTCATCAAAAGACATCTCCTCAGTATCCAAAACATGTGTCATTTCAGATCAAATACTTAGATTTGAGGATAATTTTATGTATTTCAGGGAGGTTTTATTTCATTAAGACAGGTTCCACGGTTTTAAAACTTCATTTATACATATGTTCAATGTGTACACTATGTAGTTACATAATTTTATCTAATTAAGACAGGTTCCATGGTTTCATGCTGCCAAACCGTAGCTTTACATCAGTCAACAATGTGTTAAATGTTTATATCATATATCAGTATTCTGGCTTTTTTTTTTCTTTCTTTTGTTGATATATTTTATATGCAGATAGTCTGATGTGGTATCAGGGTAGAGATGAGAACAACTTTTCATTTACTGCATTCATTCAAAGATAGATATAAGAAAACAAGTGGATATGAGTAATGAGAGTTGATTACTAACACATAACAGGCACCAGCTACTGTGGTTATTATTAGAGTACCATTGATAAAGAAAGAGTAAAATAACTCAAGAGCTTCATTTGCATTTAATGTTTAATGTAATTTAAATACTTGCTGTGAATTATTTGGCAAATGTGAGAGTTTTACAAAAGACTTTATAATTTAAAGTGGGAAGTATAATGTACACAAGGAGAGAAGTGTTGACCCAGTCCAAAAGGTTAATGAAGGCCATCTCTTCTATCGTGTCACATCACCAGTAAATGTAGAGCTAATCAAGTCGTCAGTGCTTTCATCATCTGAAATAGAGAGGCAGCATGAAATGAAATAGAGAGACATACAACGGATATGTTTGAAGACAAAAACGGTTATGAAAGCAGTCTAACCTTTCATACGTAGATACATGAATAATTCCATGAGTGCATGGAGATATGATTCATCTGTAACAGATCCTAAAAATGAAGACAACACAGTGCAATAATGTTAAATATTTAAAAAGTCACTCTCAAGCTCTTCAAGGCTTTTGGCTGTCTGCTTGGGGTTCCGCGTAGAACCCTACAACTGAGTGTTTCCCTATCAGAGAGGATTCCAAGTAGAAGCTTTCTAGGAAGCTAAGATTTCACAACTGAACACTCTTTTTCTAGGAATTTCAAAGTACATTCATAATTACTAGATTTGTAAGCAAGCAATACAGTTTTCTAACAGTTCAATACTAAAGCATATATCAACTTAAAGAATCATTGCTCACACTGGTATCATATAATTCATAGTTGTCTGATTTCATTACGGAAATGTACATGAAGGACAGGTTCTCACTATATGAAGGTTGATGTGCTGGAAGGATGGAGTCCTCCGTGCTGTCCCGCTTGCCCACACCGGCTCCATGTCGTACAGTAAGAGTTCTGTGTGCATCTGGATGTGGTGATAGTTAAGAAAGTAATAGCCAATGTATTAATATACATATAAAAATGCATTACATATGATGGATTTAATGTAATGCATTACATTAAATATGCATTACAGTCTGTATGATCACTTACAAGGTCCAAGTAGATATCCAGCACTATTCAGTGTCCATCCTCTTTTCTCTAGACCCTGAAGATGTATACATATATAAGCACAAATATATGTAAGCTTTGTGTTTGTAGAATTTACTTACAGTAAAGGTTCTTAATGAAAATGGTTAGAGTCAAAAATATACTTTAATGGTCATCCCGTGGGTCCTTGACAGTTGAGGGGACAGGACACACAAAGAGACACAAAACAGCATATAGCTCATCTGCATCTGCAGCAGGAAATACAGCAGTGGGTCAGTGAGTTAGAGCTTATTTTCAAACTACAGCTATTTAATTTTAATGAAATTGACCTACTGAAAAATTCTAATTTCATATATGTTTATTTAGTATTATAAGTCTATACCAAACAAAATTTGTCAGATAAAGTCATTGTAAAAAAAAAATCAATAAATCATCAGTATAAAACAATTTTAATGATGTGTTTTTTTTAGCAACATGCTAAGGTTAATATACAAGATTCCAGTAATGAAGAAGTAATGAGATTTATTGTAAATTCAATGAAAATTCAGGATGTTTTGATAGAAAAGGTAAGTGTCAAAATTACAGCACAAGTTTTTACTCTGTAAGGTTTACAATATAGGTTTTTAAATCTGTTTCTTTTGCTTAGTCTATATTAACTTGCACATCATTATTAATAATCATTAAGCAACTAAATCAAAAGTCAAAGGCAAAAGCAATTTTATGCAATCACAGTGCATAAAATTTGATAGTAAGCTAAAATATATATATATATATATATATATATATATATATATATATATATATATATATATATATATATATATATATATATATATATTATTTGTAATATTATGAAAATAAGTGAATAAAAATCATGCTTACCTTTTAAAAGAGAGCTCTACTTCCAGTCAATAAAAATGTCACAGGTAAAATCCTTGATGCAAGACAAGTGAGAGTGAATCTCACCTTTTATTAACTTTTAAATAATGTGTCTAATTTATATCAAGGAGATAGATCTTGCTAGTACATAAGTAAATGTATTATGAGGTGATGTGCTTTTGCATGTATGAGTCGGGCAGTGAATGTCTGTCTTTTATATACTCTGGGACATGTACCACATTACCATAATGAAACCCTATTAGTATGGATTTCAGTTATCTTAATTGGTGGCGTTATTACAGAGACCAGGGCATGAGGGTGGATGGGGGAGTGATGTGACAAAATTAATCTCGCACACAGAGAAAGGGAGCAGTAAATAGAGGAATAGTGAGAAAGGGCATGACAACTCAAACAAAGGAATACGAAATGAGATACCTAGCTCACATTTATGATATTGCGAAACTTAAAGAGCTCTAAAAAAAAAACAATAATAAAATAATTTCTAATATAATTATAATGTAAAACTTTATGTATTCTGAGATGAAAAACATGTTTGGATAGATTGTGACTAGAATAGAATAATATATAAATGTAATAGTTGGGTAAAAATCCACATCTTGTTATCATGTAGAGCAACAACTAAATAAAGCAAGGTTTAATAATATTTTGTAAACACATGAGTATTCACTGTAACAGTTCCACCTGGCACACTCATGCTGTCCCCATGCAGTGCAACTGAAATCCATTTAATTTCATGATGCTGTCCTCTCCCTAATGGCTGTACCTACTGCCCCTACAATCCATTAGCAAAGGGGCCCTAGAACACTCCACCTAATTACAGGCCACTAATTATATGGCACCGAGCTTCAGCAATACTGTATAAGGGGCTTCAACACACTGTTCATATGACCTTTTCCATCATCTCTCTCCTCATGGGAGATTCAATTTTAACCTTTTGTAAGCTCACATTGCATCATTTGTACTTTCCCTGTATATATGTGATTCCCCTGGTGCATAATTATCTATGCACTTCCTTAGAACATTGTCATCATGTGCCAGGCACAAACTGAAATCAAGAGCAGGTAAATGAGAGAAAATAGATCTGGTGTGTCACTCTATAAATGTCAAGAGTGTTTAATTTACTATAACTGACATGGGTGCTGTCCTGTTACTGTTGTGCTCGTGTGTAAAAATGGTTGCATGAGTAAAGCTCCAAAACGTCCAAACTGTGACAATTAAAATAAATGATTAATAATGAGTGACGATGTGCATAGTGTAAAACAAGTGACATTTTCCCACACTGTCAAAGATGATGTTTGATCAGGTCTGATATGGATGTTTGATGACAAACAATAATTTTCCACATCATGTGCCAGTGATGTTTGGTGACATGTGATGCTGATGTTTGATGGCAGATGTTTTTCTTTTCAATGTATACAATCTGATATTTGACATGGTCCTCCTACAGTCCTTGGGTAGTTACCTAAGACACTGATAAATCTGTAAAGCTCAGACCCAGACCATTATTAACAGAATACTTTCATATACAGTGCCCTCCACTAATGTTAGTACCTTTTGTAAATATAAGCAAAGAAGGTTGTGAAAAATGTTATTGTCTTTATTGTTGAAACTTTCTAAAAATTCACAAAAATACTCTGCTCTCATGGATACCAAACAATTGCAAACACAACACAGGTGTATAAAAAAATTATTGGCACACATATGAATTCATGGGGGGAAAATATATTTGAAATATATTCCCATTGATATTTTACATATTTTTTAGTACACCTGGGTGACTAGGAACAGGAAATTGATCATGACTTCTTGTTTCACAGGGGTATTGTCACAAATTCCCCTCATGCAAAGTGCTGGAGCATTCAGCGTGCTCTGAAACCCGAAGCACAAACGCAAAGCGGGAGTGCGTGCTTCCGGGTTTTTTCAGTGACACTGACTTTGTTTACTTTTGATACGTGTGTATTGTTATGGTTTATGTCCTGTCTCTGCCCCTGTGTTGTTATTGGCTGTTTCCCTTATGTACATTATTATTCTCAGCTGTTTTGTTTTACCCCGATAACGTTTGGTATTTAAACCCCTTTTATATCTATGTGCATCACGAAGTATTGCGTTTTCCGAATACCAAGCTGGTGTTCTTTGTTTAGTTTTTGATTTCGTTCTCGCCCTCATTATCCGATTATAGTTTAGCCTTGTTCATGCCCGTTTGCCAATCACTTGACCATTTACCTGTTTTTGACCATGACTCTGATTCACGTTTTGGATTTGTCTGCCTCTCTTTCACAAAATTCTTATCTGCACTTGCATCCATCCTAACCCTCATTACATGACAAGTATAAATATTAGGTAACACATAGGCCAAATTCCCTTAGTCATTCAAAACAATGGGTAAGACCAAGGAATATAGCTGTGATGTGCGACAAAAGGTTGTTGAGCTTCACAAAATGGGAAGTGTCTATAAGGAAATAGCACAAGCATTGCAAATGCCCATTTCTACCATTTAGGGAAATAATTAAGAAGTTCCACTCACTGGAATTGGACGTGTGTCTATATTGTCTTTATGCACTGTGAAGAGGATAGTTAAAGTGGCCAAAAAACTCCAAGGATCACAGCTGGAGAATTGCAGAAGTTAGCTGCGTTTTGGGATCAGAAAGTCTCCAAAACTACAATCTGAAGTCACCTACATCACCACAAGTTGTTTGGAAGGGTTTCAAGAAAAAAGCCTCTACTCTCAACCAAAATCATACTCAAGAGTCTTCAGTTTGAAAGATACTACTGGAACTTTAAATGGGCCGTGGTTGGATCTTCCAGCAGGACAATGATCTAAAACAGACATCAAAATCAGCACAAAACTGGTTTACTGACCACAGAATCAAGGTCCTGCCATGGACATCCCAGTCCCATGAATTGAAACCCATACAAAAGCTGTGGGGTGAACTGAAGAAGAGATTCCACCAGCGTGGACCTCAAAATTTGAAGGATCTGGAGAGATTCTGTATGGAGTAATGGTCTCCAGATACTTTAAATTTGAAATTCTATTAGTAAATTATTTTCCTTACTATTATTACTTACTAGCATACTAATCACTAGTGGTAATCATGTTCTGCACATGTCATGCACATAACCTGCCCACTCCCACCCACATGAGAGTAAAAAATGCCTGCTCACAGGTTCCAGTTATAATTTTCAGTGAACTTTTAAATTCACTTTTAAATACATGCAGACCAAAACAAAATATATCAGAAGAACAACTCCTATAGAACAGCCACAGACATCTGTGTTTTGTTGAGGGCACAAGCACATTGTGCTTTGTAAAGTTGTGGACAGCACTCAAGAATTTACAGACTTGTCCATTTTGTCTGTCGAGTATTTGCATTGAGATTTAGCTGCCCCACACACTCAGAAACACACACCAGTGATTACGATAGGTGAGCCAGTGGCCACTGACGCAGATGGCATTTGAACAAAGGGGCATGACATCAGATGGAGTGGGTATTTAAACACTACTAAAGACAGTCTACAATGTGTGCACAAACTAAGCAGAATATGATATATAAAGCTTGTATGATACCCATTGTTTAGCTGAATTTTAAAATAACAGTTTCATTACTGTTATATCATCTTTTAAAAAACAGTTAGAGATGACACCAATCTGATACCCAAGATCAATATTGGGGTGATACCAGCAAAATAAAAAATGGTGGATCGGAAGTCAAAGAAACAAAAAGAATTAATTTGATTCAATCGTGTAAACATAAAAAAGATTGGAATTTGATTTGGAAAAGATTGTTTTTGAAACTGAAAATGTTTGTGTGTTTGTGTGTGTGTGTGTGTGTGTGTGTGTGTGTGTGTGTGTGTGTGTGTGTGTGTGTGTGTGTGTGTGTGTGTGTGATAACGGTGCATTCATATAGTAATGTATTAATAGTTATTATGAAACATTGTAGGAAAACCATAACACTATTATGGGTAAAGGAAATAAACATAGTTACCATGAAGTACCATAATGAGAACAGGATGCACATAAAAATCAACCTTCCAGCTTTCCATTGTTTCTTTGAAAACGGAAGAGGGTTATGTTTTATTTATGAAACTGAGTGTTCACAAACCAGTCAGAGCACAGATGCTTTGCATGCAGCCCAGGACTCCAAAGTCACCCTCCAATGCAGCACTGTATGCAAAGTATCTTCTATATGGTCTTGTACAAGGCTGTCATATTTCACTCTGACACGGTGTTATCTTTTTGAGTGGGAAATATAAATACATGAGGTAAGTTGTAGTTATTTATTACCCACTTTAAGTGCTGTATTTAGTGATATCAATCAATGTCCCAAAACTTTATTGGTGTATGGATATGATGCCACTGATAATCTTATTGAATGCCTATTTATCAGGTTGATTATCTACTGATTTTGGTTGGCACTGAGAGAGAGAGAGAGAGAGAGAGAGAGAGAGAGAGAGGGAGAGAGGGAGAGAGGGAGAGAGAGAGACTATTTAATCATCTGTAGAGATTTCAGTGTGTGAAGTGTTTTGTATAATACAGTGGTTTTTGTATGTTTGTTATGCCATATTCATGGTAAAGTTATTTAACCAAGTCTTTGCTGGTGCATGAATAGTTAAAGGTCTGACTGTGAAAGATGATAGGCTCCATTTCTTTCACCTAGGCAGAGTAATGTGAGCTCCAGGTCAGGCACTGCATTTTCTTTTACCTTTGTTTGCAGGCCAAGCATGGGTGTGGGCTGTTTTACAATGCTTCAGCAAGAAACCATCAGTAAAATACACAGTAAAATGTAAATGAACATTTCAGAAAATCACCAGACCATGTCATCAGCATATGACTCTGAATCCAACATCCTGTTATTTTAAGGCATTCAGTTTACACATTTTAAAACAAGCAGTCTCCTGAATCATGTTCAGAAAATAGTTTGATTTCTGTTTCCATTTGGATTTGGGAATTAACAGATGTTAACAAATGAACTGCATCGCTTTTGTATGACAACATTTAATTGCAGATATGGCATCTGAGTTATGCATCAGTGTCACCAAGTACTTCCTGTTTATCTTCAACCTAATCTTTTTTGTAAGTTGTATATGAATTATTACTGTTTATCTTCATGATATAATTTAAAGCTTAAAACAGACACCATGTCTGAAATGTGATAATAAACATGAACAATGTTTTATATGTGTAATTGTTTTACTGTACATGAATGTTTATATTTATTATCCTTTGACGTTTCTAGGGGAAAAAATGCTAAATATATTTATTGTATATGTCTACAATGTCTGCAAAGACAACTGCAATCTACTTCCTTTAATAAATGTAGAGGTTATAAAAATTGTAGCATACTACACAAATTTTCCAGAAACATGAATGTTTTACAAAGTGCATTTTATGTTGAAAATTAGTTGGTACTCCAAATAATAATTGGTTTCAACTGTAATTTCATTCATTATTATGTGAAGGTATGGACTATAAATGTTTGTCATCTCATGTAAATAATTTGTAATTTCCCTTAATAGTTGTTGGGGATGGTCGTATTGGGGTTGGGAGTCTGGATAATATGTTCAAAGGAAACTTTTCAATTACAGTTATGTGAGTATTAAAATTCTGGCTTTCCAGAATCATCATCATCATCATCATCATCATCATCATCATAGTAATAATAATTTAAGTAAAAATGGGTTCATTAGCTAGTCAAATACATACACCCTCTTTTCCTTTCTATTGTCCCTCCTTTCTGTCCTTCCATAATCCTTAAATATGGTTAATTATTCTCTTTAACAATAATTAGTCATAGCCCTGATTACTGTTATTGAACTGTATGATACTTGTTGTTATGGTAACGTCAATCTTTAGCATCTTTAACATCTCAGATGTCAGATGTCATAAGATGAAATGTGCATTTTCATAGTACCTAATGTGCATTTTCACAGTTTCTGCCCATCCCTACCTATCCCTGTCTCTCTTCCCCTATCTGCTGGTCATCAGTGGCTCTGTCACCTTGTTATTGGGCTTCTTTGGGAGCCTCGGTGCTCTGAAGGAGGTCAAATGCATGCTGGCAACTGTGAGTTTATTAATGATAATTCATTATTTAAAAATAGCTATCCTGCTTGATGTTTAAATGCAAATTATATGTCAGGCGCACATCCTCGAAAGTTAATATTGATGTAAATTTCAATCAATACAATGTGTTAATTTGCTTTGTTGGACTGAAATTCAGTACTAAACTGGCCTGTGATTTTCTGCAGTATTTCATCCTGCTCACCGTGCTTCTTGCAGCTCAGATAATTGGTACAGTTGTGATCTTCACGCAGAAAAAAGCAGTAAGTCAAGCATGGAGAGAACACACACCCTGTGACATCCTGTCACTTTTTTCTTTGCCTACTTAAGTGGGGTGCGGTGGAGGGTGAGTGCATTTGCAGTATGTAAATGGATGGTGCCTTTATTACCCATAAATAATTCACTGCAAGTAAATCTCATGCTAGTTGCACACTTTTGATAGCCAAAGGTTAACCAAAAATTCTTTTTCATTTTCTCTCACTAGTTTGAGATTTCTCTGGAAAAATATGTTAAAGACATGATTGCATCATTTGAGATGAACAATTCTACAACTCAAGATTTAAAAAAAGATCTAGATGTCCTTCAAAGTCAGGTAAGCCCAAGTTGAGAGGTCATCCACAACAAAGAATCCAACAACAACTAATATCATTGTATATATGTGCTGTCATGACTGTAAGTATCTCGCTTCTCTTAAGTAGTCTGCTTGCATATATTCAAGACTCAAACTATCAATGTAACCTGAAGTTTTGTTTACTAAGGCCCAGTGCTGTGGCTGGACAGGACAAGAAGACTTTCGTGAGGTCCCATGCTCCTGTTACAAAACAAATGCTACAGATAATCCCACTAATCAAGGCTCAGGCGTCTGCTGTAAATCCATCTCAAATTACACATGTGTGGTGTATGAAAAGGTACAACATAATGTTATAATGTTAGCCTGCTTTTCTGTGACTGTTAACATGTGCAAAGTAAGATTTTTGTTCATAAATTGAAATGAAAGACTAATACTTAATGGTAGCAGGTAAAACTAGTTGGCTGGTTGACTGCTGTGTTTGACCTAACAATATTACTTTTAAAAGTCCAGCACTAGACTTGTCATGTGATGGGTCGTCAAGCTTGTGAAAACTATTATGTACTAAGTCTTTAAATAAGTCTAAATAAGCTGCCTACTAATATGCTGCCCATATGAGTGTGACTAGCAGTGCTTTTTGATCCCATTTGATTTTCTGCCTCTCATTAGAACTGCAGAGACACTATTACAGGTTGGCTTCATATGCATCTTATGAGCATTCTTGGAGTGGTGCTTGCTGTAGCTGTTGTAGAGGTGAGAGTTAACTGTCAAATGGAAAGCGTCTTCTTTTTTTTTTTTTTTAACCATGCATTCTTATAAAGCCTTGTCTCGCTCCAGATTCTCAATATGTAACATGATATAGTAGTTACTATAGTTACACAAAACATACTGCACTTTTGCATGGACAGAAAGCATGACAGAATGAGTGCACCTTATTGTTTTATTTTGTGCAGTATTTTCAATTTCCCATGTACTTTGTGTTGTAGTGTCTCCAGTGGGTGTGTCTTGTCACATTCTGTTGTCTTAATTGCACCTGTCATTGTTGCCGACCAAGAAACACATATGGCAGCCATGGTCAACTTTCCAGGTCTCAGCGTGGATGTAATATTGTCAAGTGGAGCTTATTCAAATTAATGCAGTAATATCACAGTGGATGATGCTTCATTGAAGCATGACAGAATATCATAACAGAATATTAGGGCAACTGTAAATTTTGTAAACAATATAGTTTCTCCTCTATGAACAGTGTACGGTAATTAATATATTCACCAATCTCTTTATAGCAACTACCATTGTATGGTGGTAAATATCATGTCAATAGAGACATTATAGCAATCAATAACAAGTCACTGTGATACTACAATTTGAGGAAGGTATTTTAATTGGGAAGGGCATAAATTAAATAATTATATTTAGCATTATATTATTAAGATATATTTATATATAACTTATGCTATAAGTTATACTGAAGAAATATTATTAACATTACTGCATTTCCCAAATCCTAACAGTGAGTTCAATGTGGAGTATTGGCAAGGTACACTGCATATGTTTTGCTGTGTAGTGCATTGTGCAATATTTAGTTGATTTTCTTTTCTTCTTTTTTTTTTTCTTTTTTTGTTGTCTTTTGTTTTTTTTTTGCATGTGGTTTTAATTGGGAATTGTTGATAGTACTGCCCTCTATATTTTTTTGTCATTTTATTTAAATCTAAAAGAATTCATATCACCTATTCACCCTCTGTCTCAACAGATATGTGGTACCATCCTTTCGATGTGTCTGTATAACCAGGCTACCTTGGATTACTCCATGCCTATGTACTTTTAAACCAGAGTGGAGCGCAGGAAGAACATCAGCATATATGCATACTGACAGTTAATTTCTTAACACATCAGTACTGATTTCTGTACATGGCAGCAGTACTTTATCTTCTAACCCAAAATCATTATTGGTTCCTGTACATTATTTTTTTTGTCAGTCTCATATCACTTTTGATGTTAATAAACAATCAATTCAAATAACAGTGTCATGTTATTCATATTACTGGAACCTGTATGTTTTTCTTGTCAGAAGTTATTGTTTGAAATTCCAGTATTTGACCCAACCCTTATTTCTTTAGGCCTAAATGTGTTATAGAAGTATCTATTGCATGTAATTGTATCTTCCTGTCTTCTATTAAGAAGGAAAAATAGAAGCACCTATATGTATTTCACCAACATAATGAGTCTCTATTTTCACACCTAAACAATGGATGACCTCAATCCTGAAGGGACAGCTCTGTTCTTTTTAACAGTTATTCATGATTATTTTGTTGACCTTTTCTGTTTAGATCATATAAAATGTATTAAACATTTAATATTATCAAAGCAAAAAAAGGTCAACAAAATAATTTTGTATTATTTTGTATTGTACAATTTCAGCTTAGGCTATAGTTAGGTTATGAGTCAAATAGGCAACTGGAGAATTTCTCTATGGAATATATTAACTTAGATGGTCCAAAATATAATCCATATTATTATTATATAATCATTATTATAATATAATAATTTAAAACATACTAAAACAGCAAGTTTTATTTCCTAAAGCATAGATTTCTACATGATTTGTAATCCAACATGTTAATTTTAATCATGAGCATTACATGAAACTGAGGAAGGACAGATAGGATATGTGATACTCGTGGGTAGGTCGCTAATGTGGGAGATATTTGTGGCACATCAGTTATCAGATGTTGTATATATACAGGTGTGGTCAAAATAACTCTTATCCTTCTGCTTTTCCTGGACAAACTGGACTGAATAGGTTAGAGAAATCTTGCTTTTTCATTTTCAGATATTCTATTTTATATTTCAAACATATCTCAATATGAAAATATGATATATGAAAATATCTCAAACATGCTTATATTTATCATAGCATTTTTGAAATTTTTATCATTTACAAAATTATTATAATGATTTAGATCTTTGGCCAGCATTCATCATTTACTCATTCATTTTTACAGCTGAATAATGGGACCTCTAGTTTCCATCCTGATTGTGTTTCTTGCTGTTCTCTCTGGTGAGTCTATAGATTTGAATCGTTTTCATGCTTAAGGGTTTAGTTGGATGTTTGTTTTTCTTTTTTGTTGTAAAATAAAATTAAATATAAAAAGCCTTGACCAAAACATAACCGAAATATGAACTATGGATGATTTACATATATATTTACTAATCATCTGAAATTGAAACAGTTGTTTTTAAAAAGAAATATTAAACACTGTGGTCATATCAGTTGCTCAGGGCCTGATGTGTAACTACTGCCAGAGCATTGACATGAACAATCCTTTCTGTGGGCAAACGGAGGAGCTAGAGTGCAGTACCAACCTCACACATTGCATCAGGCTCATACTACATGAACCAGCATGTATGTTTAAACAATAATGATAAAAGTTATATAAAATTTTCAATATCTGAATACAACCAGTAAAAAAACATAAAATATTAAGGAAGCTTAAAAGACAGTCTTTGTATTTTTATTCATATTAATCAGTTTTTACCTTTTTTCACATGCTTGTAACATGTTTTAGATGGTGAAGTGCGTCGATGTGCCAGTGCCAAGGAATGTGAGGCAGATGTGCCTCCTGTGGTGGAGAGAGAATGCTGCAATACAGACCTTTGCAACTGAACTTGTTATGGTCGAGACTTAATATGCTCAATTACAATAAATCAGCTAAAACATTCCAGTTGATTATTTATAGCAATATACTCCATGATTTTTAATAAGTGTAATGATACTGAATGATGAATGAAGCAATGATGAAAAAAATAGTGCATGGTAAAATACGGAAAATTACACACTTGAATCAAAACAAAATAAAGTAATGTTCATGTCTGCAATAGGAGAACAATCACTTTGTCTTGTGTGCTATGTTCTAACAGCTCAACCCAACACACACAAAAAGTGCTTGAGTCAGAAGAAAGACCATGGTTAACACAGCCAAAACTAATTACAGTGTAACACCCTTTATTGCCACACATTTCACACTTCAGTAAAAGACAGCAAAATTCAGCAACACTATTCAAACGATTTGACACAAAAGTTACACTTGATTGAAAATGTTTAGCAAAGACAAAAAGAAAGACATGAATGGAAGAACATACTTGTTCTAAACTTACTAAAACCTACTTTGACAACCATGACTTTCCACATTGTGGGGTCCTTTGGAACAACAGTTACAGAGGTAGTGGCCAATGAAGTAGACACAGAATACACAACTGCTGATAATGACCAGAATAGAAATGGACACCAGAGCATAGATAGACATACATTTCTCTGCCGTAGACCTTACCAAACACTCCTGTTCTGGACATCCTTTGACAATACTCTTACAGTTGATCACCTTTTTGTTTAGTTTAGGCAAATTCCAATAAAGCAGAACATACACAAACCAAAACTCCACCAAAATCCGTAGCATAACACTGAACAGGTAGAAGAGCACAGCGTTCCTGCTTCCGTGCATGTCTAAAATCATTGCCCCACTTGTGTTATTGCCGGGGTCACTTGCACTTTTCAGCTCGCCCAGAGATTCAAGTTCCACTCCATTCTTCTCTTTAGAGCTCCTCTTCTGGAAAACTGAGTGTACGTGAGCAGTGAAGAGCTCCATGAGCAGGACGGACAGGATGAGGAGGACAAAAATATAGTTCCAAGCCATTACCACAGGCTTGTCAAAATGTTGGTTGAAGCAGGCTTTAGTGCACACGCTGTCTTTGGTAACGTTGCAGCTGAAGTCCGAGTCCAGTTTAAACCAAGGCATTTCAGCAACAAAAAGTGTCATGAGGCGAATACAGAGAAAGCCAAACCACACGGTGCGACCTTTGTAGGTGGTGGTGGCGTCCACTGCAGTGCGGAGGATGGGGATCAGACCAGTAACAATTGCTGCCATCGTGTTTCAGGTTCAAGTTCTTCTGGCTAATAAAGAAAACAAATACTTGCATACTTGCAAAGGATCAATGTTTATGGAAAAGAAATTGTAATAAACCAATTATTGCTGAATGTATTGTTAAATATATAATAATTGTTAATGATATATTAATTGTTAATTATATAATTTGCATCAGTCTTTTGTTCTAATTCCATACATTACAGCTATGTAGTTTCATGTTTATGTCCATTTTAGGCAATGTGTATTTAATTGTAAAATATACATTTATATTTAAAAAAAAGTAATCTATAAACTTACCAAGAGAAAATGTCCGACAAGAACACTTGGACCGTGTTTTGTTTCTGCAATGCTGACAATGCTACTACTTTCAGTCTCTCAGTATATAGAGTGTTGAACTGCTAACATCATCAAAATTTCTGTTACTCACACTGTTTACCACACTCAATTTAGGTCACGCTTTCTATGAGGTCCTACAAGAAGTAATAATAGTAATGTGTTTTTAACACAAGCAGTAACATTTACAACTTATCAATAATTTATAAAAGTAATTTAACTTTGTGAATGGCCAAAAAAATATGAATAATCAGAATCTGTTTAAATGAAATGAAGGTTGCTGTGTAACTTTATATAGAATATTCAGAGTACACTGGTATTTAAACAGAAAGGTAACTGCCATGTACAGATAATGGTGTTAACCCAATAAAGACTGAATACAGCTTCATGCACTTGTGTAACACTGACTTGTGTAAAAGACAATAACATCTTAAACATGTCAACTTGATAAAGACTGACATGAATTTTGAGGTAGGAGCAATGATCAATCACACAAATATACACAGTTATATGTAATGATGTAATCAAATTAGTTAATTTAATAATTAGAGATTACTAATACTAGTGTGTTGTAGTGTTGTTTTAACAGTGCTTCCTGGTCAAGTCTTTTCCTTGCTGATGCCAGAGTACAGTATCACTTTTCATACTCTCAGTAAAAAGTTAACTCTACAGCCAAGCTCTTTAGTTGAATAAAAATTGATCTATGTAGAACCCTGAAATATGGTACCATGGTACAATGACAGGCACAGGTTTTAAAATATTTTAGTGGGTTCCTGTTCTCCCTGGGAGACTGCACTTGGTGGGGATGGCAGTGGCTGTGTGTGTGTGTGTGTGTGTGTGTGTGTGTGTGTGTGTGTGTGTGTGTGTGTGTGGGTGTGTGTGTGTGTGTGTGTGGGTGGGTGTGTGGGTGTGTGTGGGTGTGTGTGTGTGTTGTGTCTGTCTGTGGCAGAGGAGGGGAGGGCTGATTGTCACGGTGTTAATGAACGTAAGCGGCAAAGATGAAAGTCTTGCCGCAGACTTCACAGCAGTGTGGGCTATAGAGAGCAGCTTGTGAAATGCTCTGTGGGTTGATTTAATAAAATTGCATAAACTACATAGGCTAGCTAGCTAAGGAAATCACCTATCTATTTTCATCTATCTATCTGCCCCCTACTTCCACAAATCAGACATATTCCAACAAAAAAAAAATCAATTAAATAATAATAATAATAATAATAATAATAATAATAATAATAATAATAATAATAATAATAATAATAATAATGATGCATGTTTCTAACCTAGCATAAAATGTGCATGAAGGTGAAATGTGTATAAATGTTATTTACTTTTTATCCAGATTTCCATAAAGCTGCCTTGTGATAATGTTCACCCTTTAAAAGCACTACACAAATAAAATTGAATTGAAATCGAATTAAATTAATGACATTCATGAGGTCCATTTCTGCTTGTCTGATGGTGCTAGACAATTAAGGAGCAGCAAGTACAAATGAATATCTGGAATAACAGCAACAACAAAACACATGGATAATATTTTAGCATTAGCTGAGTTAGCTGAGTACTTTTTGCTGAACACCAGCGCTTTGAACAGGTTGTTTAAAAGACCAAAAGTGCACACAGCAACGGTTAATATTGCTGGCATGCCAGCAGGTTTCTTTACTCAAACTTTACTAGGCATGAATACTGTTCTTAATGTCAAACAGACCCATGTGGAAAATGATTTAAGTTCATGCCATTATTATTATGTTAATCATTTATCTGTTAGATATTTCTTTGTTATTATTAGTTAATCCTTCATTATCCTCCATAGTCACAACATGTATGTGGGTAATCAGAAGTCTAGAGTATCTGCTTCTTGTCATTTAGGATTGTTGTGTAAGAAAGCAGAAAGATGTCCTTGAAGGCCTCATTTAAGGCATACAGGGAGGCCTACTCTATTTGGACTGATTTAAGACACCTGTGAAATGAAAAGCTTCAGTCATGGTCATGTCTTGTTATGTATCATGAGTAGAATAGGCTTGTGACCCGAGGTTGAGATGAAGTAATTCTGACAAGTAGTTCTCACAGTCCTCGTATTTTTAGATTTTTCACCATATATGTCTCTCCTTTCCTGTTAATCATGTAATCCTTTATGATAATTCATGTTCATGTTTATCATTATTTGACCAATAAACGTGAAGTTCTTTGTTTACCTGTAAACAATCATGAAAAACTAGCCCTGGGAACTATACACCGATCAGCCATAACATTAATACCACTGGAAGGTGAAGTGAATATCATTGATTATCTTGTTACAGTGGCACTTGCCAAGGGATGGGATATATTAGGCAGCAAGTGAACAGTCCGTTCTTATAGATGATGTGTTGGAAGCAGGAAAAATGGGGAAGCATAAGGATCTGAGTGACTTTGATAAGGACCAAATAGTGAGGACTAGACAACTTGGTCAGAGCATCTCCAAAACAGCAGGTCTTTTGGGGTGTTCCTACACACCTACACACCTATACAATATTAGTCAGGTGGTTTTAATCTTATTGTGTATAACTGCATGTAACACGTTGGTCCTTGGAGTTCTTCTCCCCAGCTGTGACAAGAATAAATATATTGTTTTGGCGATAACTGTGTCTCTGGAAGTTTTTTCCACCACACCTACTCACAGTCATTTAATTTGTCAGGTGCACAGAGGCAGTGTACAAATTATACATTGATTTTTGGCAGGTCAGCTTTTTTGGTTTGCCCAGTGTAATGCAGATACATCGTTCAGTGAACCACTGTGCTGTAACACAACACTTAAAATGCTATAATTCATGCAGTGTTGTTCAGCTTTAAGTGACAAATAGTGCCATGAATGCCTTAAAAAATTAGTTAGTACTTTCTGAACTACTCCTCAACTTGCTTCTCTTTTCTCGCCAGTAACAAACTGCCTACTCTGTTCCCTTTCTCTTACTTCTCAGAAATCACCAGTGTTAAGAGTGCAAAAAAGACCTCTGTTATTTATGTGTGACATGGTCACTGTATTTGGTTTTTCTATGAAACACCATCTCAGTATGTCAAAATTATATTGAAGTGAATCCTAACCATTTCACTGCTCAATGGATGATCAGGAGAGAACCTGCGTGCACAGAGCTTACTGTTACTATAGTAAAGCACATAATTTCCATGCACAAGCATACGCACCAGTTAAAATACATGTTGTGAGTAACATATATGGTCTCATTTACATTTTTGTGGTCATAAATTATTTGTTCTTGCTTCATTCACACTCAAGCCTTAACGTGTCCTCAAGACAACATGTCAAGATCAGCTTAAACATTTCACCATAAACATTTCATTTTGATGGAAATTTATGCTTGAGAAACAACTATATTTACAGTGCCCTCCACTAATATTGGCACCCTTGGTAAATATGAGCAAAGAAAGCTGTGAAAAATTATCTTTATTGTTTAACCTTTTGATATTTTGTTTAAAAAATTCAGATAAATACTCTGCTCTCATGGATATCAAACAATTGCAAACAAAACACCAGTTTATCCAAAAAAATATCTTTGATAAATATAGACGTGCAACAATTGCATTTATATTTATATTACATTTATTCATTTAGCAGACGCTTTTATCCAAAGCAACTTACAAATGAGGAAATACAAGCAAAGCGATATATAAAGCGGAGAACAATACAAGTAGTGCTACCATACAAGATTTATAATTGAATTCTAGAGAAGCAAAGTGCACAGAGTAGAGGTGTAAGCACCAGTGTAAGTTGTTTTGGTTTTTTTTAAATAATTGGGCAAATTAGGGGTTAGTAAAGTGTTCATGGTAGAGGTGGGTCTTTAGCTGTTTTTTGAAGATTGAGGTAGGAAGTTCATTCCACTACTGAGGGACAGTCAGTTTGAAGGTTCTGGAAAGGGAGCTCGTGCCTCATGAGTAGGCAGTAACAGGCAAGTATCATTAACCGATCACAGGTTGTGTGAGGGAACAGCACTCAATGAACGTGTTGAGGTAGAGGGGTGCTGTTCCAGACATGGTCTGTGAATGAAGGCCTTGAATTTGATGTGGGCAGCTACAGGAATCCAGTGGAGGGAGATGAAGAGGGGTGTGACATGGGTTCTTTTGGGCTGGTTGATGACGAGACATGCTGCTGCATTTGAAATCATCTGAAGCGGTTTGATGGATCTGGCTGGGAGGCCCGGGAGTAGCGCATTGCAAAAGTCCAGTTTTGAGATAACAATGGCCTTTGTAGCCTGTTCTGCTTTGTTCATACTTTGTGCTACCTCCCTTTGCCAAGATAACAGGTCTGGGTCTTCTCCTATAATGCCTAATGAGGTCAGAGAATACATGTCAAGGGATCTGAGACCATTCCTCCATGCAGAGTCTCTCCAGATCCTTTCTTAATTTCTTAATTATTGCCCTGATGGGGGAAATGGGCATTTGCGATGCTTGTGCTATTTCCTTATAGCCACTTCCCATTTTGTGAAGCTCAACAACCTTTTGCCGCACATCACAGCTATATTCCTTGGTCTTAACCATTGTTATGAATGACTAAGGGAATTTGGCCTATGTGTTAACGCATATTTATACCCCTTTGAAACAGGAAGTCATGGTTGAACAATTTCCTGTTCATAGTCACGCAGGTATGCTAAAAATGTTTTTAAATATCAATGGGAATATGCTTCAAATATATATTTTCTCATATGAATTCATAGGGGTGCCAATAATTGTTGCACACCTATATTTAACAAAAGGGTTTTTTTTTTTGTTTTGTTTTTTACATATATATACCTGTGTTGTGTTTGCAGTTGTTTGATATCCTTGAGAGCAGAGTATTTTTGTGAATTTCTTTAACAAACTACCAAAATGTTAAACAATAAAGACAATTTTTCACAGCCTTCTTAAGCCTTCTGCTCATATTTACCAAGGGTGCCAATATTAGTGGAGGGCAGTGTAGATGATAACATTTATTTTCCAAGATAAAAGTGTCTTTCAAACTTACACTTACAGTATCTCCGTTGCATTTGACTGATTGAGTGCATGATAGCGCTCATAGAAATATTTATATATTTATTTAGAATATTTATTTATACTCATAGAAATATCATAGAAATTTAAAAAATTTTCTTTCACATGTAGATGGTCAACACATTGAGGGTTACAGAAAGGTGCCATGTGTTAGCTACATATTCCTTGTGAGCATAGTAAAACTGTGATTGATTCTGTTCAACTATTCTGAGATTGTTTCCCCACTACTTGTACAATAACATGCTTGAAATCTTTGAGATATGGTATTCCTCAGATTGTGACAATCACTAATACATAGTCACCACTATGGGGAGCTGTTGACTAGTTAGGCAGGGGGAAATGGTGAAGCAGACACTAAGAAAATGCAGGCAGACATTTAAAAATGCTGCCTAAAGTAGTGTGTTAGTTTGAAAATATTTCATATAATCAAGTTCTGCAGTCATTTGCACATTGACCCTTGAGTATTTATTTATTTATTTATTTAATGGAATGTTAACTAGCAAACAGCTAGCTTAGATGACATGGCAACTGACAGAGACTGAGCCAGAGTAATATTTGGATGCTACTGAGGCCAGATATAACATGGTAAAAAAAAAAAATCTGCAGCTAGCATCTTCTATCGAATTAAGGCTGGTCAGTAAGCTATAAGGTGGGCTGACTTCTGAAGTTCTACAGTCAGTTATTTCAGCTGCTCATTAACATGAGTGCATTTAAGCTTAGGTCAAAAGTATGTGGCCACCTGATCATCACACCCATATGTTCTTGTTGAACATCCCATTCTAAAACGATGGACATTAATATGGATTTTGTCCAATCTATTGGGAAGGCTTTCCCCTAGATTTTGGAACATGGCTGTGGGGATTTGCCTATTTGGCCACAGGAGCATTACTCAGGTCGGGCACTGACTTCTGGCAAGAAGGCTTGTCATGCAGTCGACAATTTAATTTAAACCAAAGTTGGTCCGTGGGGTGTATGCCACACTAGTTTTACCACACCAAACATGGCAAACCATATCTTTGTGGACATTGATTTGTGCACAGGGAAACTGTCATGCTGGAACACATTTCGGCTAGGTCTGTAAGATATTCTAGACAATTGCGTGCTTCAAATCTTGTGGCAACAGTTTGGGGAAGGCCCACATATAGTCCTGTAGGAAATGGATGATGCCTTTAACAGCATTCTTCCCTTATGTTATTTCAGTTACTTGGACCTGTACAACAGTTATTAGCAGGAGTTTACTGATGGTGTTCATGTTGGAGATGGGGCTTTGGTAATTCTGACAGACGGTGTGCATGCTGCTGTTGATTCTGCCAAAGCTATACCGATTTCAGCAATCAGGCCACAGAGTTCTGTTCATGGCCCTGGTTTCCTCTACTGACCTTGTGCAACTGGTTGCAGTCTGCGTTGTGTGTTTTATTTTATTCAAAGAAAAATAGGCGGACGACAGCTGGATTGACTCTTCGTTTATTCTCTCTCCCATTCAACCATAACGAGAAAGGGACTCATGTTGAAACAAAATACAAAAAAATCACTCAAAAGAAGTGTAAAACAACAAAAATAATCACACAGATAAATAAAATAACACTATACACACAAACTAAAATGGGTATATAAGTATATAAATGATGATTTAAATAAAGATGAAACAAGATTACCGAGAACGCAATACCAAACCTACCTCTCCCATTCAACCATAACGCGAAAGGGAAGAGGAGGAGCTAAAACAGGAAATTAAACAAACCAATGATATCATGACAATTAAAAGGGAAAATACTCAGACAAACAAACAGCCACATCAGGTACACATCCTTTTTGTGTAATTCTATACATTAAATTTATGGAATGTTTTCCATACTCGTTACACTTGCTATTAGACAGAATTGTCCTTGGAAATTTCCCCCTCCGCAAGATCAGCAGAGATACTTGGGTCTATGAGTATGGTCTTTCAGTGCGAAACACCCTCTGTGACTCAACAGTACTCCAGTCCACTGTCCAGTGCCTTAATATGTATATGTAGGAACTAGGATTGCACAGTGGAGCACTATGGATGGTGTTTAACAAGGTACTTTTTGTCACAAACTTTCTGAAAGGAATAAAACACTATGAACACCAGATAACCACCAGGATTTTCAATGATGATCCAGTGGGAACTCGGCAAGAAGATTCCAGTGGCAGATGGGCATGGACAACTTTATAGTAAATCATAAGGGGGTGCACAGTGGCTTAGTGGTTAGCACATTCGCCTCACACCTCCAGGGTTGGGGGTTCGAGTCCCATCGTTACCCTGTGTGTGCGGAGTTTGCATGTTCTCCCTGTGCTGCGGGGTTTCCTCCAGGTACTCCGGTTTCCTCCCCTAGTCCAAAGACATGCATGGTAGGTGGACTGGCGTTTCCAAAGTGTCCTGTGGTGGATTGACCCCGCCTTGTTCCCTGGGTTTCCCCGTGACCCTGAGAAGGATAAGCGGTATAGAAGATGGGATGGATGGATGGATGGATTTCATCATAAGGACTTTGGGGAAAGACTTTGCATGGGTGCTCACACAAACAAGAATGTATCCAAGTGTATCCAGGACCTTGAAGGTTAACAGGTATTATATATATAATTAGTGTTTCTGTTACATATCTTGATTTATCTTCTTGTCCTCCTGTAAGAAGGAGAAATGGAAGCATCTTTACTATGGAAAACAAAATCTACATGCCCCTGTTAAAATGTCAGTTTTCTGTAAATAAAAGAATGAAACTAAGGTAAATCATGTCAGATATTTTCCCACCTATAATGTGAAGTTGCAATGTATACAGATGAAGTGAAAAACAATCAGAAATCTAAAGAGTCTATCAGCATGGCACATCTTGATTTGGCAATATTTTCCCACGTTTTCTTGCAAAAACATTCTAAATCCATTAAATTGTTAGGGCATCTCATGTGCACAGGTCACCCCATTTTTTGTTGGATTCAGGTCTGGGCTTTGGCTGGGCCAGTCAACAATGGTTATGCTATTCCTTTGTGATTTGGATGTATGTTTTGGGTCATTGTCGTGCTGAAAGGGGAAATTCCTTTTCATCTTCAGTTTACTCAGCAGACACCTGACGGTTTTACACTAAAATCAACAGGTATTGGTAGCTATTCATGATTCCTTCCACCTTGATAAATGCTCCAGTTCTGGCTGAAGAGAAGCAGCACTAAAGTATGATGCTGCCACCACCATGTTTCACCCTGGATATAGTGTTCTTTTGGTGATGTGCTTTTTTTGCACCCAAGATACTTTTTGGAATTATGGAATTATTATACATTTTTGAATTGGGCTCATCAGACCATAACACATTTTGCCAAATTATTTGGTGTGTTTTAGTTGCATTTGGATGTTTTTTGTGAGAAGGGGCTTTTGTTTAACCCCCCTACCCCATAACCCAGACATGTGAAGAATGCAAGAGATTGTTGTCACATGCAATCAGTACTTGTCAGATATTCCAGCAGCTCTGTTAATGTTGCCGTAGGTCTCTTGGCAGCCTCCCTGGTAAGTTCTTTTATACCCCTCTCCTGATCGATTCCTTCCTGATCAAAATACCATACATGCTTCAGAAGCTCTTTGTGGACCATGGGAGTCACATGAAACCAAGATGTCAAGAAAATCCTACAGAAACAACTGATCTTTATTTGGTGCTAATCAGAATAATTTAATTGATGACAACTGTATAATAATTATTTTATGATTGAATGAAATTGATTGGTTCATTCTGAACACAGCCACATACTCGGTTATAAAAGGGTGTGTACAAATGCAACCTGGTTATTGTAAGTTTTAAATTTTTTCCCTAAAATGTTTCTGAATGTTTTTCACTTAAGTTTTATATGTTGTAATTTCACACTGAGGGTGAAAAAAGTTCTGACATGATTTATCTTTTTCATGATTATCAATTTTTAACATCACAATAACCTGCCATTTTAACAGGGGGTGTGTGGACCTTTTTATATCCATTGTACATATTTCACCAACATAATGAGTCTCCATTGTTACACCTCCACAATGGATGACCTCAAACCTGTAGTGAGGTGATGTCTCCAATAGGCAAATGGAATAGTTCTCTATGAAATATATGAGTTTACATATACCAAAATATAATCCACAATCTACAAAAAAATCCACAAAGCTACTAAAAATTGTGCTGATTAAAATTATGAGCATTGCATGAAACTGAGGAAAGCCAGAGAGGATATGTGATACTCGTGGGTAGGCTGCTAACGTGGGAGATTCTTGTAGCTCATCAGTTATCAGATGTTGTGTGTGTGTATATATATATATATATATATATATATATATATATATATATATATATATATATATATATACAGGTGTGATCAAAATAACTCTTATGTTTTTGCTTTTCCTGGACAAACTGAACCGATGCGGTTGGAGATATCCGCCAACAGTACTGTACCATTCAGTACAGACAAAGGGTTCAGACATTCTGTTTCAATTTCTCAAGCATGCCTTTATTTATACAGCACTATTGAAATCGTGGTCAGCATTAGTTTATTCAGCAAATTTGTCAGCTGAAGGATGAGACCTCAAATTTCATCAGGGCTCTACAGTGCGACCATTTCACTCACATTTGCCACTGAAAAGTACTTTGTGCGACTGTGAAAAAACATTATTCGCACCAGTGCAAGTGACCTGTTCAGAGTTGTATAATACAATCGGAATAAAAATTACAAGTCCAAAATGCATCTACACTGTGCAACAGTTACTTTCACTGTGCTTTTCATCACCTCAGTCAACTGGACAAGTGTGTAAATACTGCAAATAATTCCTCACCAATCCTAATCAAGAGCAGCTTTTCAATCTGTAAACATACAGTACACTGCTGCTCTCCCTTCACTCTATTCACCAACTCTAATAGACATTCACTTCATTTAAACTCAGGGTTGCCAGATATCACTAGAGAAGTCAATACCAATTTAAATGTTGTGATTTAATCCCCCAAAAAATGAAATATTATCAGCAGACATGGCAACACTGTACTGGGAACCCATCTAAAAGGAACAATGATAAACAAACAAACAAAAAAAAACTGTAAAATGTAAAGACAGAAAATGTGCTTAGTTATAAAGAAATAATTTAATAGAAAAAATATATAATACATTCACAAAATATAAATAAAATGACAAATTAAATAATGTGTAATTACATTGGGTTGTATTTAATATCAATTTGACATTAAGCTTAGTAGTCTATTTCCTTAGAAGGCTACTAGCCTTCTTTTTCCTAATATGGATCATTTTTGTATTAGTCTACTTTTAATTAGGACTCTTTATTCGTTAAAATATTTTTAAAAATAAACATTTTATGCTTGTTTATTTATCAATTAACCAACAGTATTTCTCATTTCTATTATTTAAATTCAATTAACAATGACCATGAGCAGAGAGCTTACATTTAACTGCTTTTGATAGGCCTCCTGATTAAAGCTTAAACAAAAATAAAGATTGGTATCTGGATCGGTTTCGGTGGATCAAGATGACAAGAAATCGGTATCGGCTGTAAAAATCCTGATCAGAGCATCAGTAATGAACACCAGTAAACTAAAGCACTTTGTAGCTGGCGGATAAATGAACTCACTCAATCACATTGTATATGAGATTATACAGATAGGCCTATATACACAATATTCGCAGAGCAGTTCGAGAACTGGCTCCAACCCAGAACCATGACAGTGGGAAATGTCTAATATTTTATCTTTCAATATATTTAAGAGGAGCAGTCTTCAAAGACTGAACATTGAGTTTTATTGGATTTGTTTACAAGGTGGAACAGGTTAATGGTTGTTGTTTTTTTGCATACAGCCTATAAAATTAACTGAAAATATTAAATTTAGTTTATTAGAAGGTAAATTAATTTGTCATGGCTCACACTATGTTCCTAAATTCTGTCATAATTGACAAGCTCAAGTTTTCTCATGCCAACTTGTGCGTTATATTGTGGCACATTAACGTTACCATCTCTAAAAAAAACTAAACTTCAACCGTACTCCTAAATCTTTGACTGTGCTCCTATATTTTTGTAATTAGGAGCAAAAACAATTGTTACCGTAGAGCACTGTTCATTTAGTCTTGATTGTTAGTTTCTGTCCTCTGAGTTTTGTCTGTAGATTTGAATAATTTTCATGTGTAATCCTTGTTTAGTGGGAGTTTTTTTTTGTTGTTTTTTTTGCTGAATGAAAAGATGCATACAAATCTTGTCTAAAATATAACTGAAGTACATGTGTTTATATAATATAGATATTTTTATGAAAATGAATAATTTGAAATTGAAAGAACTGTTTATTGAGATATTCAGCACTGTGGTCATATCAGTTGCCCAGGTCCTGAAGGATAAGTAGACAAGAACCATCCTTTCTATGAGCAGATGGAAGACCTAAAATTAATTTTGGGTCTCAAACAATGCATCAGAATCACAATGCATATTCAAAGTCAAACATTAATAATAATAAGTGGTATTAATGTGAGGTGAAAGTGCCTAATGAGAGAATACTGCATTCAGACCTCTGCAACTAACCTTGTCATGACCATAGAGAATCAATAAGCTTAATTAAGTAAATCATTATGTTTCTTATTTATAGCATCATAGCCCATGATCTCAAAATGACTGATGGGGAAAATATTTAGTGCATGCCAATTTATTGACAAACCTGAAACAAACAAAAAAGATATAATGTGCATGTCTGCAATAGGAGAACAAATGTCTTGTGCACTTATACAGTTCTTAAAGTACAATGTTCCAACATTTCACCCCAAAAGGTAAAAAAAGAAAAAGAAAGAAAGAACAGAAATGTTAGGTCAGAAACACCATGCTCAATACAGCCAAAACTGATCAAATTGTAACACCCTTTATTGCCACACATTTCACAAATCAATAAACACAGCAAACCTGTTCTAAATCCAGTGATATTCAAACAATTTCATACAAAGTACACTGGACTGAAAATGTTTAACAGACCAAAGAAAGACATGAATGAAAGACCATACTTGTTAAGAGAAACCAAAACACATTTAGCAAACAATGAAGTTACACACTGGAGGATTTTTTGGTAAAACAGCTACAAGAGGTAGTGGCCAATCAAGTGGATACAGAACACAGAATTGCTGATGATACCCACGACAGAAACGGACACTAGAGCATAGATAGACATGCGTTTCTCAGCAGTGCCACTCACCAAACACTCTTGATCTGGACATCCAGTGTCATAACTCTTACATATGAACACCCCTTGGTTTAGTTTAGACAAGTTCCAATAAAGCAGAACATACACAAACCAAAACTCCACCAAAATCCGCAGCATAATGCTGAACAGGTAGAAGAGCACAGTGTTCCTGCTTCCGTGCATGTCTAAAATCATCATCGCAGTTGTGTTATTGACGGGGTCACTTGCACTTTTCAGCTCGCCCAGAGATTCGTTCTTCTCTCTGGTGCGCTTCTCAAAAACTGAGTGTATGTGGGTAGTGAAAAGCTCCATGATCAGGACCGACAGAATGAGGAGGATGAAAATATAGTTCCAAACCATTACCACAGGTTTATCAAAGTGTTGGTTGAAGCAGGTTCTAGTGCACACGCTGTCCCTTGTGATGGTGCAGCTGAAGTCTGAATTCAGTTTAAACCAAGGCATTTCAGCAACAAAAAGCGTCACGAGGCGAATACAAAGAAAGCCGAACCACATGGTACGACCTTTGTAGGTGGTGGTGGTGTCCACTGCAGTGCGGAGGATGGGGATCAGACCAGTAACAATTGCTGCCATCGTTCTTCAGGTTCAAGTTCTTCTGGCTAATAAAGAAAACAAACTTGCATATTAATGGTTATTGACCTTTATATATCCCAGCTATATAGTCTCATATTTCTTATAAGTTTCTTCATATCAGACAGTACGTAATTTTAAAATATAAAAATAAACTTACCTAGAGAAAATATCTGGCAAGAACAAGGTGACAGTCTTTTGTTTCAACGATGCTGACAATGATACTATTCTCAGCCACTCGGTGTATAGTGTATTAAACTGCTAACATCATCAAAATTTCTATGACTCATTGTTTACCACACTCAATTTAGGTCACACTTTCTATTAGGTCCTACAAGAAGTAATAATAGTAATGTGTTTTTAAAAACAAGAAGTAAGATTTACAACTTATCAAGGAAATATCATTTTTTTTAATAGCAAAAAAAAATCCTATAAATAAACACAATGTGTTGAACTTAGATAACTTTATTGAATACAGAATAGTCAAGAGTAAACTGCCATTTGTCCAAGGGTAAACTGACAAGTACAGGTAGTGGCTATAATCTAATAAATTCATGCATTTGTGTAAAGTTGAACTGTATGTAAAATACTGACCCTTCCACTAACTTAGAGCAAAAATGTATATCAAAGATTGATATAAACTTTGATATAGTAGCAATGATCAATCACACAAATACACATGGTTATATGTAATCAATTAAATTCATTTAAATAAAGATTTTTTTATTATGAGTAATAATAATAATAATAATAATAATAATAATAATAATAATAATGTATAAACAGCACCTTTTTATAGTTATCATACAAAATTCTCTTGATTCATACTCAGTAAAAAGGTAATTACACAACCCTTTAATTGTTTTAAATGAACATCATCTGTTCCATATAGAACCTTACAACAGAGAGTTGAGCTATCATATGTGCCTAGCAGATGAAGTCAAGAAACTTTAACAATCCAAGTAACCTTTGAAGAACTTGTAAAGTTTAGAAGGGAATGCAGGATTTAATAAGAGACTTGTATGTATGTATGTATGTATGTATGTATGTATGTATGTGTGTTATTTATTACTTTATCCTGATCAGGGTTGCAGTAGGCGGGAGATGAGAATACACTCTGGATGGGACTCCAGTTCATTGCAGAGCACCATGCATACATACATTCACACACTCATTCACAACTAGGGGCAGAGTATCTTATCCAATTCCTTCTGGAATGACAGTCACCAAACCTGGGACCCTGGAGCTGTGAGTGAGCAACCCTACCCACCCTTTTTTATATGGCATGTCAAGCTGGGACTATTTGCACACATGGGTGCTTTGTAAGGCGTGTAGGAAGCAACTGGTAGGAAGCAACCACTTTGCGCTGCCTTAATGAAAAAAACCCCACCCAATATTGAAAATCATGTCCAGTACACTGGTATTTCAAATGTCCTCTTCTTTGTTTATGTACACATGGCCTGACAATGTCTGGAACGCTGTCGCTGGTACAATGACGGGCACAGTTAGAGAAATCGCAGCGGGCTCCGATTTTACTGGGGAGGATGCACTCGATGGGGACGGCAATGGCTGTGTGTGGGTTACATCTGTCTGTGGCAGGGGAGATGATGACTGATTGTCTCGGTGTGTACGCAGATGTTTGCGGAGGTAAGCAGCAAAGAGGAAAGACTTACCACAGACTGCACAGCAGTGTGGGCGACTGTTGGAGTGGATGCGCTGATGCTTACGTAATCCAGCTTTGTTCAAGAAACCTTTGCCACAGCTGTCACATATATGTGGTCGTGGCTTGGGGTGTACCTTCTCATGTGCCTGGAGTTCAGATAACTGAGGGAACTCAGCCTGGCATGTCTCGCAAATAAACGGGCCAGTGCGAATATTTGTTGAATCTGATGGAGGAGAGATTGCATGGAGGCTGGTGTGGGCCTGTACCTCTTCCCATGTCCCAAAAATGATCATTTCACAGTGAACACAAGAGAATTGTGGTCTGGTGTTTTGGGGAAAGACTTGCTCGGATTCAGTGGGCTGTTCTTGTCGGACAGGTCTCTCAGGTAAGTGGGTCCTTTCGTGCTTACGCAGACTGGATGACATGACAAATGACTTGAAACACATCTGGCACTTGAATGGCCGCTCTCCAGAATGCACCCTCCTGTGCTTGTTGAGACTGGAACGCTCTGCAAAGGACTTGCCACAATCGGTGCAGGAGAACGGTCGAAGGCCGGTGTGCACCAGCATGTGCCGACGCAGATCCCAAGATGCAACGAAGGCCTTGTCGCAATTTTGGCATTTGTATGGTCTTTGACCCGAATGCACACGTTGGTGCACGGCTAGATCAGCTGGCTGTCGAAATCTCTTGGTACACTTGTCACATGGGTAAGGTTTAAATCCCTGATGTGCCCTCTGGTGCCGGCGAAAACTGGAAGGGTCTGAGAACATCTTGCCACACTGTGGACAGAGAAAGGGCTTCTCACCAGAGTGAGTGCGAAGGTGGGATTGGTAAGAAGAGAGCTGAGTAAAGCCTTTGCCACATTGCTCACACTGGTATGGCTTGCTCTGGGAGTGAATACGCAGGTGACAGGCCAAGGAGGAGGAGCGTGAGAAGGCCTTGCCACAGTCTGAGCAAAGGTATGGCTTTTCACCAGTATGAGAACGTTCGTGGTTCTTCAGATCCTTGAGTTCCGTATATGTCTTGGAACACTGTTGGCAGGAATATGGCCGGTGACCTTGGTGATTGCGCCGATGCTTGCGGTACACAGAGGGGTCGGCGAAACTCTTGCCACATTCTGCACAGAAATAAGGCTTCTCTCCTGTGTGGGAGCGCTGGTGAACTTTCAGCTTGGACAGCGTAGGATAGCTCTTAGAGCAGTGCGGGCAAGAATGAGGCCTCTCGCCACTGTGTTGTGTCATGTGAATGCGCAGGCAGATGGCCTGCATAAATGCCTTGCCACATTCAGTACAAACAAAGGGTTTTTCTCCAGTGTGGGAGCGGCTGTGATTGCGCAACTCGGTATGAGTCTTGTATGCTTTATGGCACTGAGGGCATTGGAATGGACGCTCAGCTGAATGCGAGCGCTGATGCTTAGAGAGTTGAGCACGGCTTGAGAAGGTCTTGCTGCATTGGCCACAGGTGTACGGCTGCTGCTTGTCTTGACCGTGAGCTGAGAGCTTATGGCTCTGTAGAGCAGAGGAGCTGGAAAATGCGTCCTGGCAGTCTGAGCATTTAAATAGGTTCTGAGATTTTGACGGTTTTCCTTTGTTTCTTCTTTTAGTTGGTTTCTCAGCTGTATTCTCACTCTCTTCAATGGGCTCAATCTCAGGAGTTGGAGTGTGCTGCTCAGCTGTAGGTGGGCTGCCTGGCTGAGGTGAGGCCATCATTCTGTAAGTTAATGATATGTTGTTAACAGGTGAATACCAGAACATGGATAGTACCAGTGTTTGCACGTGTTAGCTCATTGGTTAGTACTAAAGTGATACTTGCATGTAGAGAGTACAGCAGACGACACAAAATGGCCGGCATTAGGACCTCAGGGACAATTAGTTAGCTAGACAAAACACTCGCTGAGGGAAGCTGTCTAGCGTCTACAGTGAAACACCTGACGAAAATGTCTTCCGGGTAGCTGGGCAGATCGGTGTTAAGCATGCAATGCAATGGTTATTTAAGCCACAGAATTAGCATTTAAGCACACGCATAACAGCCAGGGTTACACAAAATGGCTGGCTTTAGGACCGCTGAACGAGCCATGTACTTTTAACGATCCGTCACTGTATGTGTCATGATTGAAGTTCCCGCAAGAATGTGCGCGATATGATGAATAAAATCTTACCAGTAACTGCAATAATCAGGCGTGGAAGATGTTTCCGAGAGAGCGCTCTGTGTTGTAAATTAACTGCTTTCAGCGGTGCTACAGTACCCGAGAGGCTTTAGGACCGTGAGTTCGAGGCGGCAAGAAGCTACAGCATTTCCGCACATCCACGGGACTGTAAAAAGTCTGATATGCCAGTCGATTAAAAACTCATACCAGTCCTTTGTTGTTTGCAAACGCCTGCTAGACGTGGCGTTATGGTAAGTACATCACAGTCGGAGATAACTAGTTAACTATCTGACTAGAAAATGGGGATTGTGTTGTGGGAGGAGAAATATAACGCTAACCGGTAGACTATATTTACAGCTCCTGTTTGAGGATAAACAAAAATCTAAAATAAGGTCAGCATATTGTCTGTTAATTTAGGGTACATAAAGTATCGTTTTATCATAGAGGTAATGTTATTGATATTAATTTTATGAATATCGTGAAAATGTCGCGTCGGACCTTGTTTCATTGATGCACATTTCCTGTTTCTCAGCGACAGCAGCCGGAAGTGGGAAAAGACAATTGGTGCGAACGGGGACGTGTACAGCCGCCCTGAGTCAAAAAAAAAAAAACACAAATGGATATAACGCACCTGCAAATAACAAATCATTCGAAAGCATCTGCGACGCCCTATGTATGTACTTTATACAATTGAACGGTAACTGTTCGGTGTTATGTTGAACTTGTGTGCTATCTATCTTGGTTAGAAATGCTAACTGGCTAGCGAGCTATCTGGATAAATTAGCTTAGCTAATGCTTGTCGATGCTTGTTCAGTCTATCATCTCGCTCTGATCAGATGGTCAAGTCATACATTAAAACCCGTTGCTTTAACATCGCCAATGCACAGGTATTTCAAATATGTTGCGTTTATAAATTAATACGGTTGCCAGCTTATTGACAAGGTTATGTTTGTCTTGCTAGCTACCATGCAAGGGAATTGTTTACTGTGTAAATAGAAGCCCATTGTGTTAGCCAGCTGGCACAGTCTCCACAATTTACCATCTCTAAATCCTAAAACATGTAAAACAAAATAAAATTCTGCACAAAGTCGACGTGCCAGGGTCGCGTCGTCTGGAAATAATACATACGATGGGATAAATATGTTCATAACCCTCGCCTTATGTAGGTCAAAATGACCCTCTTTTAATTTTAACTTAAAGTGGAACCTAATATGTAACTACATGTGAAACTATATATGAACTATATGTGATTGACTCATTTTCTCTATTGAACATGGCGGGGAGGGGGACATATTTACTCTTTGGTGTATCTGCTATACCAATTTACTTATTATATAGGTTGTGTATAATGTTTGTCATTTTGATCCAAGAGTTATACAGATTTTAAAAAGTTGTGTAGTATCATTTGACACCAATTGCTTTTAATTAAAATGAAACAAATTGAGGGCTTTACAGGGGTTACATTACCTCTATGTATTGTTTGCACTTATACCACATGACACACCTGCTTGTAGAAGCATCCCCAGGCACGAGAAGTGGTTTTGTGTATATGTACTGCTCCTGAAAATCCCCAAATTGTAGATATGTTCAGCATTGCTCATTTCAAATATTACTATCTAAATCAGACGCCCAAAGTCAGTATGACCCATGAACAGTACATCCATTTCTAAGAAGTAAACGGAACATTTCTGGCTCAGTCCCTGGCTATTACTGTTAAGTTACAAGTTACTTATGTTCTTCTGAATGTTAGAAGCTTAGTGCGTTCACTTTAATTTAATTTTTAACAGTTACATTTTTCATGATAACACCTACAAGTGGAAATCTCAGAAGACAAGTCTAGCCCCTACTAAGGTCTACTTTTTGTATTAATATTTTTATTTTAAATGCATAAAATGTTATTTGAATGCACTGGAGTAGTGCTGTACAGACTTTTAACCTTTTTAACTCTTGTCTGTTTCCAGCATCCATCCACTGTGTGCACCCTTATGAGCCCAGTTATCAGATTTTCAATGGCATGGAACAGAATGCGTTCATTTCTCCATTCATAAAAATCACCTTTGCATATGGACTTTACATACACCATCACTTTGATGAAAGTGAGGACAAGGACCTCACCTTTAAAAAAGGTGCCCCCATTTCTCATACACAAACTGGCTCTTGTTAGTATTTTACATCACTCTATTATACCATTGAGGCTATGCAACAGCCAGGCAAGACCAAAGGCTTTTTATGTAAGCACTGTGGTATAGCATGTTCCAACATGCCCAGTCTATTGGAGCACACAGAAACCTGTCATCAGTCCGAGGATGATCGGAAATTCAAATGCGACGAATGCGGACGGGGATACAGGCACGCTGGTAGTTTGGCTAATCATAAGAAAACTCATGACATTGGCTCCTTTCAGTGTCACATATGTTCTCGGAGGCTGTCCAACGCATTGGCTCTCAAAAGTCATTTGCGTATTCACACAACGCGAAAGAAGTATACTTGCATGGACTGTGGTGAAGGTTTTCGCCTCGCGAATCAACTGGCAACTCACCAAAAGGTGCATCATAATAGAGGGTTTCAGGAAAGAACCAAGAACAATCAGCTGAAACGTAATCGGGCTGGAGGCATTTGTGATGACGAGCAATTACAGCAAATAGATGAGCAGGATTTCAATATAATCCCAGAACTGCCATCAGACTTAGAGTTGGATGTTGCCCCTGATAATGGCTTCAGCAATGGTTTGATGTCCGAGTTGATTCCAAGCTCTGCTACTGAACATGACACCGCTGGTGATGATGAGGACCGGCCGTTTAAATGCGACATGTGCGAGAAGACCTATAGGCATCATGGAAGCCTGATAAATCACAAGAAAACTCACCAGATGGGCATATTTGAGTGTTCAGTCTGTTTCAAACAGTTCAACAATCTCGCTGCCCTTACCAGTCACCAACGAATCCACAGTAAAACTAGAAGTCATCCCAGCACGGTTAGCCCATTGACCCCTGAGGCTTACACAGACTCTACGTCAGAACAGGTGTCAAAAGTGTTGCAGAATGGAGCCACAAATATCCATTTCTGCCACCTTTGTCAGTCAGCATTTCCGAATGATGATGAGTTTCAAAATCACATCATGTTGCATAACTCATCTTCAGTATCCTTTGAGCTCCCTATTAGCACACCGGAGGACCATCCTTTTTCATACAGTATTAATCAGTCACCTGAGTCTAATCCATATCCATCCTCCAGTGACACTCCACCATTGCCTCCATTACTCGATAAAGCTGTTGATTATGACCAAACCCAGGGACCAATGGAAAATGGTCATATATATGTACCTCACCCCATTGGTGATGAACCAACTCTTTTAGATACTCAGGGAGAGCATCTGGCCCTGCCTTCAGCAAACCTCAACCCTGAACTTTCTGAGCAAGCTACTGATGATAAACAAGATCAATCTGGTAGCTCAGACCGACGTTTTAAATGTAACGTTTGTGGCAAGAGCTACCGACATGCAGGTAGTCTCATCAACCACAAGCGTTCCCATCAGACAGGTATTTTCCAGTGCTCTATTTGCCGTAAGAACTACCCCCATCTGGCTGCCCTGCGCAGCCACCTTCGCATCCACAAGGGGAGACCTTCTATGGTGATTCCCAGTGCTGAAGGTGACTGGCTTTCCTCAGAACCCCTGACACATGAAGGCTTTCCTCATGAAGATGAGGTAAGTGGCATTCTGGGCCTTCCTCAGGATATGGGAGACTCTGTACACATGAATTCTGATGAGGAGAATATCAATGATCATGATGGCCCAGAATTCCAGGAACAGTTTGACAGTTCGTTCTCTGAGGACAGACACATGGACCTACCTCAGGATGAAGCCCTCATGGAGAGGCACATGTGCGCAGACTGTGGAAAGACATTTACTGATATTGCAGGGATCAAGTCACACATGTGCCCTCTCTTGAATCAGCAGTATCAGTCAAACAGTATCAGTCCAGATTGTGAAATGGACTTTAAGTCTGCAGATTATAAACATGCTGTGGGAGATTCAGGGGAGCAAATGGTTTTTGAGGGACACAATGGCAGTGATCTTACTTACTTTCATGACACTATGCATGATCAGATGATGAGTGACAATGAAGATAAACTTCACTGCAAAAATAGCGATGAAGAGGACGAGGAGGATGATGGAGAGATGTATCAGTGTTCCGTGTGTGGGAAGCACTACACCAGCATGCGGGAGCTCAGGAGCCATCTCCGTGGTCACACTCAAATCCATGGAACCCCATCAACGTCAGGCCCCTCCTCGATGTCCTCACTCGAGGCAGAGAAAGATGATGAACCAGGTCAGGTCCAGCAAGGTGACTGTGATCTGATTATCTGTAGCACTTGTGGAGAAAGTTTCACAAAAAAACAGGACCTTCTAGCTCATCAGCTTTTACATAGCAATACAGTGGATGGACAACCAGAACAATATGTAACACCGGACCAGAATGAGCACCAACCAAAAGAAGAAAAGGAGAGTATTATCTGTGGGAAGTGTGGTGTAGTCTGTACCAGTGTTGCTCAACTTGAGAGTCATAATTGCCCTGGACAGTGTAATGAGAATCTTGAAGAGTATGATGAAAAAACAGATATTGTCAATGCTCTCAGACAAGAGCCTGAATATTTTAAGGAGAGTCCAGACAGCGGAGAGAGACTCTACAAATGTGACCAGTGTGGCCGTTCATACAGACATGCAGGCTCACTTTTAAATCACAAAAAGTCACACAAAACGGGAGTGTTCCGTTGCTTTGTTTGTCAGAAGCGCTTTTACAACTTGTTGGCCCTTAAGAACCACCAGAGAACACATTTTGATGTTAAGAAGTAAGTAAAGATTAGTTTCAAATGTTTATTATGCTACCGTGGCTTTTATAATTGCACGTATGTTACCATAGATTTCACAACTCAATCCTCAATATTCTTATTTTTTTCCTCTTCTAGGCATAGTTGCACAGAATGTGGGAAAGCTTTTAAAATCCACAAACAACTGTTGAACCATCAGAGAGTTCATCGGGAAAACAAGGCCAAGATTGAGGAACTCAACAAACAGATTCAGGCCCTCATGGAGATGAGTGGGAGTGTCTCTGTGAGTGGGATGCAGGCGGTCAACGCAAGCAGAAAAAGACGCGGCCGACGCCGCAAGCAAAAGGACATTCCTGGTAGTGTGGAGTCCAGCCCAGAAAAAGACGGCCACTCGGGGGATCCTAATGACCCACGGCCTTTTGTCTGTGACCAATGTGGGCGGAGTTATCGGCATGCTGGTAGTCTGGTCAACCACAAAAACTCGCACAAGACAGGAGAATATTATTGTGCCGTCTGCAACAATACCTACAGCAACCAGTTAGCGATGAAGAACCATTTACGTATTCACTTCTCGGTCAAAAAGCACTGCTGCCAGGACTGTGGGAAGGCATTCCGGGGCAAGAAACAATTACTGAACCATACTTGTAAACACAATCGCAAGAATGCAGCATTGAAAGGAAAGGGTAGAGGTCGGAGACGAGCAAAGGATTTAACATGCAAGAAATGCAGCCTGGTATTTCCCACTGCTGAGCAACTTGCAGGCCACAGCTGTAGCAAAGACCGTGACCCTGAGTCTACCCCTGCAGCCACTGACCATAACCACAATGGAGATTCATTTGTGGTGAAAGAGGAAAGGCCTTTTAAGTGTAACATTTGTGGTCGAAGCTACCGTCATGCTGGCAGTCTGTTGAACCACAAGAACACACACAAAACTGGCCATTTCACCTGCTCCTTCTGTGCCAAGCCTTTTTCCAATCCCATGGCATTACGTAATCACACTCGCATCCACACGCAGAAAAAGAAATATGTCTGCACAACCTGTGGCAAAGCTTTCCGTCTCTCTAGCATCCTGTACAATCACCAAAAGATCCATGCCAGAGGAGTTACCCATTACAGCTGCCATACATGTGGGAAGAGGTTTAAGAGAAAATCTGGACTTAAGAGGCATCGTTGTTATAGAAATGGCTCGTCAGCCTCCCCACTCAGTCAGGATGAAGGTGACAAGTGTTACATGTAAGTTAATCAGTATTTATTCTATTTTTTTTTTAAATAAAGCTTTTCATTTTATTGACTCCTGAGGCTTTTGTTAATAATCCAAATACCTTATTTTGGCATTATTCATGCAGTGTTGTTTGTTTGTTTGTTTATTTTTCAAAACTCTTCATTGCTATGTAACTAAGGTTCCCCACCAGAGGGAGCTATTAAAACCCAAGGAGGCTCAGTGTCCATGATTGTTGGGGATGGACGCATGTTTGCAGTATACAGCTATGTTAAAAAACGCCCCCAGTATTAAGTTCATAAACACACCTTGGGTATGTTCTGAGGATAACCACAGGCAGTGATCAGCAGGGTATCAGTGGTACAACATAGTCAATGACACTGTTCTTTATTGTAGTTTTACTGTAAAGTCTAACCATTATCTTTTTCTAATGTTGCATGACTTTGTTGAATACTAAGTCTGAGTTTCTTGTATTTTACTTTGAAAGAACATGGCAGATAATATGGTGAACTTCTGTTTTTATTTCTCTCTTTCTAAGTATCTCTCGTTCTCTTTTGTAGGTGTGATCAGTGTGGACGCTCTTACAGACACGCTGGATCTCTTCTCAACCATAAAAAGACTCATTCGGCTGACCTGCTCCACTGTAGTCTCTGCCTGAAAACCTTCACTGATCATCTGGAACTCCAGAGCCACTCCCAGATGGCCCGTCACTGCTGCCCAGATTGTGGAAAGACCTTTTGCGAGTTTTCACACCTGCAGAGCCACATGGAGGTTCACAGCAAGGGACTCCCTTATTACTGCAGTGTTTGCCAGCAGAACTTCCCCAACTTGGCCAGCTTTGAGCAGCACCAGGAGGTTCACCATAGCATGCAAGAACAGTCCCGTCATCAGCAAGACCTTCAGATGTCGCAGGGTTTGGATTGGGACTCTGGACTTAACCAACAACTGGGTTTCTCCAAAATGGATCCAGAGTTTAGCCAAATGCACGAAGGCTTCTCTGACCAGGAAGATCAGCAAGAGAGTGGTGACGCATTTGATAAAGAGGAGAAGAGCCATGTGTGTGAGCACTGCGGGCGTTCATATCGGCATGCTGGATCCCTGCTCAACCACAAAAACAGCCACAAAACGGGCTCCTTTTTCTGCTCAGTGTGTCAAAAGGAGTTCACCAACCTGATGGCACTGAAAAACCACCGGCGAATTCACACAGAGCCCAAGCGCTATCAGTGCCTGGAATGCGGCAAGGCGTTCCGCGTGTCTACCCAGCTCATCTGCCACAGACGCATTCATACTAAAGAGAAGCCTTTCTCCTGCGTTCTCTGTGATAAGCGCTTCTCCAGCAAGTCCAACCTGCGACACCACCAGAAGTTGCACCAGAATGCCCAGCAGTCCTTTGAGTCCTCCTTCAACATGGATCCAAATGCCTTCATGGGACTGGGTGTGGAGCCTTTCCTCTGAGGCAGCGTCTGCAGGACCAACACTCTCATCTCGGCGTTCCAAAGGAAGACGACAAAATAACGTTTCTGTTATGGAACTCTTCCCCCACCCAAGGCCCAATGCCAATAATCGTAACACATCAGGTTTTTCTGCTGTATTTGTCAAGATGGTGTCCAAGCCAGATGCTGTTCTTGGCAGTAGTTGCCTCCTGTACTGTTGTATTTTCAAATACTTTTCCTTAAAGGACACTTAAGACTGGCATTGACGTGATACTACCTCTGGTAGGGACAGTGATACTGTAGAAACTTTAGAATAAGTGATGGTGCCTGTCAGAAACCATTTTAGATATGAATGTTTCAATGTTTTTGATTTCCTCACAGAGTGCACACAAACTAAAGAATTATATGGTACTATCATAGGTCTCAATCTGAAGACTGGGGTAAAAGTATGGTATATTTTCCTAGACCTTACCCCAGCACTGACCCTAGGAGTAGAGTCCGACCGATTATTTGGCTACATGTTCAAAAGGTATCATCAAAGGAATAACAGTTTGTTCACTTAGTTTGATATTTTAGTGAATAAAGCGGCGGTCACACTAGGCTTTAGCGCTCCATAGACTTCAATGGAGACATTCAAATGTATCAGAAAACGGCAGACCAGAAACGCAAGCCCATGTGTAGAATTTTCATACTATTTTGCGTAGTATCAAATTGCATCATGTGAAGATGTGCGACTAATTGATGATCGTGACCTTTTTAGTAAAAAAAAAAGAAAGGAAAAAAATGGTGGTAGTATCGATAGCAGTATCGAACTATCCTGTACTTTACAATCCAGCTTTGCAAGACTCTAAAAAGAACGTACAGAGTTTGCCTGTTTTGTGGCTTCATTGAAAACAGGTGCAAACATAATAATTTTTTCATTGCTTTCAAATATTGTTTGACACTTTAGTGCTGTAAAACGTAACTACATATGAAAACTTTAATGCCCTGAAATATGATGTCATATCCTGTTCCCACCCATATTCGAAGCAGCATCCAACAAAAATACGCAAGCTTAAAGCTTAGTGTGACCGTCATGTTTTCAGGACTCTGTATTCAGTTGTATCATTATAGTCATTTGTTCTATAATCATGTCTCAATTGAGTGCGAGCATCATCAGTACTTTCATCACGGATGACTCTGTTAATGCTGTTAAACAGCAGCCATAGAATTATTAGCAGTTCCCTTCGGCCTGCCAAACAGAAATATCAATGATATTTATTTATTTAAAAACTTATTTATACCCTATGTTAATATCTGAACAACTGTTATCACCCTTTTAATGTGGTAAATATCATGCAGGGTTTTAGTTGTAACAGTAACGTACCTAGGTATTTCCACTTATGGTTAAAATGTTTTTACTCCAAAAGCATTTCATAGTGATGTATCTAAATGTTGCCAAGTGGTAAAGTTGAGATTTAGTTTCTCAAAGTGTGATTTAATGTATTCTTTTGAATATCATTTTTATTTAACCTGCTGTACGTCAGTTCTTCTGAAAATGATTGCTGAGCAAACAACTATGGTTAGACAAGTGATGAGAATTGTCACACTCTGTACGGTTAAACAAAGGGACCCAGACATCCATGATCGGTCGGGCTCTATGATGGGCAGCAACTCCTAGATGGGAGAGACTTTTCAGTAGTTTTGAAATTACTCAGGTTTCACACCTTAATCACTAAAAATAATATAAATGATTAAACCATATGTTTTCATCTGATGCACAAAGCATCATAGGGAAGGTATATTTTTGTTTGTCAAGGATATGATTCCCGTTTGTATTTCTATGTGCCATTTCATATCATTGCCCTACTTAGAATAAAATGTATTAGTAGTTTCCACTTATGCCTATATTTCAGTACTTACTGATTATTTAAGAATAGGAGTTGTAGACCTTCGTGGTGGCATTGAATATGAAACTCCACTGACTTCTGAATCTTTGAGATTCACTGTAATCAGTTACATATATCTTAAATATAGAATATTTATTTTTGTTCTTAAAACCAGTGTTTCTCTTTCTCAAGTAGAGGACTAAGCAGATACTGTTTATTTGTAGATGTTCTTGCCCTCACTTCCTGGAACTCAATAAACACAATGTAAATGTTGGTGATTTTCTGGATTGCCTTCTCTTTGGACCAGTGAGGAGCAGTTTTCATTTGCTTAATAATCAAAGAGATAGAGGACATTTAAGTTGGGTGACATGGTTTTTCCTCTTTTGAACATGGATGTTGTACTTGAAATCCTTTTATTTACATTACATATTAACTTAAAACATAAATGTCATGCTTCCACAAGTTATACACATTCACTGAACATGCAACGGTTGTCTCTGTTTATTGCCTATAAATGCTTAGGCTGTCTTACAGTCCAACATCAGGTTAACCTTTTCTAAAGGGACAGCCTAATATCAACTTGATCCAATACCATAACTGTGACCAGCAAAAATATAAAGTTAGTAGAAGTCTAATACTGCATGATTGTTGCATTTTGGATTTACCACTAGCCGTGGCATTCTTGAAATATGAACACTGACTATGACAGCTTTCTTAGCATTTCAGCAGTGTCCTTCTGAAGCATGGTAGGCCCACTGCTGACTCTTTTGGTGGGTCAGTATTCTGACTTCTTGGGTGATTGGACACTTGTCAGCAACTTCTGCACATTTAAGTAACTGTGACAATGATGGCTGGCACATGTACTAGAACCAGATACAGACAGGTGACAAATTAAAGGAAAAACTAACAAAGTATCTTGGTGCTGGGCCATCTCATACACCCCCTGTCACCTGCCTGTATTTAGACATGCATCTCCAAGGGTGTCAGATGTTGTACGTGTAACATCATAGAAAGGCTACTAAAGGCAGGCTGTCTTACAACTATTACAATGACTACATCCTAACAGTGCATAGGACACAAATATATAAACAATTTATCTACAAAATATTGATTACACATTACATTCAATAGGCCAGAATAAATCTAATGCGGAGGTAAACAGTTACTGTACAAAAGGTATTTCTACACTACAGTTCTGGAAGGTTGGCAGTTTTCACTGGATTAAAAAAATGGACATTCATAAACATCATAAGTGCATAGGGGGTCATAAATGCTCAAAACGGGATACAAGAAAAAAACAAAACAAGGGTGTTCACAATAAACATTAAAAAAGATAATGCCTTTCAAAAAATAGAGGTTAAAAAACAATTTCCTCCGTTTCACTGTTGTAAGGCATCCGATTGTTGCTGATGTTCAGGAGTCTACTCAAAAAGCACCTTAAGTCTGCTCACACAGTGAAGGACAAAATCTGAGGTTTTCGAGATCACGGTAACTCTACATCATCTGCATATTCTGGAGTGTGTTAATCACCTCTATGTCTGACCTACCAATATAATAAATTAAAAGAGTCACATGCTACTCCTAGCACACTCTGTAGTCAACGAATTAGCAAACAGATCACCGAGTGAATCAACAGCTTTCTTAATACCTTGAATCCTTCCATTCCATTCGCTTTTGCTGAAAAAGTCAAAGGCAAACATTATTTTAGAACATCCCGACAACTACATACACTGGTAAATGCTTGTATGGTCATATGACTATTACATTCCAAATAATTTGTCAGCAAACGTAAGGTATGGTGAAAACATGCTTACCTACTTAATGATCTGCCTACACTGGATAAAGTGGACCTGTGGTTTCCTCGATGGGGTCTAAATAGGTAGGCATGAAGGTTTTCGTTAGTTATAAAGTCTTGCCATACAATGGTGTACATGAATCACTCAGCACAGTTTTGATTTCTTTACATACTGGTGCTTGCATCCTGATTCCGTTTAATCAACAGAAAATCTTTTGTACTGATCTGTTTAGTACTTACCACTTAAAGTCCTTTTGGACCTGCATTGAAGTACTAGCACTCCTATGAGCAAGGCTCCGAAAACAACCACCGCTGCCAGCACTGAGAAACTGGTAATGGCTGCTACCCTCCAGGAATCATGAGGCTGGACCGGTGGGCCTGTTAACCATGAGACAATATTATTGGAGAAGTTTCAGTCCTTTGCTCAGAAACTTACAGCAAGAGACAAAGCACTCCTGATTTTAGCATAATGCTTATATTGCTTTGAGTCACCATTACTCCATTCATCTGAAGTACAAGGAAATGCTTTAAAATATTCAGTATACTATGAACAGTTCTGCTCAACATACTCTAGATTAAGCAGGCAGGAAACTAAAAAGAAAATACACGTTGATTGGCATTTAACCAAGTTTAGCATATGCTTAGAAATCCATTTCTTACCAATACATGAATGCATTTTGTTGAATTATTAACTATATCTATAACTCACATGCGTTACATGATGGGGTTTTGGGGTACTCTATGCATGTATTGCAAGGCACACAACCACCAAGATCGCTGTTAAAGAACTCTGACTTTGCACAGGAGGAACCTGTATGAGGAAAAAAGTAGAATAATTAAGAACAGGTTTACATGTTTGGATGCAATATATAATTGTGAATACAATGAGTATCATAAGAGTCAAACTATAATCAAAGAAATCCAGAGACCTGTGTTTTGTTTCAAATTCACATGAAATGAGCTGGGAAATTCCGTTCAAGTGATGTGGTGAAGCACTTGTGGGGAAACGCTATTACTCACTCTTCGAGTGTGCAAGCAGTAATTTGCCTGCATGAATGTTTCACCAGACTATGATGCAGCTCCTGAGTGCTTACACAGGAAAATGTCAGCATTGGGAGAAGTGACTTCATGAGAATCTGAACACCATCACCACCACAGTTGAGTTTCAGCTTTCACACATGCTTTTGACGCAAACTTTCAACTAACATAAAAGTCTGTGGTTAAGATATGTACCACAGAATTTACCAAAATCAAATGAAAGGTCTTTGTCACAGATGACAAAACTGTAAAACTAGATATAATGCTTACTGCTTGTACTGCATGAACAACTCTAAAATGTTAATTTTATGAAGATTTTAAGATAAGATTTGTAAAATCAGCTGGGTAAAGGATGAGTAAAAATGAGACTTCCTGTGAACTTGGCTAACTCAGCAGCAGTTAAGGAGGTTAGTATGAAACAGGTGAGTCTACTGATAAGACACCCACACTGACTTACTGCAAGGTGTTAGAATGGCCCAGTCAATCACCTGACCTGAATCCAGTTGAACAAGATTTAAAGACAATATGTTTAGAAGAATGGGCCAAAATAACACCTGAATACTGCGGCCGAATAATTTCTTCACTCGGGAAGTGTCTTGAAGCTGTCATTACAAACAAAGGCTTCTCCACCAAGTATGAAATAAACTTCAGTTAATGTGTTCAGTACTTTTTTTCCTGTGTCATTCCACTTCATTTATGGACTTCACTGTTGTGAATCCTATATATTTCCAGATTTGTTGAGTTAATACTGATGTCTGGTGAAAATTGCATGTGAATAACCTCATTGGAAATATATTTACTGAAAAGTGTTGATGCATCCAACACTTATTTCCAACACTTGTATATGATTAAAAGTTTCAGAAAAGATAATTGTCTTCTTATATGTTGTTTATTTATCCTGCTCAGCTGTAGTAACTCTGACCTGAATAACTTTCACTGTATGTATTAAAATGTGTACTGATGACAGAATCATGACAAAAATGATTCTTTACTTTAGTGTTTGAAGCATTATTCCCTTACGTTGTCACAACAAACTCATGAATAAACAACACTAGGCAGCTAATGAAGTGCAGCCTAAACTACACAAAGTGTGTTTGGAGAATAAATATCTTCCCAGGCAGCAAACTGTCTAAAGACATTCTCCTTACATTTGCTGTTTCTGCTCCACCCAAGAAACTGTTCCAAAACTACACACTAATGGCGAAGGGGCTGAAGCTGTATCCCAAACCACTCCACACTCCCTACACAAGTGCACACTACGACGAAGGCTTAGTCACGGGCTCCTGTAGTAGACACTACTGTAGTGCGCTACAAGTGGGATATGGAAGTATTATGGGATGTGGCCTGAGCGCGCGGGGACATCAGCTCATGCTGCGTGACGGAATGAAATAAGGCCATCGGAATGCGGAACCGGTGGGAACTCCAGCTGCTAAAGGAAACGAGTCCATACGAAGAGGAACTTTACGAGCCATGTTCATCCACTGAGAACGCAAACAGGGACACTGTTCTCCAGTCACCATTAGCCTGCTATTTTAACTCAAAAGTTGTACCAAACATACACCGAGATAAACACACACCACTTCACATACGCGATCCTAAACTCCAAAGTGAATACATTCATTAAGCCAAAGCATATTCTTACTTTTTTCCGCGTTTGTTCCACTTAAATGGGTTCCAGCCACGAGAACCAGGCAGACGGCACGGAAAACAGCGTCGATATCCATTGAGCCGGGACCAGTGGACTTTCAGTGTGTGTGAGAGAGAGAGAGAAAGAGAAAGCGGCGGCTGGTGTGGTGTGTGTGGAGTGCAGCGCGCATGTGAATCAGTCATGGCGAGTGCAGGCCTTGTTTTAAGAGCGCCCACACCCACGCTCTGGCTACAGCCCCTATGACTCATTTCCTCTCCACTGCACTGAGCTTGGCTTTGTATACAGCGAAACAGATTTTCTGGTGAACAGCTTTCAATGACACTGTAGGATATCCCGTCGCCGTGCTCGTCACTGCTGAAGTGCTAGACTAATTTACCACACGTTTACACTAAACCTGAACTTACCAGTTAGCGATAACTAGCAATAAACTGGGTTTGGGTTTTTTTTTTTTTCAAATTCTTGTTCATTAACAACAAACACAAAAAGTTAAGCAACTGAACTAAACATTACACCATTGTGAGAGACATGAAGGAGTTTTAGGAGGACAGACTGAACAGACCCCAGTCTTTCATGCTACGATGTGAAGCCCAATGGGCCTGTTAAATAAAGTCACCACACCCAGTGACGCCGCGCGCTGTAGCCAGGCCAAGCGCGCAGTCTGACAAACAGCCCTGTCTCACTGCCCTGGGGTGGGATTATTACCATTCGTAGGAAAAACACACACGTTACTTAGTAACACAGACGTAACAAAATGAAGAAAGGGGGAAAAAATGTTTCTCCACAGAACATACATGGGCAGCACTGAAGTACAGATGTATAGCATCTTCTTACTTGAATTGTTTGAACTACAACTGTTGGATTAATAAATGTTCCTGTTATTCAGGTTGTCATTTGCAATCCTTACTAATTAAAACCCATGACTATAAATTTACAGTGTAAAGGTTTTCTTGAGACTGTAGAGCCTGCTGTTATCAGTGTTTAACATTCAAATCAATGCCATTTTAAGACTGAATGTTATTTGCATTTAGACCCTGTAAGTGCCATCATGCATAGAGGAGGTTATCTCCATCAAAGCTGGGGGGGGGGGAGGCTGTAAAATTCAAATTATTGCTAAAGTATTTCCTTAAAGATAAAGTTATTAGCTATTAATTTAGTATTATGTTAGTTGCTATTAATTTCTTATCTCTAATCTATTTTAATAAACACCAGAACAATAATGAATACATATTTGTTCTTTGAGCGTGCTTTGTGACCCAAAATATCATCTCACAGTATAGTTATTAGGTAATAACCTTTCCCCAGTTTTATGGATTTAGTATTCAGTACAAGTCAAATGGCAAAATCAGATTCAAATGTTTGCAAGAAGTGAGCATGGATGTCCATAATCATATTCTGTAGGTCATCTAATAACTTCTCAGTGAGTTATTTGTGTAAGCCCTTGCATGCAAATAAATCGTATTCTTTTAAGACCCAAATGAGGACAGAAGGAAACTCCACCTCAGTTGCTGGCTCCTTGGGGGCTGTAATGATAAAGACACATTGGTCAAGCATGTATAATTTTAAAGACATGCTATAAAGAGAGATGACGATTAATCCCCAAATTGTCTTAGATAGAATTAGTATCTACATAGCTGTCTTCACCGAGATTGACCAATGTCAATGCCGTTTTATTTAGAAGTTGATCTAAAGAACAATTAAAAATGTCACTTTACACCAGTCTGATTTCACGATTGGACAAGCTTAAAACTCTTGCCAAAGAAAGAGCCTTTGAGCTCCTGGCTTTTTTTTTTTTTTTTCCTTCTGGAAACTTGCTGGTGTCACTGTACTAGAGGTATCCAAGTCGTTCTGTTGGCCCAGTCTGCACTGGTTTAAGATGTTTAAAGCACTCAGAAACCATAGAGCAGCACATTACATAAAAAAACTGAATCTTGGATTTACTGTACTCTGCAAATGGATTGAACACATGACTACCAGAAAACAGAATTGCACACACTGTCTGTTACAACTTCTGCAATAAAACTGTACTAAAATTGCAATTGAGACTGTAATGATGTAATTGAGACTGTGATGATGTAATTGAGACTGTGATGATGTAATTGAGACTGTGATGCAAATGTCCTGTGTTCCAAGATGTAATTCATAAATCATATGCATGTTTAAAAAAAAAAAATTAACTTACAGAACATTTAAATGACTATTAAGCAAGTGGAAATACAACCTATATGCTTTAGTACGGTAGCTATAAACAAGCACTTGTGTGCTATTGGCTGTAATAGTCACACCCTCACCGCATTCAGTCTGCAGACTTGCTGTCTATTTGGTCACTAGCACCGACTACTCACAGATCTAATGGAAGTAGCATTCTGAGCAGAATATTATGCCACATCCATACTCTCTGCTCTTAAAACCACTTTCCCATTGCTTTACTGCTCATTGAGTTCTTGGACTTAAGTGATGTAAATGCGATGGAAGTCATTGGCTCCAAAAGCAGCATTGCACTTGGGACATTTCCTCTGCCGAGTGTCATAGCGGGTCTTCAGGCACTCGTAACAGAAGACATGGAAACACTTTGTAAGCACAGTCTCCTTATCCCGGGTATTACAACAGGGGCAGCGCAGCTTAGCCTGAGGACAAACAATTTAGAGTCAGTAACAATACAGTGTCAAAACAAGTGTACAAATAATCGAAAATAAGAATAATCCATATATTTTTTGGTAAACACTACTGAGCATCTTATCTGTGTAAACCTGTCTTTCTTTACCTTATACTGATTTATTTCTTCTTGCAGGATCTCATCTGCATCAGTATACATCTCCACCTTCTTCTGTTTCTCCAGCTTTCGGCGGAGTCTTGACAAGTCCTCCTAAAAGACACGCAGCGCCAGTTGCATAAAAGAGATTCTCATAGGTTGCAGTTTTTGTTTTCATGTATTTCACTTTACCTGTGCACGCTTGAGGTTGCCACTCTCTCTTTCACGTGCACTGCGGTTTTCCAGCACCGAGGCCTGGATCTCCCTCAGCTTGGCCTGAGTGTGCTCCAGCTGCACCTTTAAGTCTTCAGCCAGCTGAGCTGCTTCCACTGCCTGAGCCCAAAAGAGAAAGAGTTAGAACACGGGCTGCACTGTAACCTGCACAGTTCTACAGAACAATTCAATAACCATCAGTACGTTTACATGGACAACAATAATCCAATATTAACCCGATTAAGACGATACTCTGATTAAGAAACTAGCATGTAAACAGCAATTTTTTATTACCTTAATATAATTAAAGTCATACTCGAAGCAAACACAAATCGAATTAAGACATGTGGAGTCGCATTATCGACGTGCATTACAGACATGTACACACCTTAATCACACTATTAACGTCGTGTGGGCGTTTTCACCGCATTGTGCGACAGGACACGTACACACGGCAGTGATCAACCGTTTGACGGCAAACAAGACAGCACGGCTGCGTCCGAAACCGCGTACTTACCTACTATATAGTAGGTGAAATACATGTATTTCGGAAGTTCGAAGACGAACTGTATTTTGATACATGAAATCCTGGAGGGAACGTTGGACGGCGTGGCGTGGTGACGTAATGACGTGCCGTTAATCGATCTATGTTCTATAACATGTAAAACAGGAACATGAAATGAGTATTCTAAAAGTGACTCATGTAAACACCTTAAATCATGATATTGTCATTCAGAATAAGGTCAATAATTAGATTACTGCTGTCCATGTAAACATAGACTGCGTTTACATGGACAACAATAATCCACTCTTAATCTAATTAAGACCATAATTTGATTAAAAAACTACCATGTAAACAGCAACCTTAATCTAATTATGGTCATAATCTAATTAAGCTCTAATCGAATTAAGACAGGTGGATTACTCCTGTTTTAATCGTATTATGGACGTGCATTACAGACATGTTAACACATTATGAACGTCGTGTGAGCGTTTTCACCGCATTTTGCGACAGGACACGATCGCACACGGCAGATTTATGTTTTACGGCGAACAAGAGAGTCCGGCTGTGTCCCAAACTGCATACTTGCCTACTATAGGCCTGTAGTGGGGAAAAATACATGCATCTCGGCTACTATACAGTAGGTAAGTATGCAATTTGAGACGCAGCCCACGGCTTCAAGCAGTCGTCTATTTGCACGTACAGCATGACTAATAATTAACTGCACTTAAAGCGTTCGTAAAAAATTAAATAAAAACACCCAAAACTGTATACGGTACCATAACGAAGACGAACTGTATGTTGATACGTGAAATTCTGGAGGGACGTTGGGGCGCGGTGACGCTCTTAATCTAATTATGATCTATAACATGTAAAACGGGTACATGACAGGAGTATTCTAAAAGCGACTCATGTAAACACCTTAATCACATTATTACCTTACTTAGATTAAGGTCAATAATTAGATTATTGCTGTCCATGTAAACGTAGTCATGGTCAATAGCTATAAGGGAGAAAAAAAAAACAGATCAGGGATATGATGCACATCTGTGACTTCTTACTTTACGCTTGTTGAGTTCTAGAGCTTGTGTGCGTAGTGATAACTCTTTCTCCAGAGTAGCCAGTGAACTTTGTAGGATGCCTTCCTTTTCCTCCAGCTTTTGAACAACCAGCAACTGCGCATCAACCTTGGAGGAACATGACATTAGCCTTGCTTACTTTCACATTGCGGACATAGAAATACAAGTTTTATACATTTGCAAAAGAGATACTGTGCTTAGTTTTTTGCGTACCTGGGTTTTGAAGGTGAGCACCTGGTCAGCCAGTTCTTCTTTCTCCTCTCTTAGCAGTTTGTAGATCTGGTTGGATTTGATCCTCTCACTCATCAGTTTGAAGTTGGCATCATCTTTCTCACGCAGCTGCTGCATTAAACGACTGTTTTGTTCCTGCATGTCCTCAAAAGCCTGACCCGTCACGTCCATCTCACTAAGCAAGGCTTCCTCTTCCTGCGCATAGCAACATATACATGATAAAAGCTTCCAACAGTAATGAAATCAGTGTAAATTATACTGTATATTAACATTCTGACCAAAACCATTACAGCCAAATCTGATAGAAAACAGTGCACAGATAGAAAGTATAACAGAACCAAACATACCTGTTTAGTGGCAGTGAGCTTCTTTTGCAGATGTTCGATGGTCTCCTCTGCCACTCGAAGCTTCCTCAGAGCATCTTCATCAGCCAGTTTCTTACTTTCCTTCCTCTCTCTCTCCTCCAACTCTCGTACCCGCTGCCTCAACTCATCCACCTGCAAGAGCAATACAATATTCACTGAATTTCTGTTGTGCCTGCATGTTTATTTGTATTATATGAATAGATAAAGGAGGATGGTTTAATTAGATGGCCATACAGACCTCTGCTTTTGATTTCCGCTCAGCTGCCATGAGCTGCACTTTGTCTCTCTGCTCTTTTGGAGCAGACTTATACATATCTAGCAGCAGCTTCATCTCCTTCTGAGATTCCTGTGCTTTCCTGACACACACACACAAGATATACATTTTAGACAGATACCACTGAGCATTCATACTTGAGGTTGGGTAGAAAGATTTCTGATCAATAATTCAAGAGCCCACTGGATGACGGACAATCTGGATTTTCTAACATTTCAGTCAACCGGAATATTATTTAATTCTTACAACCATATAATAAAACTACCCATAGCCAGAGGATTGATTTGTGTTGATAACAATATCACCACAAAAGAATGTAGGTCAAGGTATGACAATCATAATCATTTTAAAAATGTTTGAGATGTTTTCTCTGGCAATTCATTCAGGAAAAAAATGCAAGGCACTCTGCCAAAGCACATTAGGGTTTTTTTTTTTTTAACTTGCCAAAGCATGTTAGGTTTTTTTTTTTAGTTAAAAATGTTTTTTTTTTTATTATTATTATTAAAAAAAATACACTCTTGCCCAAAACTGAAAAGAAACCAATGCCATCCATGGATACATATAATTTCTCCCTAATTTCTCCATCTGGGGATTAATAAAGTATTATCTTATCATATATGACATTGAAAATACTGTCACTAAAAATACTATTATTTTTAGAGCTCTGCTACCAAACCACAGCCCTTGTAGTAACAACTTTCCAAGGAAATTCCTGCAAATAAGCTTTGACAAAACAATAAGATAAAACAAAGGCAACCTGAGTAAATGATGAAATGATAGTTATTTATTGAAGCAAAAAAGTTATCCAATACCAACTGGGCCTGTGTGAAAATGTATTTGTCTCCGTAGTTACTAATTCCCCAAATCTATGAAACTGCATTCATAATGGGGTTCAGCTGGACTACATCCAACGCAGACTGATTACTGCAAACCCAGTTCAATCAAATCAACACTTAAAATGGATCTTTTTCAACAGCATGAAGTTGGTTAAAAGGTCTTACCCAGTATGCCAAAAAGATGAAAGAAATTCCAGAAATGATGAGTAAGGTGGTGATTGAAATACATCAGTGTGGAAAGGGTTACAAGGCTATTTCAAAGCCTCTTGGTCTCCAAAGAACCACAGTGAGAGCCGTTATCTCCAAATGGAAAAATCTCAGCACAGTAGTGAACCTTCCCAGAAGTGGCCGAGCTTCCAAAATTCCTCCAAGAGCACAGCAACTACTCAACCAGGAAGTGACAAAAGAGCCAAAGACAACAAGAAACAACCTACAGGCCTCTCTTGCATCAATATAGGTCACTGTTCATGACTCCACTATCAGAAAGACACTGAGCAAAAATGGCATCCAGGGAGGAGTGGCGAGGTGAAAACCACTGCTAACCCAGAAGAACATTGAGGCTTGTCTGAATTTTGCCAAGACACACCTTGATGATCCTCAAACCTTTTGGGACAATGTTCTGTGGACTGATGAGTTGAAAGTGGAACTGTTTGGAAGACAGGAGTCCCGTTACATCTGGCGTAAATCAAATACAGAATTCCACAAAAAGAACATCATATCTACAGTCAAGCATGGTGGTGGAAGTGTGATGGTGTATGGATGCTTTGCTGCTTCAGGGCCTGGGCAACTTGCAATAATTGAGGGGAACCAGAATTCTGTTCTCTACCAGAAAATCTAAAGGAGAATGTCCGGTCTTCAGTACAAAAGTTGAAACTCAAGCGTATCTGGATTATGCAGCAAGACAATGATCCAAAGCAGAGGAGTAAGTCCTAGTCCTAGAAGTAAGTGAAAGACTGATCTGCAGTTATCAGTAGCGTTTGGTTGCAGTTGCTGCTGAAGATGGTAAGACCAGATTATAAGTAAGAGAGCAATTAGTTTTTCACATGGGTAATAGGTTTGTTTTGTTTCTTTGTTTGTTTCAATAAAAATATAAAAACTGTATTGTGTGTTTACTTAGGTTGCCTTTGTTTTATTTTGTATTTTGTTTTGAAGATCTAAAGCTATTTAGTATGAGATATACACAAAAATAGACTAAATCAGGCAAATACTTTTTGACACAACTGTATATGATTGTGTACATATCATAACTGAAAGGAGATTCATCAGAGCCTGTTCTCGTGAATAAAAATTGAAGCATACTTGAGCTCTGTTCGGAGCATCTTCAGTGTGTCCGAGTCTTTTCTCTTCAGCTCCTCACTGCGCTGCCTTTCCCGTTCCCGTTCTCGCTCTCTCTCCCTTTCTGCCTCTCTCTCACGTTCTCGGGCTCGTTGCCTCTCCAGCTCTCTCCTCCTTTCTTCCTCCTCGTCTTGGTCATCCTCTTCTTCCTTTTTCACATCCAGTCCTCCGTCATTCACACTCTCCTCCAAAGTTAGCATACTGCCATTGTCTCCACTCTGGCACTTCATCTGAATAATAAAAGCGTATATATACACAATCATACACTATACTGACAAATGCATGTGGATGTCTGACCATCACGCCCATATGTGCTCCAATTCCAAACCCATAGGCATTAAAGCACACCTATTATGGTTTTGAAACCTGCCTAATTTGGCTTTAAAGGTCTCAAACAATAGATAGATTTACATGCATCCCAGGCCAAAAAACACTTTAATGTGCTCATAATTTAAATTGCAGCATCACCTGGGGCACTGTCATGCTGGAACAGGTTTGGGCTCCTTATTTCTAGTGAAATGAAAATGGTAATGCTCCAGCATATAAAGACATTCTAGACAATTGGGTGCTTTCAACATTGTGGCAGCAGTTTGGGGAAGAACCACATATGCGTGTGATGGTCAGGTGTCCACATACTTTTGGCCATACAGCGTACATCATTTGCAAGGTATACAATATTCAAACAACATATGGTGGTACATTCTTTAAACAAAAATTAACAAATATATAAAACAACTGAGGTGAATGTTGGATGTCAACTAGTTTTAAGCCAAACTCATGAGAGCAATGCTGTTTTTTTTTTTTTTTTAGAGAAGACTCTGAATAAAATCTAATTTTGTACCATCATAGATGATTTTGTACAGTTGTACAGTCACAGATGATCTGTTCCATCATAGATGACTGTGCAGTTATAGATAATTTTGTACAGTTGTAGATGACCAGTACCATCAAAGATGACTGTGCAGTTATAGATTATTTATAATATAGCTTTTTGTTATTTATTAATTGCCTACAATATCAACATTCAAATTAATTACATCTGTCAAAATTGTCTCAAGTTCACAAAGGATGTATGAACCCAACCTTGTTGATCTCTGCCTGCGTCTCCCGTAACTTCCTCTTGTATCTCTGCACATCCCCCTTGAGCTGGTGGTTATGATTCTGAAGGCTGCTGATTAGGTGCCTCATTTCTCTGTTTATTGGGCCTTTAGAGCAACAGCGAGTAAATAATGAGAGTGAATAATGCTGATAACGAGGTATTGGTTACTGTATCTGATGCACGAGATGTACCGAACTACTGCTGAAACAATGAACACTCAGAGAACTGATAACAGGATACAGCACCTCCCTCCCCCTCTTCCTCCATTTTTACAGTAAAACAGTGTGCCTGGGAAATTCATTGCTACAGAATTGAAACCAACACTCCATCTGCAACTCACTAAAACCTGATACAATACAGAAATATATATATAAAAATAATTTTAAATCACTACCTGCTTGCTCATTGGCTGCAAGGTTCTGTTCAAACTCAATCCGTAGCATCTCATATTCCTTGCGCACCTGAGCTAATGTATCCTCTAACTGGATGACCTCAGTTCGCAACTTCTTCTGAAGGGACAACTCATCACTCTATAAAAGTGAAGATAAGAGAACCAACAGTCACAAATCAGGTTTATTTCAAAAGCATATTCAACATATACAGAGGTGGTGAAAACAGGACACAATTGAAATTAAAGCAAAACCACCATCACGCTTCTGCTGTTTCAACAAAATCTTGTAAAGAAGTTGCTTGGTTATGAAAAATGATATTGAAAATGTGGGGGGAAAAAAGCTAAATTAATGCATCAAAAGTACACAGTCCCCTTCGTATTCTGGTACACGTACACTATTATGTTTTGAAGAGAACAATATACAGGAATTTCATGCATCCATGATGCTCACCTCCATGTGCTCTATCTGGCGCAGGTGAGCATTTTTGGCAGTAAGCAGCAGAGCCCGGGCCTCGTCCAGCTGCGTCTTCACTCCCAGAGACTCATTATACAACAGAGAGAACTGAGACTGGAGACACTTGTACTCCGGTGTTTCCTTCACCACCTCCTCTGGAATGTTCCGAAGGTCCATCTTACAGAAAGACAAACACAAGTCAGAGTTGAAATTACATCACTGTAGGTTAAAATATGGATTACCTTTCCAATAACTCACAAGTAGAAAATCAGATCAACTATGCAAGGGTTAATCAAAGCATTTGTGTGAAAATGTATGCCAATATTTAACCATGTCACAAGTAATGTATGTTAGATGTATATTACGCATATGTAATATGTAGAACTATAATCCTAAAAAAATCATATGTATTAACAGACAATGCCTCCCTGTGTCAAATCTGTGAGATGAAAAAAAGAATAATAATTTCCAGAATGCAAAATTAGTTTTACATTTACAAATCAATGGACTCCAGTACCTTGAGTTTCTCACTTTCCCTCACTGCCTCCTGTAACTCTTGCTGAAGTTTCTCTAGCTCTGCCATGCGACTATTGGCCAGCTCCTGGTTCTGCTCCAGCTCTGCATTTAGTGACTCAAACTGAAAACATATTGTAATATGCATTAACCTAAAACATACTTCTATAACAAATAGATATTCCTACATGCTAAATAATTAACTAATATACACAAACCAAACACTTTATTAGGAACATCTGTACACCTACTGATTCACACAAGTATCTAATGGTGAAATCATGCAGATATGAGCCAGCAGCTTAAGATAACGTTCACATCAACAATCAGAATGGGTAAATAGTGTGATATCAGTGATTTTGAACGTGGCGTGATTGTTGATGCCAGACGGGCTAGTTTGAGTATTTCTATAACTGCTGATCTCCTGAGATGTTCACAAACAACAGTCTCTAGAGTTTACATCCAGTTCTGCAGAAGGAAACGCCAGATTGGTTTGAGCTGACAGAAAAGCTACAGTAACTCAGATAACCACTCAACCACACAGTTCCACGTCTGCCAGCCAAGAACAGAAAGGCTCACCAAACCTGGACAGTTGAAGACTGGAAAAAACGCAGCCTGGTCTGATGAATCGCCACTGATCCTAAGCACACCAATGGTAGGTCAGAATTTGGCATCATGAACATGACAAGGAGTTCAATGTTTTTCGTTGGTGTTCCTAGTCACCGGATCTGAATCCTATAGGACATCTTTGGGAATGAAAGTGCACCTGAAAAATCTTCAGGAATTGCATGAAGCAATCATGTCAACATGGACCAGAATCTCAAGAGAACGTTTCCAACATCTTGTGGAATCCATGCCATGAAAAACTGAGGCTGTTTTGAGAGCATGGGAGACCCTACCCTGTATATAAGTATAGTGTTCCTAATAAAGCGCACAGTGAGTGTATTTCAAGTATTACAAATGCAAACTGTAAATTACCTTCTGTATGTTGAGAGTAATCTGACCACCAGGAAGGCCACCAGACCTACCAGAAGCATGGTAGCCTGAATTCAGCTGAGAAGCAGACACACAGTTATTTTTCATTATATAGCTTTGTGACACAAAAGCTAATGACTACAAAAGAAGTGAAGAAGCAACTAAAGTAAACTTAAACGTAAAAACTTTTTACATTTAATTTGACATCTGTCAGTTTGAACTTGCAATTGTTTTTCTTTAACTCACCTGTTCAAGGGCCTCTGCTAAGTGTTTATTGAGTTTCTGCTCTCTCTTGCGAAGCTTCTCAATGTCCCACTGCAGGTCCTCCACAGCTGTCTCCATCTCAGACACTTTTGTCTCAGAGCTGGTCACTTTATCAACTAATTCATTATACTGCAGGGAAAAGAACAAAAGAGAATCTGAAGCGTGCAATGATGCATTCTTGAGAAGGAGTGTTACGTCTGTGCGTTTAGGTTTGTTTTTTTTGTTTTTACAGAAAAGAGATGTTAAATGAAATTAATTTATCTAGTAAAGTTATGGAAATGCAGAATCTTTATTAAAAGACATTTATTAAAGAACCAGACATAAGAGATTAACAAAATTGAAATATCTGCAGCTAAAACAAAAACAATCGAAAACAGTGATGCACAGAAAGGAAAATTCTTGTAATTGCAAACACAAAAAGTTTAAATATGCAACATAATCATTTTAATGAAAACAACAGGCAAAACACAGAATGGAAGAGGGCCTCTATTCTGTTGTTGTTTTTGCTGTACTCTGCATATTGAACTGGACGTCGTGTTTTCAGGTGGTCGTGGAAAAGTGTTTTGGCACCGGACCCCGTCTTCAAATTTCTGCATATTAAACACTGCAGATGGCAAATTTGATGTCCTTATCACAAAGTTTAAAGTATTTCCAATCCGCCAACATGATCACCCTTTGCCTGGTAGCACCGTGATAATCGGCTAGATCGAGAGTGAAATCCAAGCACTGAGGGACGGGGCGGGGCAGAATATATTTTTGGCCTTTATTCTCTTTCGGCCAAAAACCGAAAGTGCCATTTTCGGCAGACGGAATTTCTGTGCATCCCTAATCGGAAATATAATCTTATTTTGGTCATGTCCGAGGCTACAGAAAAAAAGTGTACATAACTTAAGTCCTATGGTAAATGACACCATCATGAAGTGCACATGACTGAATGACAAGCTGTGCTCACCTACACTTGTTTGTTAATGCATATTATTTGTCTATCTTTTACCAATAAACGATTTTCAAGATCAGTGTTACACCCTCCAGCAATCACTTTAGAGTAAAATGAAACTACACATCCCATGTCAATGTCACAAATAACAACCGCACACTGGCAATAATCGTTTAATTAGAAACAAAAACAAGGCTGTTTAATGAGTACCTCCAGTGACATTTTGTGGTGTCGTCCTTGCAGCGAGGAAGCAAGATCTTGTAGTTTATTATTCTCCTCTAGTAGACTCCGATTTGTGGCAATAACCTCTCGTTGACTGTCATCTTCACATACTAATAAATAAAAACGGATATCAGTATCAAGTATTCATTGACCAGTTCAGATGAAGCAGTTAGGGTTCTAGTAACCAGTATGGTGGTTTTCAAACTGGGCGTGTTTGCCGCGGTCCGAATCTGAGTGCGACTGAACCCATTGCATTTGCGTTCATCTTACATCATCACAAATGCGCAACACAAATAGTTTTTTTTAATTATTATCATTTTGGTGCTATTAGACACAACAGATATGGACCTCTTCTATATCCCACTAAATCCCCTGCCACTCATGGTACACGTGTGTTGTGGAAACTAATGTCATCGTCACCGGCTAAAACACACGCGCAGGTTACTTTACTTCCTGAACAAGTGGGGACCCAAGTACGAGTTACGTTCTCATTTATGAAGGGACCCGCGGCACAGTTCCAGTGCAACCGAACTCAGACCACCTCCTACAGGTAGTCTCGGGTTCGGTACCGCGGTGCGCTTCTCGGTCTGCATGACAGCTTTCACGTTACCGATTATTCATGCAACCCGTACTCTGTTTCGCACTAAACTGCCAGTGTAAAAGTCTCCTAAGATCACAGTACAAGTGAATTAAAACTTTTTACCTGCTGCTTGAGTACGGGTACACAGGTCTTCAATGGTGCTGTGCAGGCGGTCAAAGATGCAGACTATGCAGGCCACTGCATCTTTACTGAACTGCATCCTGTCCTGTAGCTGCAGGCTGAGCTCCTCTTCACTGCTGTTATCCAGAGTGGAGAGGAAAGCCTTCGCACTTTCTCTCAACGGGGGTGGTGGAGGAGGAGCTACAAACAGCAAAAAAATAAAGTGGGACACAGTTAATGACAAGAAGAAAAAAATAACTCATTAAAATGAAGGAAATAGAAAAACGTGTGTGTTTACCAGCAATTCCATCCACTACTGGCTCTTCGGGCGGCTTCTGCGCTGCATCAGATTGTTCCTGTTGCAGCTCCTTATCCTGCTGGAGTTGTTCAGACTGCTGCTGCTGCTGTTCCTCTTCATCTGCTGGAGGAGGAGGCTGAGGAAAGCCATCTTCTCCTTCCAGTGGAGTTGGCAGAGGAGCTGGAATATCAGTGGCAGGTAAGGGGGCAGTTGCAGGATCAGGGGCAGAGGCAGATGCTGGAGGACTAACAGGGGCCTGTGCAGGCACTGGACCAGTCTTAGGTTCAACTCTCTGCAGTAACTCTTGCACATTTTCTTCCAGCTGTGTAAATAGAGATGATTCTTAATAGTGTTTATTTCATGTTTCAAACAATGCTGCTTTTATAACCAATAAGCAAAATATCTGACTAATGACATTATTACTGTGTTTAATGAATGTATGAATACACAAATATTAAAAGCAAAAACGATGTGAACACATTAAACAAACAAACAAACAAACAGATAAATACACTGTACGGCCAAAAGATTGTGGACACCTGACTATCACACCCATATATGGTTCTTCCCCAAACTGTTCCCACAAAGTTGGAGGCACACAAGTGTGTAGTACATCTGTGTATGGCGTAACAGAACAATTTCCTTTCACTGGAACTACGAAGCCCAAAAATGTTCCAGCATGATAATGCCCCAAGGGAGTGCCATGAAGACATGGCTTGCCAAGGTTGTGAAGAACTTGAATGCTGACTGCGCCTCAGGCCTCCTCTCCTAATATCAGTGCCTGATCTCACTAATGCTCTTGTGGCTGAATGGACACATCCCCACAGCCATGCTCCAAATCAAGTGTAAAGTCCTCCCAGAAGAGCTTATTATATCAGCAAAGGGGACTAAATCTGGAATGGGATGTTGAACAAGCACACACGGGTGTGATTGTCAGGTGTCCACAAACTTTTGGTCAGAGAGTGTATACAGAAATACATTTAACAATTGAAACATGTAGAAATTTGTATCACTTCTACAGCAACATGTCTCTTCCTAGAGTCTCTCATTTTGTGTCTTTTATGGACATTAGGCAGCTGTGTGCGTTCTATCAGAACAGAGTGGTAGATAAGGGAAATTATCTAATTAACACACTCACTTTCAAAAGACTTTCTGGTGTCCTATAAAATTCAAGCGGTTACTGTTTTTTGGGACTTCTTTTACTAGAGAACTGGCACAGAATATTAAGGAACTCAAATTACAAATGAATAAAATAAATCAATAAATAAACTCAAACAGATTTACTGTCACTGAGTTTGTACACTCACAAATAGTCTCTTTTCTTTCCCTCCCAATTAAGCTTTGTATCTAGTGACTTTACACTGATCAGTCAGAACACTGCTCCATGGTTCAGTTCTGGTGCTCACGTGCCCATTTTAGGCTCTTTCGGAGGTGGACAGGGGTCAGACATGGGTACTCTGACCGGTCTGCAGCTACGCAGCAAGCTGTGATGCGCTGTGTGATCTGACACCTTTCTGTCCTAGAAAGCATGAACTTTTTCAGCAATTTGTGCAACAGTAGCTCTTCTGTGGGATCGGACCAGACGAACTAGCCTTCGCTCTCCAAGAGCATCAATGAGCCTTGGGCGCCCATGACCCCGTCGCAGGTTCACCAGTTGTCCTTCCTTGTACCACCTTTGGTGCATACCAGGAACACCCCACAAGACCTCCTGTTTTTGAGATGCACAGGTCTTTACACTTACCCATTTTTCCTGCTTCCAACACATCAACTTCGAGACTGTTCACTTGCTGCCTAATATTATACCCCACTCCTTGACAGCTGCCGTTGTAATTAGATAATCAACGTTATTCATGTCACCTGTCAGTGGTCTTGATGTTATGGCTGAACAATGTCATAAGAAGGGATTATTTCTGCTAATGTGGAATGCCAAATCATCACCATATGCATTGATAAATAGTTGTGATGTGATAACGGTGGCTAAAGACAACCAGAGCTTGTTTACCAGCAAAGACTTTATTATTTCGATGTAATAAGCGCTAAAGGAGGACAACTGGCAATAATCAAGATGAAAAAAAGAACCATACACTTCGATTTGAAACTTGTATAGAATCTTTACACCCCTAATGACCATACATAACGCATGGTTAATAAAGAGATAAACAACGTCCCTTCACGTGTACACAGCTCATCGAATCACACGCGTATCAACTCTGTGGGACATGAAGCAGATCATCTGATCCTGGCTCGTAAAGTATACCAGTTTGTTCAGTACCTGAGTCCAATAGCGGTTAACGATAAGAAGCGTGGCATCATCAGTCGCCTGTCTTTTTTCCAGCTTCTCGATTTTCTCTCTTAGCTCATCTTCGATAGCCTGCCTCTGCTCGAGGCGTTCAAGGAGCTTCTTGTTCTTAAACTGGATAACCTTCATGTCCATTTCCTCCTGCAAAACACAGCATCGTTTCAGTTTGCGTCAGCTACCAGCCCGATGATTAGCGGGTTCGTTTGGACAAAAATGTCTTTAACAACCGAAAGTAACGTCGCTTACTGTAGAAGAAACGCCGCCGATGCGAATAGGTTCTATAAGAGTGGTCGTGGTTTTCTCCTCCTTCTTCATTTTCTTTTCAGGTGGCCCCGGAGGACTGTCCCCTCCAGAGGCTCGCTTTCCTCCGGTGCCAGACATGGTTCCCTGATCTAAAACAAACACAAAAACAGAGATGAAAGCACTTCTAGAAATTGAGGATATCACATCACATCAAGGGCGCAGTGACCAGAAACTCACTCAGGTGAACTGTTTTATACAGACATGTCTGTTATTATTATTATTATTTACTTTACTTGGATAATAATGTAACTATATTGACTGCAGAGTAACAGAAGATCCGATATCTCACTATACGGACATTAAAACATTAATATAAGACGCCAAATGGCCCTTATAATCAGTTGCTGTGTTTACTCGGCAGACGGACAGCTACGATTCCTTTAAAACACACAATAACCACATTTAATGTATGACGTTAATATCCACAGTGCAACTACACTGTTATCGACTGCGAGTCAGCAGAATGAGAGCGCTGCTAATATCGTGATAATATCGCGGATGGATGCTAGCTAGACGAGTTAGCCAGCTAGCTAGCGACGTAGCCCGTCTATATAAACAAAAAGAAACATCTTATTTGGTTCTGGAGCTATTCAGGTTAGCTCTAGGTTCGTGTTTTAAAGTACAAATCCACCGTTACTCAACAGTGCACGTCAAAGTGGATGATACATGAACGCATTACACCACCGACAAACCTTTGCTAGCCGCAAAGACAGGAAAAGTGAACAGAAGTGTGAAGACTGCTAAGGAGTAAGCATCTCTGTTTGCTTCATAATAAAAGTAGCCACACATACGCACGCGCACGCACACACGAACGACAAATCAGACATAATAAATAATAAAAGCATAATAAAATGTTTAGATTTAATATATATATATATATATATATATATATATATATATATATATATATATGTATATATGTGTGTGTGTGTGTGTGTGTGTGTGTGTCGAATGCAAATGCTCAAAAATTAGCTAAAAAGAGCGTTTTTATAATAATGTTGGTTAAGTAAGGAATGGAAAAAAGAATACATTACAGGGTGCTGTTATTTTACCCAACTCCATGTGGATTATTTTTCTATAGGAGCGTGTCTTGAAGTGTTTTGTTCTTCTTATAGCACAGACATTTGAACGATATTTCACACTTTTTAACTGTTTATAGTTTTATATATTCAGTGTAACATCCACAAGACAAGTAACGCCCTGTTTTAACTTTCTAAGATAACATTATAGCAGTTATAAACAACATATCTCTCTCTCGCGCGCGCGCGCTCTCTCTCTCTTTTATTTCAAAATTAAAGTCCGGAAGTGTTCTGTTTTCCTTTCTGAATGAGCACCAGTGAGTTCAGTACTGACATCTGTCTTCGTGTTACGCATGTTATGGGTGTTTTTTTCCTTCAGAGAAAGAAAAAAGCTCTGTCTCAAACAGCCCTTACGTACACTAGGTGTATTTTGCTACAATAATTATTGCAACAATAATTTCATCCTTTTAAATATTTATTATATTGTATACCTCTTGTACGTTCATTCCCCTTTCATTGCACATAACCGTATAATAACATAGCACATTCTATACTTCCATTTGCACATAACTGTACATCTGTAATGGCATCTGTACACACATAATTGTCTTTAGTACTGTATTGTCTTGTATTACATTGAATTCCGTGTGTGTGTAAACATACTTGGCAATAAACCCAGTTAATAAAGCTGATTCCGATATCGCGTGTTAAATAACGGTATGCAGTGCACTAGGGAGCCATTAGCCATCGTGGTTGCTAGGAGACGGTGGAACACAAACACACACACTCTATGCTAAAGGTCTTGTTTTTGTCTCCAGAAGAACTATATTCGAATTAATATTATAGCCGCATTTGTTTGCCAGTTTGGAGATGGATATTGGATCTTTGGTAAGATAATAATAATAATAATAATAATAATAATAATAATAATAATAATAATAATAATAATAATAATTAGATTTATACATTTATTTAGTTTAAGATGGATTATGTATTTTATTGCTTTAGCTAATTGTTCCACTGATTTTTGTAGGAATCATGTCCTCCGAAGGTCAGAATATTGTTATGGTATGTCACAAGTAATTACAGTTAAATGTCACTTATTCCATCTTGCATCCAACAAAAAAAATAACTGTATTATTGTATGAACTTGCAGGGCAGACCTGCATTACAGTGATGCAGAAGAAATCACCAAGACAGAGTCCATACCAGATATTTCAAGGTAATATTATTATTAAATGTCTGTGTTTTCCTCATATAACATATGCAGGTACTACAGAATGCAACGAATGTGTCTATAAGTTTTTATTTTTTATTTTTATGGTGTTTACTGTTTGCTTTATCTAGAATTTTGTGCCAGGCCCTGCACATCGAGGCTCCTGACCCCCAGCAGGGCATTGTCCTCGAGTTGTACACAAACACAGTGCTATTCTGCAGGCAGAAAAAGTTCAACAAAGAGCAAACATCTGTTCTTCTGTCCATCATAAAGAATGTGCATCAGCTTAACACAGGTGAAATTTTAAAACAACTCTATGTATTGGTGATATACTGTACTGAGAAAAGGTAAACTTGCCATATTGGTGCACTTTATAAGATAAAAGTTTTACTTACTGTAGCCAGTGTGTTTATGAAGGTTATCAGCCCCTTTCTACTGCATCCATCACTGGAAAGGAAAGATCATAGGGCCATCACTGATCACGCATTATTTGGGCTGTGGATTATTTTCATAATCCATTCATCCATCCATCCATCTTCTATATCGCTTATCCTTCCTTCAGGGTCATATATATCCATCCATATTGTGTACCGCTTTTCCTACACAGAGTCGCGGGGGACCTGGAGGCAGGCCGGGGGACACCTTGGATGGGGTGTCAACCCATCACAGAGCACAATCGCAGACACATTCACACACTATAAACAATTTTAGAGATACCAATCAGCCTACAATACATGTCTTTGGACAGGGGGAGGAAACTAGAGTACCCCGAGGAAACCCCGAAGCACGTGGAGAAGATGCAACCCCAATTAATGAATACAAAATGTTCAATGTTTACAATCAACTAGACCTTCTTACGGCTTGCTGAAATATCTGTTAAATATACTGAAACCTATAATGAATAATCTTTCCAGAAACTCCCCTCAACAACATGGACCAGTGTTTTACATACTGCAGTGAGCTTGTGCTTTGTCATTCTGTCAGAGTATGTACTTTAAACATTTCTGTCACAAGTATAAGATTATAAAAAGCACTTTTGAGGGGTTTTTTTGAAGACTTTTTATTGTGATATTTATAGTTGTTCACTGTTTTTCTGTCTTTAGAGACCCCCTTTCAGTATTGATTTATTCAATTCAGAACAAGTGACTGAGATTATGAAATATTTCATCAACACATATATGAGGCACTACCTGCTTTACAAGTATGTATTTACACCCGAGGTAAGTTTGGATTCCTGTACTACTTCCCTGCTGCAAATATATTACATAAATAAAGCTGAAACTGCACATTAATCAAATTTGCTTCATTGATTCTCCTCGTTGGGTCAAGATCCACTTGGATTTATCTTTGTCTTATATTGGAATGCCTGAGGAGCTCACTACAGAACAACTACAAACCTCTGGTACAGAAACCTGTTATTTAATGTGTCATAGGACATTGTTATAGTTTTATACCTCAGACATCACATTCCAGCTTTAAATTATATATCTGGACATGTCACAGAAGCAGAGAATGAAACTGAAAATGAAGCAATCGGAGCGAACGAGCAAGAAATGGCTTCTACAGAAATCCTGCCCACAGAGACAGAGGCATCTAAACAAGGTATGCATACTGAATTACATTATTCTAAAATGCACTGAAACTATCAAACACGTATATTTGTTCAGACACTAAGCATCTTTTAAACATCAGTTCATTTTAATTATGATGAATGCACATGTATTTTCCACTTTAGATCTATCCCCAAAGGGAGAGCTGAGGACAATTGTACAAAAGGAAGTAAAGGAGGAAGTGATGCGCTTGACCGCTCATCTAGAAAAATGCTTGCAGGAAAGTACTGATCAGCTTAACACTGCGCTCACTGCACTGGAGACTAGACTTCAACCTAAAAAGTGATCCAATGACTTTGTGCCTGTACAACATTTTTAGCTATTACTGGAGCTTACGCTGGAAACCATATATACAAACTAAATAATTTTTCCATCCTCAGGACATGTATAATTTGCAAAAGGTTGGTCACATTTATTATCATATTACATTCTTTTTGTGTAAAGAAACTTCAAAAACTGTATATTTGGCTCAAGCACCCTTTCCAGTGTTTACTTAAAATGTAAGGATTTATTTTATTAATCAAGTTCAGAACATTAAAACAGAAATTACACATGAATAATATATAACAGCAATCTTGACAGTGATAACGCAGATTAAGCTTAATCTTAAATTAATACAGTACACAGTGATGAAAACATGCTGTTTGGTTGTGAAAAGAAGACTCAAATACATTTAAGGGGGGAAAATACCCCCACAAAGTGAGCAGGAATGTAATCATCATACACAGTATTTGTGTTACCATAAATGACAAAATGTTCTCCAAATTTATACTGTCCACTTCTATAAATTGTCAAATTACAAGGACAGCTAACGTGATAAAATTGAATATGATATACAAATTTATAAAGTTAAGTTTATGATTAGATATTAGAAAAGAAAATGGCTAAGAAGTTAAAAGTGGGCTCAATAACTCGCATGTAACACTGAAAAAAGTATCTCATTAATCATGAATAAATAGTTCTATTGTGGTTCCAGTGTGTGTGTGTGTGAGTGTGTGTGTGTGAGTGGATTAATATCTGCACTCCCTGAACCGTATCAATTAAAAAAGAAAAATACTACTATAACTCTTAATAAACAGGTTAAAAATAGAGATCAGATTTACATTTAGCTCTCAAGGTCCTCAAGACCAAGTAAAACAATTTTAGTGGTGTTCTGGAAAAGAGCAGCTCGGTTCTGTTGTTCTCCTTTCTTGACCCAATGTCCATATATGCGGAAAGCACAGCCATCGATGAGTTTGCGCACAGCTCGTAAAGAGTAAGGGTCCCTCATTAGGAGCTCTCGCGTCAGAGGTCTGGCCCGGTTGTAGCGACAGTACATACGAATACAGGACAAGACTGTCAAGATTAACACCTAGAGAGATGAAATAAGAGATGTAAACAGGATACTAAAGAATTCAAGAGTTATTCTGAGCATTATAATTTACAGTGAATATCATAAGTAAAAAAAGATTCATGTAGGCTAAACCTACCCTGAATGTCTTTCTGGGGCTGAAGAGCCGTACATCCTCCTTTTGGTACTGAAGGAAGAAAGGATGAGTTAAGGCTTGTTCAGCCGTCAGACGAACTGCAGGATCCAGCACCAAAAGCCTTGAGATCTAAGGATAAAAGCAGTGTGAGACAGTGGTGTACAATTTTAAATTAAACAAAACATAAAAGAAATGATAACATCCATGAAATATTAATACAATACAAAAAAGAGCACATTTTAAACAATATATTATACACTCATCGTCCACTTTGTTAGTAACAAGTGTACACCTGCTCATCCATGCAGTTATCCAATCAGCCAATCATGTGGCAGCAACAAAGTGAACAGGTTCACCGCAACTGGACAGCTGAAGATTACCTGGTCTTTTTCCAAAATGCAACTGTCTAGTTTCAATGAGGCTGTTCCCACTGTAGTCTGTGAGTGGCTTTACAGGAGTGGAACCCGATGTGGTCTTCTTGGTCTTGGTCTTATGTCAGTGTGAAATAAACAGTTATGGAAATGTAGAAACGTAGAAATTAAAGTTCAAACTGCAATCTCCTTCTGAAGATCCTGAAAAAAAGTCAGTTGGTGCCTCAGTGACTACTTCGCTCAGAGAAGCTGTCAATCATGATGTCACACCCCTGTTTTTATAGCATCAAATAACTAACTAAAATCAAACTTATTTAAAAAAACAAAACACTTGAACTTACATCAGCGAGATAAAAACGACCTAAAATGACAGAAACCATCTTTGGAAAAAATTAATTTGAAGTGTAATTTGTTTAGTTTGTCTCAGGTCCCATTAGATTACACGGAGAAGACGGGGTTTATGACCTATACTGCATCCAGTCACCTGGGGGCAATCAAAACATTTCGGCTTCACTTTTCAGGACTTGTGCGGCACACTTGGGTTAAACTCTTAGACCGAGTTACAGTAGACCTGTCAGCTTGAACCAGTTTGGCCACTGTCCTTTGACCTATCTCATTGTTAAGTTTCTACTCAAAGAACTGTGGTTCAATGGATGTTTATTTTTCATCGCACCATTCTTTGTACACTATAGACTGTTGTGTGTGAGATCAGGAGTTTAGCAGTTTCTGAAATACGCAAACCAGCCCATCTGGCATGATCAACCATGCCACAGTCCATTCCCACATTGTTCTAATGTTTGATGTGAACATTAACTGAAGCTCTTTACCTGTATTTGTACGATTTTATGCACTGCTGCTACATGATTGCATAATTGGATAATTAATTGTATGAATGAGCAGGTGCCCCTAATAATGTGGATGGTGATTGCGTATATTTGATGAAATAGCATTATGAGCAATTACTTCTAAACAAAAAAATCAGGGTCTTTTAAAGTAAAAAAGATTCGTACCAAGTCCTTAACAGTATCAGACCGGTCATCCCACTCTGGAGAGCTAAACTGATACTGACCCTCCATAATCATTCTTAGCATCAGCATCTGTTTGCGGTGCCAGAAAGGTGGCGATCCAGCAAGAAGAGTGAACAGAATCACACCACAAGCCCACCTGAGGGAAGACTGGTATTAGCAAATAGAAACTACCACTATTACTTAGGGGAAAAATGACCACTACAACCAGAAGAGGGGTTTCTTCTAAAAGCTGTCTAATTCATACATACAACAGAATTCTAGCCATGTTTTTAGCCTTCTGATGGTCAAACAGAGTAAAAAAATTTTTAATCCTGAAACAAATTCTAACTCAGACTCACAAGTCAACCTCTTTCCCATATCCCTCATGCGTTTCATCCATTGAACATTTCAGAATCTCTGGTGCAAGATAGCCCGGAGTGCCACACAGCTCTAACACAAAAGAAAGAAAAAAAAGATTCTACATGTAGTTTTATTCATGGGAAAAACAGGATTAGGATACGGTACTGCTTAAACAGCCACTCACCTCTCAGCTTTTCTCCAGGCTGGAGCTGCACTGAAAAGCCAAAGTCAGATAGTTTAATGTGACCCTGGTCATCCAGAAGGATATTTTCAGGCTTGAGGTCTCGGTGTACGATATTAAGGGAATGGAGATACTGGACTGCCTCCAGAAGAGCACGCATCATATTCCTAAATGTAAAAAACATGCACTGTAGCGATTCACTAAGGAAAGAGATTATTGTTTGTTGATGTGTGTATAGACCATAATGGCTATAACCACATACCTGGTCTCTTTTTCGCTGAGAGTAACCTTTTCTGTTAAGTAGTCAAACAGCTCTCCTCTTCTCATGCTGTGTTGAAAATGGAGTAGGAACAAAAAAGTGAGTATGAGGCAGTTACATAATCTCTCTCTTACTTGATCGTGATATTGTGTTAACGTCCTGGAAAATGCTAACTACTATGTACAATTTACTACATACTTATTTTACTACTTCATATATTAACACTTTATATGTGTGGTGGTCTGGGTAAATCTGTCGCATGTTGCTGTGGCTGACACCCCAAAATAATGAAAAATCAGGGGGTTTCAGCCTAGAACATATTTTGACACCTCTACTTAACAGAAATATATTTCTTCAAAACTATGTAGAAATGTTCAGAAGGTTCTAAACAGGTTTGGCTACTGCAAAAATGGCTCTTAATAAAGGCAGGCATAAAGTAAATATAGTTTTCATGGTCCTTATTATTTCTCAATTTTATTCATTACATATTAAATAAAAATAAACAAAAAGCAGTTGCATTTAGACGACCAGTGTGTTGGTGTCTTTCAGCTGGGTTTAAAATGCTATAACATTACTTGTGGTTGGGATGAAGCAGAGAACCATATTTCAGTTCAACAATCCTATAGTTTCAGAATGATACATAGTAGAAAATTGACAAAATCAACATTTGCACAAAGTGAAGGGTTTTCCAAGGCCACCACACCTACTGAACATGTTCCATGACTTAGAAAACCAGCAGAAAAAGGCATTATATAAATGATTACTTACAGGTCAAATACCAAAAAGATGAAGGTTGCAGATTCATAGGAATCAATAAGTGTGACTGAAAACAGAAAAACAGAAATCTTTTTGTCTGATCTTTTTTGAACAGCACAGAATCCTCTGCAATACAAAATGTAACAGTGCTAGAACTCACTGATGGACGGATGTCCTTTCAGCACATTAAGAACATGGATCTCTTTCAGTGTTGAGCTCTTCACCTCCTCCAACTGCTGGGCGGTCATCTTCTCTGCTGTAATCTCAATGATCTTCACTGCAAATTCTTGTCCTGTGTGTTTGTTTACACACCTACGCACCACGCTGCTTACACCCCTACATGCAGATTTAATGTTCTATATGAGCTTTATGCAAGACTAGCAAGAAGAAACATCAAAAATAGATCATGCTGATACACAGCAATGGGAAAACTTTAATTCTTTAGTTTACACAGAAACAGAACATTCATTTGAAAGTATAAAATACAGCATATGGCCAAAAGTATGTGGACACCTGACCATTCCAAACTGTTGCTACAATTTTGGAAGCACACAATTGTACAGAATGTTGTATGCTGTAGCATTAGTTTCCCTTCACTGGAGCTAAGGGGCCCAAACCTGTTCCAGCATGACGATATCTCTGTGCATGAAGCAAGGTCTATGAAGATATGCATGGCCAAGGTGGGTGTGGAAATGTCCTGCACAGAGACATGACCTCAACCCCATTGAACACCTTTGGGAGGAACTGGCATGCCGATAAGATGCCAGGCCTTCTTGCCTGACATCAGTCAGGAAAGCAGCTGTACCTGATACACTAGTACTAGCACAAAACATTGCCATTTCAGTGTCACTCCTGCCCTGCAATATTCATTAAAGTCGGGTCCATAAGTCTTTGGTAATTTTGCCTCTGTAGACAAACACAATGGATCTCAAATGAAGCAATCAAGATGTGATTGAGTATAGACTTTCAGCTTTAATTCAGTGGGTTTAACAAAAATATTGCATTAACCATTCAGAAATCACAGCCTTTTTTTTTTTCAGAATCCTGCCATTTTCACAGGCTCAAAAGTAATTGGATAATTGCCTGATAAGCAGATTCATGGCAAGGTGTGGCCTGTTTCCTTGTTATTTCATGACAAATTAAGGAGATAAAAGGTCTGGAGTTGAATCCAAGTGTTGAATTTGCATTTGGTAGCTGTTCATGGCAACTCTTAATATGCAGTCCAAAGAGGTATCAATGCAAGTGAATCATTAGGCTGAAAAAACAAAAACAAAAAAAAAACCTGCAATAACAATACAGAAAGGCCTCGAAGACCACAGAAGACAACTAAACTAGGTGAATGCAGAATTTTTCTTTGGTGAAAAAAACCCATCACAACATCTAGCCAAGTCAAGAACACTCTAAAGGAGGTAAGAATATCATTGCCAAAGTCTACAATCAAGAGACACCTTCATGAAGTTAAATATTGAGGGTCTACCTCAAGATGCAAACCACTGGTAACACGCGAACAACAGAAACACCAGATCAGACTTTGCTAGAAAAGTCTAATATAACATCTTTAAAAAAAAATAATAATAAAAAAAAATAAAACGACCATTTCAGGAACGAGATTCTTTGGACAGATGAAACCAAGAGAATAATGGGTAGAGAAGAGTATGGAGAGGGAAGGGCTCGTGAGCCAAAGCCTACATCATCTGTCAAACATGGTGGAGGAAGTGTTAATGACATGGGGATGTATGGCTGCCAGTGGAACTGAGTAACTGGTGTTTATTGATGATGTGACCACTGACAGAAGTAGCAGGATGAATTCTGAAATATATAGGGCTATACTTTCAACTCAGATTCAGTCAAATGCTGCAAATCTGAAAAAATCATACAGTACAGGTGGATAATGACTCAAAACGTACTGCGAAAGCAACCCAAGAGCTTCTTAAGGCAAAGTCATGGAATGTTCTTAAATGGCTGAGTCAGTCACTTGACCTCAACCCAACTGAGCATGCTTTTCACTTACTGAAGACTAAACTGAAGGCAGAAAGACACACAAACAAGCAGCAACTGAAGCTGGCTGCAGTAAAGGCCTGACAAAGCATCTCAAGGGAGGAAACTCAGCATTTGGTGATGTCAATCGGTTCCAGATTTCACGCAGTCAATGACTGCAAAGGATCTACATCCAAGTATGAAAATGAATCCTTACAGTTATAATTGTTGGTTTGTCCAATTAATTTTGAGTCTGTGAAAACGGAGGCACCATGTAAAAAATGGCTATAATTCTTTTTGTTTTTGTTAAACCCCTTGAATTAAAGCTGAAAATCTACACTTTAATCACATCTTCATTGTTTTGTTTCAAATCCATTGCGGTGGTGTACAGAGGCAAAATCACCAAACTTTTCTCGCTGTCCAAATATTTATGGACCCGACTTTAATGCATATTGCAGGGCAGCAGTGGCACTGAAATTGCAATATGTAGTGCTAGTACTAGTGTATTAAGTACAGCTGCTTTGCTATGGTTTTTAAGCACTGTGTATTCTGTCTGATTTCTTTACTAAACACATCTAACATATTGAGACCTTGTAGGTGTGCAAATAAAGGACATAGCTCAGTTATCTCCATACACAATCATGCTTAGTTTCTGACCACTGGACCTCTGATAGCTAGATGTGTTTGGCTGGTGAACAGCTTTTAAACCCAGCAGTCTTTAACAATTCCATTAACGCTGCTGGGACTAATATTAGCACAATGCACTAACATACCATTGCCATTTCAACTGTCATTGCTGTGCTGAAACCAGACCACAGCCAAAATAATATCCAATCAGCAATGGTCTTATGGTTGCTTTCCATTAGTGGATTGTGTAGAGGGGGTTGATAGATTAGGAAAAGATTGGCTACAGTCAATAACTGTACAAAGTGCATCCAAATAGTGGTGTATCTGATCAAATGACACAGAGTATAAGGGACAGTTTAACAAACTGTGGTAAAAAAAAAAATATTCAGTCAATCAGCCTAAATACACCATATGACCGAAAGTTTATGGACACCTGACCATCATACCCATATGTGCTTGTTAAACATCCCTTTCCAGATTTAGTCGTGCCCCACAAGATGATTTTGTGCTTCTAAATTTGTGGCAATAGTGATCACATTTTCGCATCATTAAGTGCTGTAGCGAAACAGACATAAACCTAATTAATTCAGTTTGTAATCAGATACCATCTTTCAAAATGTACACAATGTAATCTTAAAATGCAATTGCTATGACTTTAGATCTGTGTGTGATATGTGCAAAAGAGAAACATATTTCAGTTCAGGAAACTAGTAGTTTTCAGACACCCACCTGCCGATGACCTCCTTGGACTCATACTTCTGGTGGAACTCTTTGGCTCCCACCCAGTGGGGCAGTTCCACTCCGAGCATAAGATCACGAGTCATCGCCACAACCTGAAGAAGAAACTAAATCTCAGCCAAGTTACATAGAATCCTTTAAAAAAAACATTCCTCAATGCTTTTATGGATGGTTAATAGTTTTACTTTCCTGAGGGGGTTCTACCTGGAACCTTTTGTGATAGAGATCCTGTGCTGGCTAAAATATCATATCACAATACTTGAGGACTTTTCTATGATACACAATGCATATCACGATATATAATTTAGCTAACATGCTGTCTGCAAAACAGCAGTAAAATAAAATAAAATGCTAAACTGCGTTAGATGAAACTTTTATTTACTTCAAATTAAAGGCATGCATTCAGTACCATTTAATTTGTTATAATTAAAAATACATCACCATACCAACGATATCTCATAAAAGTGTATAGCGTAATCATTTATCACAATATCGATATTATATTGATATATCACCCAGCCCTAGATCTCTCCAAAACACACTTGGGTGCTACTTGCTAAACTTGTTTTCTATGACTGTACTCTTATGTGACACTTTTGCACTTTAGTTATTATAGTTATTGTTGAAGTCTTATCGTTATTAGCTAGGTTTACTAGTTACTTGAATGAATTTTAATCCAGACTTTATTAACTCAAAAACATGCAGGTCTATACATAATATCACTCGGTGGAATGTTCAGGAATAACAACTCCTATATAAAGCCAAAATATTACTGCACACGTTTAAACAATTAGAGCCTTTTTGTAGTGTAGTTGGACTATTTTCATTAAACCGTACTGAGGAGGTCCGTGGAATTGATTTTTACAATTAAAGAGGTCTCTGCAAAAAAGTTTTAGAGCCACTGGCCAAAATAACTATGCAAAATCATCATTCAGCTCCGACACACCCGACAAGTAACACCCTAAACCCCCCCCCCCCCAAAGAAAAAAAACCCATCTATACCCCTGAATATAAATTAGTATAATGGCAAAACATTTTGCGTGTTCCTATTTACAGTCTATCAGCTAGTTTACTTTAGATTAACTAGCTAGATTAACTTCTAATTTATACACACTGAGCTTCTCCCTGCAAACAACAAGAAAACATTACTCACGTTTAAGTTTCCTAAGTCATAAAAGTCATTAACTGAAGCGATATATATATATATATATACATACCTTAAATGTATAATACGTAAACTAAAGTTTACAGCATTGCTGGCTGGCTAGCATTTCCCTGAGACTGTCAAAGTAAACAAGTATCGCGGAACTACATCCGTTTCTTCTGTTGTTGCTCATAGTCACGCTGCAGCTCAATACTGCCACCAACCAGCCGGAGCGGGGACAAGTAACCCCTGTTTATTCAGTCACCAAATATTATTTCCAGACAAAAACAAAAAATGGACGGAATTTCGACTACAACTTTATATAACTCTTCCTCAGTATGGTGGTCATATAGGTGCAGAATAATAAACCTTGCTGTGAGTGAAGGAGGGAGCACAGGACGCCTGCGCTGAGGCTGGAGCAGCCTGCCTACCATGTTGTTATTGTAACTGATCCCCATTGTAACCCACAAAAAGCAGCATTCAACACATCTGACCACTCGCCCTTAATTTGCAGCAAAGAATTTCATTCAAATCTCTATAATATTACGCGGCACTGTGGCACCGTTTTTGGGGCGAGACAGCTGCAAGTAAGTGTTTTTATTATTTTTTTCCCATGTTATTTCCCCCCCAGCCTCCTTCTGGTGTGGTTTTTTAGTATAAAACCGTCCGCCTGAACGCAATGTGCCAGATGAGCATCTACTGCACCCGGGCTGTACCTGTAATCTGCGCTGTGTAATTAACAACAGCATGAGGAAAACACAGCTCATTCAGCCCGAGATTTCTGAAACGCTACAGTGTATTAGAAAATCAACATGGCGGGGGATGCTTTGAATTCCAGGGAGGAAAAGGAGCCGCGTCGCCTATACTTCTCTCATCCATTTTATTTATAACGCGACCCTTAAGTAATTATTACACTCTTATATTTGCGCTATTCGTGTTTTTTCCCCCCTCCGTACGGTTTATGCATTTATAATACAGAATAATCCGTAGCCTAATGTTGGCGATAATCCAGATGTGCATTATAGATGTTACACCGGAACTTACTTTCCATATTTTTGTTCAGTCTCATCTCGCAGTGTTTCTTGATTGCTTAATCTGTAAATGGAGCCGAAATGTTGGCACTGCCTTATGACTGAATCGTACATGAAAATGCATCTCCAGAAGCAAACCTGGAGCCTAAGCAAGATTTGAATTGGGACCTTCACCACCTGAATGACTAATTTTGCTTCAGCACCCTCCTCAGGTGGGGTTCAAGTGGTGGCAGAATAAACAGCTGCATTTTCAGTGCTGTCTCCACAGGATCAACACGATTACTGTAGTTTTGCATGATCTTTTTAGGAACTTGAAGAATAGGAAGTGTTATAAACTCTCACATGGATATAAATCCCCATCCCCTTCCCGATGTTTACATGTATTATTCTGAATAAGTATTTAGTTAACTACAGGTAATATGATTTGTTTATGATATTATGATTGCTGGGTTGTATGTAGAAGTTACTCATGAACTATTAAAACATTTCATTACACAACAATATTGCTCCATGTCCGCTTGTTGGTTTTTTTCTTGTTTTTTTCTGGGTTCTCTGGTTTCACCCTGCCTCTTAAAAACCATCCGAGTTGGTGGAATGGCTAAATTGCTTCTCGGAGTGAATGAGTGTGTGAATGTGTGTGTCCACTGGCATCCCATTTACTGTGTATTCCCAACTCACACTCGGTGTTCCCAGGATAAGAGTGATCCTGTCCTGGATGAAGCAGAAGAATGAATGCTTGATTAATATTTATTAAACATCTAAAATGCGTGTGTCCAGTGCAGTTGAGTGCAAATGTTTGCAACCCCTGTGAGTGAAAAAAAGTCAAATATGTAGATTTTCCAGTTGAAAGTGAAATCTGGATACAATCTGCAACAAGAACCAATACAAGTAAAAATCATTACAGAAATGGCTTGATAAGCTGTTTGTTCTCCATTTTGTCTTCGGGTATGCAAACTTTTGCTTTCAGTTAGGATGAGAATGCTTCCTGCACACCATCATGCAGGTATGGGCCAACAACAACATTTATAAGCCTAATTAAAATATACAAACAGGTGACAAATTAAAGGAAAAGAAGACCAAAGGTTCTGTTATGCTGTAAGGGACATGTTGTTGGTGTACACTGGTACTTTGGCATGCTTGTTTCTTTCTAGGAATTGCAAATCAATATAAAGCTATTCTGAGTCATCACCTTTATCCTATGATGAAACATTTCTGTCCTGATACGAGTGCTTTCTTCCACAGGGTATGAGTCACTAATTTGACTGTTTTAAAACTTTCATGAAAATCTATTACATTACGATGTTATTGCAGAATAAATATTGTCTCATAATAAAATGTAATTGTTGTCATGATGGCTGAATAAAACTCATTGAGACATGCTGTTATAGGAAAATAATTAATGACACGGTGGTGTGATGCAACCGACACAAAGTAAAGTTACTTTAAGTTGAGTGTTTTCCTATAACTGTATTTCCCAAAGAGTATTATTCCCCCAGCAATTTATACATTTTAATATTAAATTTAAATTTAACATTGGGGAACATTCATGAGACAAGTTAGTTTCTACTGTCAGTACAATTCCCACATCAGACTTTCTGTTTTCACTCCCTTAAAGTTAATAAGAAAAAAACAACAGCTTGTCTTGTTAAATGGAAAGGGCAAAGTCCTCGCTGCTGAAGACTCTCCTGTGACAGAAATCCTACTGACTGTTAAAAAGCACTGCTCTGTTCATAATTGTTAAAGTATTGCCTCTTTATAGAAAACATCACTATATCACTGATTGCACATTCTTCTTTGTTAATTAACAACACGTTTTTAATTGGTCTATTATTAGCTTTAGAGGCATGACCTCAATACAAGTCCCGGTGAAAGTAATATATTAGAACAAGAGCATTAATATAAACCTGTGATTTAAATTACAGTTGACACTATTTCAGAGCTGCTGTTATAGGAAGTTAATCAATAGCATCTGCCCAGCTCGATGGTGTAAGCAATTATAATAAGAAATTTGCTCTAGGTCTGCTGTGTTCTCTGTGATGGTTGCATTAACTAATAGCAATAACTACCAGTAGAAAAGCTGTGTAGAAACCAATAACAAAATATCATTGATAACACTATATATATTTACACACACACACACACACACACACACACACACACACATATATATATATATATATATATATATATATATATATATATATATATATATATAATTATATAATAATTATAATTATTTTATTATTTATTTATTTTTCATGACATGATTTATGTGCATGACCATGGCTTTGACTTCCATGCCTTGTTACTGTCACAGCTCTGGAACTTCACTTCAATGAATATACAGTGTATGTAACAAATAAAATTTGAAGCTTGCTTTATTTCTACTGATATAACAACACTTATTATCCAAGGAATAAACATTTATTACATGGTGTAATAGTTCACCATAGGTTGCATGATGTACTATTTATATACTTAGTATGTAGTATAAATTTGGGACATAGCCATGATAAAACATGTACCAAACCAATCACACTCTTCCCTAACCCCCCCCCAACAAATCGATGTTTCAAACTATTGACAACACTTCCCAACAAACACATAATATTTCCCCATTGTTTTATCTTTTTAACCATTTAATTTAACCACTTCATAACATTCTTAGAACACTCTATTTTAGTTTACAGTCAGTTCCTGAAATGTCGTGGGAATTTTAAAAGACAAAAAAGTTATTTTTTTAGTTTAAAAACTTTTTTTTTTAGTTAAAAGACATTTTAAAAGTTCTTTTACAGTTATATGCCAACTGACAAGTTATGGTCCTCCAAAGTTCCAGTAAAGTTTATTTATAAAAGTTTAAATAAATTTATTTCAAAATGAAATCAAATCTGTATGAATACATAAATGACATGTGGACACATACTGATCATCTCACAACTATAATTTAAACAGAAAATTTGTTTTTTTATCATTGGAATGCAGTCTTGGCTTTGTGGTGTCTTTGATAACAGTGATGACTGTTGCTGATTTGTCCATGCTCAGATTATTTTCAAGCACTGAAAGGCTACACCAGTGCACAGTTTAGTCCCAACACAACCAGATAATTTAAAGAAGGCTTTAGTAATGAACTAATGAGCTGAATATGAAAAGAATATCTGCATTGCTTTGGCACCTCCCAGACCAGATTGTGCACACCTGCTCCATCTTTATTCCTGTGTATTTCCAGGTGTTAAGATCTGTTGGGAACATGAGCCAAACGGCAGAGACGCCAGTTGATGCTCCTGCTGCAGCGACAGAAGGTTTGGCATTTCTTTTCACTTTGTAATGAAACAAGGCACATTTAATACTTATTTTAAATCTCTGTCTAAAGCTGTGGCAGTGGACATGCTCATTGTCATTCTTCTGCTGACAGCACCACCTGTTCAAACTGAAACCAAGCAGCCGACAGGGGGAAAGAAACAAAATAAAAAGAAAGTGGAAGAGGTGGTAGAGGAAGAGGAAGAGGAATACGTTGTGGAGAAAGTCCTGGATCGACGTATCGTGAAGGGAAGAATAGAGTATCTTCTCAAGTGGAAAGGCTTTTCAGAGTGCGTATATATACAATAATGTGTGGTGTAGGGCCGATTGATTGTTTTCTTAGTAAGCAATTTAGTTTTTCCTTTTGCTTGGAAAGGAATTTATTTTTCTATAGTTTTATATAGTAATTTATAATGCTAATTTGATGTAATCTGTCGATGTTGCGATTTTCAGTGAAGACAACACATGGGAGCCTGAAGAGAATTTAGATTGCCCAGATCTCATCGCAGAATATCTGCAGTCCCAGAGAACTGCTAATGAATCAGGTGGCAAGCGGCGTGCTGACGCAGATGGTGATGGAAAGGAGAGCCAGCCTAAAAAACGCAAGGATGAGGTAAGGATTCTGAAGAACAAGAAAGTTTATTAACTGGGTAAGAAGCATATTTTGAAATAATCAGAGCCTAACTCAACTTCATGGGATAAACCATGTCTTAATTACCATTCCTCTAATTTAGCCAGAGAAACTCAGAGGCTTTGCTCGTGGGTTGGATCCCGAGAGGATCATTGGTGCTACAGATTCAAGCGGAGAACTTATGTTCCTCATGAAATGGTGTGTATGGAGCTGGATGCCTGGTTTAAAACTGCCTCACCTCAGGTCCTGGATTAGATCATCCAGTTCCTGTTCAGTATCACTTCGAAATCTAGTCATCTCAAGTGAAGTGACTTGTAAATGGATGTTTTTTTTCATTCACAGGAAGAACTCTGACGAGGCAGATCTTGTTCCAGCCAAGGAGGCGAACGTAAAGTGTCCACAAGTTGTCATTTCTTTCTATGAGGAGCGCCTCACCTGGCATTCTTACCCCACTGACGAAGAGGAGAAGAAGGATGAGAAAAACTAGGCAAACTATCGGGAGCTATCAGGAATATTTACAGTATTCATCATCTGAAAAAGGCAGCAAAATGTTTATATGATTTCAAACGCCACTGAAACTTGCAGCACCTCAGGCAATTAAACAGTACCTGTAATTTACATAGGCTCTGGTATAGTTCAGTCACAGCGCTGCTACTGTAGCTAAATGTATCGAGTAGACTACTACTTTTTCTTTTTTTTATCTTGATCATAGCAGCTGGGCAGCTTCTTTACCCACATTGTGTTCCAGAGCCTGTGTAGATTACAATGCTGGCCATTTCTTACCAGTTTCCAAAAGGCTTTCTTCAACATATTCCTGTATATTGGATGAATTTAAACATTTTGCTGCCTTATTTAAAAAATAATAATAATTACATTTGATACATTTTCCAAAAAGCAAGCCAAGTGAATGATTTTTGAAATGCCCTTGGAGACACATGTATAATAGTTTGAGAATTGACCAAGAGTCCCATCTAATAGTACTGAAATGTCTCTATTGAAATTCACTCTTACCAGCAAACACAAATCACTGTTCTGGTCATTACTGTAGGTGCTACTATTGAATAAGCCCATCTTTTGTCAACAACACTGCACAAATATACTCCTTTGGGATGTTTGGGGACATCTTGGCTGTTTTTTTTATTTTTTATTTTTAAAAAAAACAACAACCCTAAACACACCACAAAGCTGTGCAGGAGATATTTGGAGAGAAAGCACAAGTTTAATGAAATACTCTGCCCAGTCATCTGGCATTAAGAGACTTTAACAGTTGAGCTTGAGGAGTGGGAGTGAAAAGTTCAAGCGTGCCCAGTCAGCTTCACAAACCTCTGGGAAATCCTCCAAGAGGCACAGCAGAGCATCTCTGAGGAACGCCTGCACAAGCTGACTTCTCATGATGAAAGTGTGTGCAGTAGTTACAGCTGCTAAGAGAACGTTTTGAAAATGAACATTATGGCTTAACTGATTTTAAATTATAGACAGAAATAGTTACGTTATATTGCCCTTAAAGTAAACCCTAATATGTAATTGCAAACTGGTGGTCATATAAAAAAAACTATTTTGAAAAGCTAGATGGCCCCCAAACAGTTGACAGTGTATGTTTGCACAGTGAGTTTCATGAACTTTTATATTCATCGTTTATTACCATATTGTAAATCAAGTGTAGTGTCCATGTTCATGAGTTCACGTTAAATTACCTGATTATGTTCTCTGAATCATGAATGTTTTTATTTTTACACTAAATCATTCTTGTCAGTTTAATAAATGTAGGATTGATGTAGTTGTCCTTGCTTTAATTAATGTACAATTAAGTATATCTCAACTCTGTAGCATATGCCTAGGAGTCTGCAAATTGCTTTTCTAACTTCCCGCCGTTATTTCTCTAGAACAATTGTGACCTGACTTTCTCAATTAAATGATTCATTTGAGCAGAAATATTTACTTCAGAGGGAACTAATTGTGCAAAATTTGGCTTTCAAGGCACTAAACTCCCCACACCTGTGTTTATTTTTCTCACATATAGCATACACATGCTGTATCCCAAACTTAAATCAAAAGGCAAAATATAACTTTGAAAATTAAAAAAATAAAAATAAAAATAATCAAAAAAACGTTTATTAAACAACAAAAGAACAATTCCCAGATTGCCAGCAAATCTTTCAAAATAAACTAACAGGAAGTGAATCAAAATCAAAACAGTCAGAGTCAGAAGACCTCGTAAAATACAGAGCGCCAAAATATCTTTAAATCAGAACAAACAACATAAACATATGTACAAAACAAACAAGACACACAAAAAATTAAAATAAATCAGTGCATGACAAGTAGTGACCGCATAAGACCAGGAACTTAAACTATTTTAAGCATAATTTCCATGCCTCATCTTTTTTGTTGTTGCTTAAATAATTAACTTGATCAACTCCATACCTATTAAATATCATAGAAGTTGTCTCTTCAAGATAATAGTGACTTTTTTTTCTCCTTGAATATTGCAACAACCACACAGAATACATTTCCTGACAAATCGACTTTTTATGAATTGCAAATTCAGTCAACTTTTAACAAATTCTTAACGCATGTTCCTTGTGGCCATTTTCAAATACTTATAACATTCAGTTCAAACTTACACACTACTTCATGGGTTTACAGAATACTGCTTTATGTGCATAGATTTGCCAGTTTGTAACCTTCTTCAAGAATGTGATTTGAAGGCCAGTGGTCTTCAATCATATCTGTGAAGAGTCATTGTGGCTGTTTTTAATACCACTTATAAACAACACTTTACTTCAACTGATCTTGGATTTCAAACGACTACCAAGTGTGGCTCCTATTCGGCTGGAATGAAAACCGGCGGCCCAACCACGCTGACGCAATGTGGATATATTTAAAGACCCGTGACCTAGGTGAACTGCTTGATAACTTTAAATGTTTGTTTGTCTGAGGCCATCCCCCATAGCTCTCTGGTTAGATTTTACCCCTTACACTGTTACAGCAATAAGATTGAGTTGAGTGCCAATAATGCAAACGTAGTACAAAAGCTGTTAAAACAACTTCTAGCTTAATAACCCGACATAAATTGTGACTGGAAATCACAAGAACAAGACATGTAAAGATGTAAATTAGGACTTGTCGTTGGATATGAGGGTGCCACTTGTAACACAAGCTTATAATCATAGTTGCAAATGAACAATTCTGTGAATTTTCAATTCATAAAAGTATGATATAATTGCTATCTTTACATACTATTTTCGACAGGACATGCGACTCTGTATGCGTGCGGTGTAGATGTGAGCGATGGAAACCAGTAGAAGGAAATAAACTATGAAGATGTATATATCTGGTGAAGATTAAAGCTTTCATATTAGTGCTAAAGCTCAAATTTAAAGATGTTAAATTTCACACACATGGTAGTCCTCTGAACAGATCTAAAGCAAAATTTATGCTGCATTTAAGCATGATCCGATTCCACTGTGGAACATGCTAAGCAGCTTTTCAGATCTCCAGGTAGTTTTATTGATTAAAACAGGAACATGGTAGTGTTCAGAAATTTTTCTGTTTAACAGGGGACGTTCCACAAGTACGAGAGAGGAAAAAAAAAACAAAAAAAAAAAACATTAATGAAAAAATGTGATGTTCACGTCAAACTTTTACACATTGGTTCATCCAAAAAGGAACTGCTACTGAACTATGCTCTAATGATGTGAACATTAAGCCAATATTCTCAATATGTCAGTGTATCTTGTTCACTGTTCATGTCCTAAACGAACAGAAAAAGAGCATTACAAAAAATGACTGCAACTAAAAGAAAGTGTCTGAGTGAGAATTGTACTTTGTGCCTGTTGCATGAACAACATAGCAGTCCGGTAATAAAGTCAGAACATAACTCTAAAAAGCAGGTGATGAGCTGAATTTTAACGCAACAACTCTGTACAGTTTATTTATTTATTTTTTTGGTTGTTGTTTTGATCTTTTTTTCCTGCTTTTTTTTTTTTTTTTTTAAAGAAGGTCCAGTTTTAAGCAGCGAAACGCTCAACAGAATTCAGGAGAAACAAAATCAGACCCGCAGCTTATGTAGACGTTTATGCACATGGGAGGAAAACTATGGAAACGTTCAAAGAGGAATTTCTCACCTTTAAGCCTGCAAGAAGAGAAACGACTGCTAAAGACTGAGAGCTTACAGCCAAGCGACAGATGATTTACAGCAGTGAGCAGAGCACAGAAGCTGATTTATTAGTAATGCAGTGTGCATCTTTACTCGGCATTTCATTTTCATCTCATTCGTTCCAGCCTCAAGCATTACCTCAAACTCGTTCTTAACCACTCTACTTTGTCCAACTTTTCCTAATTCCATGGCAAGTGGCATTTAATACCCAGAGAAACTTCTGTCAGGTTTCATATGTAACTGTCCAAAGGAAATCGGTCTTTTCCTCGTTGTTGTCATTGAAATCACATTGGTGTAGGTACACGAGTGACCACTGTGATGGAACTGGAAACAAAAGAAACGCACAAGCATCGGTTACTAAGGGTATGCTTTCTTTTGCATTTGTTTTCTCGACACAAAAGTTCCAACATCTTCCATCATCCGAGGACTTCTTCACCATCTTCAGAAAGAAGGGTCTTCTTCTTCAACACTAAAGGACTACCAGCAGGGTATTCACACTCCCCTAGAAGCCAATACTAAAGAGTCTAATGACCTTTCCAAGCTGATAATCAGCTAGCCTTGCATTCATTTTGTTTCTGGGATCTTGATAGAAATTAAGGTCAATTCCTCAATTTATTCTCAGATTAGTCAGTGTCTCCACAGCTGCGGTTTGCCTCTTTTACTCTTCTTAGATTCAGTCAATTCATCATTCTGGTCATACTCCAAGTAAAACAACAGAAACCCGGTACTTTAAAAAGCAATTCTGCTTCATATTTTCTGGAGAAAACGTTTGAACCAAAGATAGAAAAAAGGAGAAAACCTAATGCAGGAACAACACTGACAGTGCAATTTTCTTTTCCTTGCTAGAATCTTCTCAAAGGAAAAATAACAGCATTTACTTACACCTTATAGTAATTTTTTTTGTGGTGGAGCCTTGGCAGCAAAAGAAAGGAGCAGGTCCTCACTTCTTTTTGTCCTTCGGTTTCTTGTCAGGCTTCCGGCTTTGCTCAAGAGTCATGCTTCGTGGTGTAACGAGCACGCTACCGTCAGCACTGTACTGCAGGCAATACTCGCTAGCAGGATAAGGCCTGCCTTCTTCGTCACGTAGCTGGCTGAACACTTCCTGATAAAGGACCTGCACCTTCTGCTTCATTTGCCTGATACAACGTAGGCACTCCATCTTCTCCTTCAGCAGACGGGCTTTGTCGCGCCGCAGGTCCTGCACGCCTTGCTCAAGGTTGATGATGGTGTCTAGTTTGCGTTTGCGGCAGTTCTGCGCGGCCATTTTGTTTTTGCCACGCCTGCGGATATCACGGATGAGGGAAAGCTGAGCCTCGCTGAGATGGTGTTTGGACAGAAGCTCGTTGAACTCTTCAACAGGAAGGTTGACAATTTTATCGTTGGAAAATGGGATTTTCATGGCTCTGGCCCGACGTTCATCGCGGCTCGACTGCTTGTCGATGAACTCTCGTGGTGAATGAATCTTGGTTTGTTGTAGGTGCTTGTCTCTGCACTTTTTACTGCAGGATCCAATCAGCTGGGGCTGCTCAGGGTATGAGGAGGCCAGTGGCAGGTTGTAGGTGTGGTTGTGATTGATGCTGTCCAGCTGTGGCAGGTTATGAAAATGAGAGGGATCTTGATAGCTCATGCGGCACAGCTTGCTATATTCGGGCTGGTAACCTCCAACGGCTCCCTCCTCTGCTTCCGCCGTGGCCACTTCAGAATCTGTGCTGTAACCCACAGCACCTTCCTCCGAGAAAGTGGCAGAGGTGGAGGAGGAAGATGCAGCCGAGGAACAAGATGTCTCAGAATTGCTGGGAGAGACAGGGCTGTGTCCAGAATCCAAAGACAATCCAGAGTCCGAATCGAGCTCATCTTCTAGTTGAGAGGCTTGAGCCTGACTGAACCCTTCCTCCATTGCAAGATCTAGCAGGCTAATTTCATCCAGCATGGACTCCTCCAGCAGGCTAACAAAGGGGTCAGGCAGCACTGGGGAAGAGGTCAAGTTGTTGGTGCTGTTGAGTGGTGGGAGGAAAAGCCCAGTAAGATTTGTGACTCCAAATGTTGAGTTGATATTGGATGAATTGCTGGAGGAGAGCCTAAGCAGAGTAGGCTGCTGCACGGAAGAGGGATCTAATTCGGAGCTGAAAAGGTTGGGGAGGTCCTGGCTGCAGCTTGGGAGGGATGCCTGATGGAGGCTCACATCCTGGTTGATCAGACTTGATTGTGAAACACCAAAACTTGTCACTGTGCCCGATTCATTGCTTTCAGTACGCGTGTTATTCAGGTTGCTGTTGTTGAGATTGGTGTTTTCTGCTGTGTTATTCACATCCATGTCCTAGGGGAGGAGTGACAGACAGGTACTGAGTGATTTTTTTCAAATTTAACCAAATATTATGCAAGAAGATTATAAAGAATGTGCAGAGAATACAAACTTGCAGTTCCATGATTGCCATTATGTCCTGCCATTGCTGTTCCAGGTCTAGAGGTGCATCAGGCTGAGGCAAAGGGGCAGGCAGTGAAAGCCCCTGGGATGTCGAAGGAACATTTTCTGCAGGGCCTCTCAGTTGAGGGGCAGCTTCTGTAGCCTGGAACTTCAAATTGACCAGAAAACAATACTTGAAGGAATCACTTTCTGAAAAAGAGGAATGTTAAAAAAGCAGTACTTCCTGATAATAACATTGGTAATTGGCAAGAAGCAGGTACCTCTGATTCTTCTCCAAAAGGGAAGGTGGCCTCCAGAAGTCTTAAGCATTCTTGTAGGGACATTGAGGTCTGTGTGCCAAGGCTTGAGAGCTAGAGGAAAAGATAATGAGAGGGGTTAATGCCTCGGCACAGTCAGACTGCTCAAGCTATGCATGATTCCAACATGAATAACACTGACATGCTAAGTAAAATTGACAAAAGCTATTATTATAATGATAATCAGTCTTTATTGATCACATATACACATGCACAGTGAAATTCTTTTCTTCGCATACCCAAGCATGTCAGGAAGTTGGGGTCAGAGCGCAGGGTCAGCCATGATGCGCATCTGGAGCAGAAAGGGTTAAGAGCCTTGCTCAAGGGCCCAACAGTGGCAGCTTGGCAGGGGCTTGAACCCCCGACCTTCCGATCAGTAACCCAGAGCCTTAACCGCCAAGCCACCACTGCACCATAACCTATTATTATTATTATACTCTTGTATGTAAGTATGTGACTTACAAGCTTTTAAAGCAATGCAGCAGTGCTGTCTAAAATATCAACATGGATTTTGTTTAGAAATAGGTTTTAAATAAATACTAGAATAAAATGTATGCAGCTAACCTAACCTACTGGATCCTAAATGCAATACGGAAAACTTTCCTAAATGCTGCTGTGGCATATTCCAGAAATAAACAGCAGCCTTCATGCACTTCAGTCTTGCTTAAGCTAAGACGTATAGAAAGCTCATACATTTATGTAGACCCTAAAATCAACAATGACAACATAACAGCAATGATAATACATTATATATTATTATTGTTATTAGTAGTAGTAGTATAAATTGCTACCTGTTCAGGTATGCTCTCTCCGGTCTCTCCATCCACAAGAGTTATGCCCTGACCCTCCTGCAGATTGATTCCATTTCTCCAGTCCTCCTCCCGTACATCTGCATCCTCATTTGCCTCATTCGGTTTATCTGCCTCACCATCCTTCTGCCTGCTGCTGTAGTTAAACACTTCCCGTCCAGCTCCTAGGTCAATATCCTGTCTCCAGAGGATATCTATAAGGTCTATGTCCTAGAGTGGAAAGTGAAGGGCCATGTTGAGATCAGGACATAGAGTAAAGAAAAGGGCTTGGTCAAGGGACGTAGCTAAAAGAAGAATTTCAACTGACGTAGGAAAATATTAAATTGTGGTTCCGAGCATTTTCCCTGCAAACGTGGAAAATATGTAGTTCTGATGTTAAATCTACAACTAAGCGTCATCCAAATATAAGCCGGGGGGGGGGGGGGGGGGGGGGGCTGGGGTGTCCTCCCAGGACATCTACAGTGGCAAAAGGATGACACAATGATCATAAGGTCAACTGATAAGCAAAGGGTAAGTGACCTTGTTCTGAAGGTCAACCTAATTGAAAACTAGGAATGCAATATGAAATGATGAAATAGCATACTGTTACTTTACTATTTGCTATATGGAATTTTTTTTTTTTTTTTTTTTTTTAAATATTTGCCCAACTTATGCCATGTCTGCATCTGATATTTAATCCTCTATTGCATCAAACTGACCCAGATTCTAGGAATGGATTAGTCCTGATGCCTTTTAGGTATTTTGCAGCTGCATTTGCTAAAAATAAACACCAACACCTTGAAAATTCGTGATGATTAAGGGGAAAAAACTGACAAATACAAAAAGGTGCTTCTGCTCTCCTTGCTTTGTAATCTCAAGATGTCTTTTCAGTAATAGCATGGTATCAGTGGTATCTCATACATATATTATTTGTTACCACTGAAACAGCACAGACAATATGGCAAAAATGTATTATGCGATATGTATAATCTTAGATCCGGACGTACAACAAGAAACTACACACATCCACCCCTCACAGTGGGAGAAAGTAGCCACACCCATTTGGGCCACTCTCAAAATGCAGCTCGATTTAAAAGTAGTCAGATGGCTAATCTTTCTGAAGCATTAACAGTTAATAATACTAGAAAATAATCATCACTGTGACAACAGAATTTGTAAACCATTATAAAAGCACTGCACCTCTTTCGAAAGCTCATCAACGTTGTCCCTGTTGCCTTGCTCCTGGTTGGCCTCAGGGGCCACAGCACCCAAAGTGTCCTCTCCACTAAGGTTGTAGGTTGACTCAGAAGTGCTGCCGGCCCCTCTCATGGCCGAGGGTTCAGGGCTATTCACGTCCTCCAGGCTGCCGCCATTGTCCAGGGCAATGCTAGGACTGGACTGGCTGGCTGCAGACACCACAGTCTCAGGATCACGATGCACCAGCCAAGCGTTCAGCTCAGTGCTGGGCACGCGCAGGTGATCCAGAGAGCGCACCTGATTCAGCAGCCGACGAAAGGCAAAGAAATGGTCCAGGTCCACGCTTTTCGGATGGATGCCATAGCCGTCCAGGGTGTTGCGCAGGTTGTGAAACTGTGTCTGTGTGTAGGCTGAGCTCGGGCCCAAGATGATTTCACGGAGCGGGGGCAGCTGACTGTTTAAATAGGTGTCCACGTCCACCCGCACCCCAATGAGACTCAGGAGGATTGTGAACTGAATCAGACCCTCTGTGAAGTACTTTTTCAAGTAAAGCATTTCTTGGCAAAGGAAACAAAATGAAAGTTAAAAACAAAAAAAAAAAGAAAAAAAACCCCCAAAACCTACAGAAAGAGGGTCAGACTGAAACACTTACAGTCAGTGGTTTATATTACATAAATCAATATAAAATGTAGAGAAACCATTACAAAAATATAGTGTTTTTACTAAAACATTAGCTTGTGGAAAACAGGGGGAAATGGGGTGGGAAATGAGGGTTCCTTTGTCCTCAGTGGCGAATGTCTATCCTGTCAGATGCTTAGATCCCACCACTGAAGATTCAATTACTCTTTGAAGGCTCCTCCAATCTACAGAAGACAAAAAAAAACAAAAAACAAACAAACAAAAAAAACCCCAGGAGAATCAGCACAACATTCCAGGATCAATTTCACAGTGACATTTCTTCAAATGTTTTCCCATAAAGTCTGATTCCTCTTGGAAGTTTGTTAGCTTGCAGCTCTAGCATTAACATACGTTAATGCCTCCTCCTCTTCGTGCCATCACGAGCCCATCTGCCGACTAACCTCCCACTCGGCAAAACAAACACAATACTACATATATATAATTTCCCCCACACACACAGTAAAAAGGTTAGATATCAATTTCTGAACAGTGCCAGCGACCTAGAAGCCCATTCACTGTTTACCGAATACGAAACAGAACGATATTTATTTGCTCTACATCCAGGAAGTGTTCTTTCCTACTTCCGCTATCGGCACTCAACAGCAACGTTGGCAACAAGTTGCGCACCAATGTCTGATTGGCTGAGGAGCTTCTCACAACCCAATGAGAAGCCTCACGCGCCGGTGTTTCTCACATCACCACCAATGAGAGCGTTACAGGGGCGGGCACTGGAGGGAATTAACTGGGGACACCGAATATATCAAAACAATCTTAAGCACTTATGTATTTCGGATATGCAAAACATTGATACGCGTAGAAATCATTTCTACTTAGCTAACAAATACTATAAGATTATATACAGCGGCACTTATATATTATACGTTAGCATTGAACGACAACTAGCTGGCTAGTTCCACAGCCCCAATCAGGCTTACTGGCTAACCTAGCTAACTAGCCAGTTCTCTAACACTGTTTTTATACTTACGCAGAAAGAGTTTACAGATAAAACAGCCCGAAATGTCTAGATGACACTCATTAGCAGTATAAAGCGGTCACTTTCTTGAAAAAAGTCACTTATTTCCAAAGATTTACTTAATGTTATCGTAGTCCACTTGTCTTGAATGGCCCACCATGACTTGCAAAATTTCTCCCTTGCCGATAAGTTCCCTGACAGGAACACGTTTTGACAACGCGCATGCGTAGAATATTCCAGGGCGCAGGTCTGAATGAGATCATTATTCAGGAAAAAAAGCAATGTTAACCGCCCCTTAAAGTAAAACTAATTCCAGCCTGTGTAACTTTGTCGCTTTACTACATGAAGGGGTAAAAATAATAAACTGCACTGTAAATAAAACCTGAAAAGTATCGACAATTTTGCATATTTTTTCTTTCTTTCTTGGCATCAAAGGTATGTTAAAATGTTGATTTAATATGACAACATACTCAAAATTCAGACGTATTACTTTATTATTCATTATTATTATGTTGACATATGATGATAGGGCTATGCAAATAGTGAACATGTAGGGAATGAGGGTGTTTAGGCTACCACATTAAGATCAAGGACATAAAACAACAACATCAACAACAGCAATATTATTATTATTATTATTATTATTATTATTATTATTATTATTATTATTATTATTATTAGTGCAGTGGTGCAGCACCTTACAACTTCCTTGTAAAATTCCTCTAGGTGTGAATGAGTGTTTGAATATAACTACACCATAGCAAGGACTAAGTGGTTACTGAAGATGAATGAATGAATAATAATAATAATAATAATAATAATAATAATAATAATAATAATAATAATCAGCATCATCATCAGTAAATAGTTACTGATAGATAATGTGTTGGTATGTTTCAGTGGACTGTGAATATAATCTTTAAATGGGATTTTCTCCCTTTTTACTTTAGCATGTAAACAGATTTTACAATGCTAGAACTTTATTCCAGCTGAGATACATCCAAAGGAGAAACAAACTGTATTTAAGTTCATGAAAGCCTGTAGTTTTCAGAACTTTATATGGTGTACCTCTAGTATATACTACTGTATATTTAATTTGCATACCTCATGAGCACATGTGAAGCAAAAAGAAATAGATTTCCTATAGAAACGCACAGGGTAGCTATGGCAACGGCTGAATGGTTAACATTGCACTATTTATTTGTTTGTTTGTTTTTTGTTTGTTCTTATGAAATAATCCCTCATAATAACAACATAAATTAATTTAATGTTAATGACTGTTTTAACAACTCTGATTCTTAGGAAGTCAGTTCATTGAATGACATTGAAAGGTTAACTACTATGTTTACAGCCTACTTGATTATAATATTCTAATATTCTGATTGATAAATGATAGAGTAAGAGTGAGACCTGTATAATATTTATAATTACACCAACACCCCTTTCACATGAAAGAACATATGAGGTCAAAGCCTCAGCCTCTTGAACACCCCTGGATGAGTTAGGGGTTAAGTGCCTTGGCACTTGAATTCCAAGGCTTCCAGTTTACAGGTGCAGGTCCTTAACCGCATTACTTGCCTTGTTATCCATGATTTTAACATAGAATCTGAAAATGCCTGCTACTCTACCTTAATAGAATAGTATTATACTTATATGAAAGAGGTATTAAGTGCTTCTTAAATATTTACCACCAGGTGGCATAGACGGCCAGTGCAACATAAAAAATAAAGCAGTGATTGGAAGAGTGCTACAATAAAGTTATTGCAAACTGCATCATTGTTATATTTTAGAAGGGAAACTGGAGAGGAGATACCAATGGTTATTATTTAACTGACAGTTAATAATAGTTTTACAGAAATATGGGCAATAATACAGTATGAGCCAGTGAAAGATCTGCTGCACCAAAAATAACCTACTTACCCCAGGTTATCAAACTTTGTCTCCCTGTTGAAGGAACGTCTGTTATTAAAGCCAATACTGGAAAATCACAGTTGAATTCATTTGATTGTTCTCATTTCTTTCATTTATACTGATTCATGCACATCTTAGCACCTCTTATAAGGAAAACAACATATAAGCAAAACTCATGACCGAAATGTAATGTTAAACTATAAAGTGGTAATTTGTTATATGAAAATTAAATAAGTTTCGATAAGCAGTACAGAAAATGTATGGATTATTATTATCTTTATTATTAAATATAATTAAACTGGTATATGACCTTGTATATGTAGAGATATTGAGACAGTATAAATAAAAATGTTACAAAGAGTTGAACCTGAGACAGACTGGCATCCCATCCAGGGTGTATTTCTGCCTCACTCCCAATGATCCATCAGATAGACTCCAGATCCACCATGAACCTGCCCAGGATACAATTGTTACTGAAAGTAAGTAAGTGTGTGTGTGTGTGTGTGTGTGTGTGTGTGTGTGTGTGTGTGTGTGTGTGTGTGTGTGTGTGTGTGTGTGTGAGTGTGTGTGTGAACCTTTGGGCCATGGCGCAAGTTTCCCAACTCTGGTCCTGGAGTACGTACTGCACTGTACAGTTTAGTGTACCGCTGCTCTAACACACCCACTTTAATTCAGGAATGGCTCTTAATTAACTGATTAATTGAGATGTCTAAGGAGCAAGGGAAACACTAAAATGTGTAGGAAAAGGGGTACTCTAGGAAAACACTGGGAACCTGTGGGCAGTTTCTCAACCCCAGTGGTAGAGGTCCACCCTGCAGAATCGAAAGTTTTCCACTTCTAAACACCGGACCATACTTGAGAGGCTTGATAATTAACTTTGAGGCTCAGCAGGTGTTTTGGGAGTAGGAGGAACCTGAACCTCGGCGGTAGGCCTCCAGGATTGGGGTTGAGAACCCACTTGTTTAAGCTGCAGTTAAAACCAATTTAGAGCTATTATTTATTACCGTGGCTGTGTGCTGTAAATGCTGGATCCGTATCACTGTGCAACTGGTTAATGTTTAGAGTGATGCACTGGGATCGATCGATCGGTTGGTTTGTGATCTGGCCTGCACATCGCACTGATCACTTTTTCAGTCATCTATTCCTGATCACTAGAGAACACTCAGAACACATCTAACTTCCCGACCAGCCAGGTGAAAACAAACAAAAAAGTGCCACGAAATCCTATTTGGACCAAAAAACCCAGTCCCACATTAAAGCTCATCCTAAGTCATTTTTTGCACACCGTGCAGAGAGTAAAGATCATTTGCACACCCTGTTGATCAACGAGGATCTCCGCTGTAAGCGCGAGACGCACAGAGGCGAGCTCGTGCCACGTTCTGCTCCAAAACGACTGTCTGATTTCTCCGTTTAGAGCCATGGATCAAGCCGAGTGTTAGAACTGAAGTAGTATAATCGCATAGTTTCCCTCTACCCGCTCGGTATCTGGCCAAACCGGCGTCAGGGCTGCTCGTCGCCTTTGTGCAGGGAGCGTCCTGCATTCTGCGGAGGGGGGCACAGTTTCAGTGAGCGCAAATAATCAAATAATGGCAGAGAAATGAGAAGGAAAACAAAAGCCAAGCGGATTCTGGACTACGAAAATGAAGAGCAGGACGAGAAAGAAGAACAAAAACTGGACGAATTCTACGTAAGATATATAATGGAAACCTTTTTTGAGTGTTTTTCGTGCCCCTGTTTTGTTTGTTTGTGGCTGTGACTTGGAATATTGTCTCAAATGAAAGAGTAATTAGAATGACACGAGCCGCCTGTCCGACAGCACGGGCTGCAGAAACGGAGAAAACAAACGGATGCTGCCAAAGAGCGAGCTGAGGAGAATTCACCAGCAGCCGCGGGGCTCCAGAAGTTGGACATGAGGGTTTGGGCTTTTTCTTACTAATATTTATAGTGTTTATTTTGAATTTAGAGACAATTAGCCGGCTGAGACGAGCGACCGAATTCTCCACTTTGGCTGTCCGAGCAGTCTGACAAGACAGTAGTGTTTTAAAGATAATCTATTTTTCACTCGTGTACTTTTTGTTGTTGTTGTTCTGCGTTTAAACGCAGAAAGAGCAGCAGCAGTAGTGTGAGGTAGGGCAGGCAGCCATGCCGGTTACCTAATGGAGAACAATAGGTCTAAAAGCATGGTACAGAGGGCATCACTTACACACAGCACATCTTGTGTAAAGAGCTTCCTTTACACACTTTCTTTGCATCACTTTGATGCTCCACTGCGGTTTGAAAAGAGCAACCCTTAAAGTGACATGCATCCTTTTTTTTTTTTTTTTTTTTTTTTTTTTTTTTTTTAAAAGAGTACTTTAAAATAGTTTCCCCCAAAAGCATGACAGGAATACAATCCTAGTTTAATTATGCCTTTTGGGGAAACGACTCCAAGTTTCAGTGTCTGTGTTGTCCTGACAGGGCTATGGGTTCGACTGCTCTCCCACAGGCAGATTTGATGAGGGACATCCCACCGCAGAGGTAAGGGGAGGTCTGTGGCACAGGTGTGCTCAGCATACACACCTCAAAGTTAACATGCTGAATTGTTTTGAGCTCTGACTGATTTATTGCTTGCTCTCCTAGCAGGAGGCTGAATATTTGCAGTCTTATTCGAAGATGGAGCTAATTGCCATGGTTCTATGCATGCAGCGGGAAATGGAGAGCTTAAAGGAACAACTACGGTGCCTTACAGGCAAGTCCGATTTTTGATGAATGTGTGAAGTAGTTTAGAAGCTACTATTTTAGACCTCTTGTTTAAAACTAAATTTTCAACATTCCAGGATATTGTATGATTTTTTTTTTTTCAGTAGCCTCTAACTTACCAAAAACATGTCTAAAATGATTCGTTGTACTTGTTTCCACACAAGCATGTGGAAAGTTGGCCAAAAACCTAGAGGCCCTGATCGAGAGGACCCAGATGTTGCCTAATGGAGATAAGAAGACATCTCTCCCTGTTCCCTCCAGCCCCATGACCGAGCCTGTGGAAGTGGATGCTTTAATGCCAGCTATGCCGTATGCCTCAGGTGTTATGAATGGGCAGTGGGTCAAGCAGGAAACTCTTACCCAGAAATCTAATGAAGTCTCCCACAGGAACGGTCTCTTCACAGAGGTATCAGTCATTTACTTGGTTTAATGTTATGATCTCATATTGTGCATGGTTCACTAGTAGTCTAGCTGTCATCTTTGATCATTCATGGTAGTTGTGTACATTGCTTTGAACAAAAGGAACATTTTGTAATTTTTATTGTTTTAGTTTATCACACCTGAGCTTTTGGAGAGGTGTAACACTGGCACAACTGCCCAGAAGCTGACCAATGATCTGTTGCGTGGACTGTATGAGAGAGACTGTTTGGCCTCCCACTCAATCTCTGGTGTGGTGTATAATAAAAGGGGTCAACCCAAACCTGCCCTGCCCACTGAAGAGGTGCAGGCCATCCTGAGTAAGGCTCAACACACTCATCTCTATTTCTTATACACTGCTCAAGTTAGAATTATGACAATATATTTGGGGTTGCAGATTATAAATTCTACAAGGAGTATGTTTTCCCCACATCTTCATTTTCAACAGGATGTACCAAAAGATTATACTAAGTACAAGCTATTATTTCTGCAGTTTCAGTTGTTGCCCATGTTGTATTGTATTATATGGAATGATAAAACTATATTGCGTGCACCTGTGCAAGAGCATTATTCTGTATGGCACCATATGGATTTAGATGGGTACCCAGTTATGCATTATATTTGTTGGGTCATGCTCTAATTCATATAATCATCTCTTACAGGAACCGTCCAGTATTTCTTTCCTGGGAAAACTGATGCTGAGATTAAGGGCTACATTCGTCAAAAACTGCAAAACGAAGCAAAAAGATTGAGGAAAAAACCTCCACTCTCTGGCCCAGAACCTAGAGCTCTGAGTCTATCCAGCCCTAGATCAAGTAGCCATCAGTTGGATTTGATTGGACAAAAATCAAATGTTTGATTAGCAGTGATGATTATAATTTTTTGATCATCAAACAAACTAGCCTTATTCACTGCTAAATATGATCAAGAGATCAAGAGCTCTTGACCAGTACAAATTATGTTAATTATTTTGTTCGGACTGTCCTGAAAATGTTATGATCTCTTGCAATAGCTCCTCATCATTGTGACAGCATCAATGTCAAGATCAGATGGTCTCGAACTATTAAGAACACACAGTAATAAGATTAGATATTAATGTGAGTCTGTAAACATTTTTCATGTTTTGTATTTAATTGCTGTGTAGTAGCTACACTGCACAATAACAGAAGGTGTGAACATTATTTTCCTTGTATCATAAATGTATTTCTTACTAAATTATGGTCCTTATTACTCAACTGTAGCTTTATGTATGTAATTTTTTTGTTATTAAAATGATGAAAAAGCAAGCAATTAGCTAAGTAGTATCTGCTATTGTTTGTGTCATGCATGTTCTCTTGTGTGGATTTGTGTGAAAGAGAAACACAGGATACTGGATATATTAGTGTGACTAAACCCCTGTGAATATTGGCGATGGAAAACAATGTGTGCTGCATGCAGAGAGCTGCTGAGATGAAGGTAATCAATGACTGAGCGACACGAGCAGAGTGACAACAGCAGGGGTACTGGGCCAGTTGTCTTGGCAACCCCAGTCTTCTGGGCCACAGTAGCGTGGCTCTTACTCTGGCCAGCGCCTCTGAGCATCTGCCCACTGCAGGGACAAGGGGAATTGCAGCAAAAAAAAAAAAAAAAAAAAGAATGAAAGGCAGAAGGAAAGATTTCAGGCGACCCAAAGAAATTTAGTCTGGCGTCCATTAATAATAAGCATGAGGATAATATTGTGGTGGGCATTTTGATAATTATCTGGCTTATAGGCATGAACAGAATATGACAATCAGGAAAAATGATGTGATTACTATGGCTGCTGTCGAGGTTTGTGTGTGCATGCACGTGCGTACGTGCAAGGCTGGCCTGATTAATAGCACAGACAATGATGGGGCAGAGTGAATTCCCTCTGCTTATCATAAACCTCATCAGTGTGGTGTGTGTGAGATAGTAAGGGGTAGTGGTAAAGGGACAGATGAGTGTAAGTCAAAAGGAAAAGGAAAAGTACCATACTATTTGTCAAGGATAAAAAAAGTATTCTTACCGTCAATGTGGCCTAAACATCATGGTGGAATACCATGAAAACAATGATTTTTCCTATAGAAGTGTTTTTTAAAAAGCCTTAATTTCAATCCTTTCACACACATTTCGTGGCTAGTGAGCAGGAGATGTGCTACACTTGCAAGATAATAGCCATTAGGTCCTCAATCTTGTGAGCATAATGTGTTTCAGGCATGTGATTATGCTGGCAGTCCTGGGGCAAAGAAGGAGATGACACAGTGATAGAGCACCAAGGGGTGCTGGGAGATTTTACACAGCTCGGTGGGAGGAGTGCTGGTTAAATGGAAGTGTTTTGTTGCACTGGAAGTATGCACAAGGACTGATATCCTTGATCCTAATCCTGTCTGAATGCTATAAAACAACACTGTTCATCATTATCAGCACTTTTAAAATAACAAGCAACTTTGTTCTGATGTACTACAAACGGCCTTGAAAATGTATCTTGGGTATAAAACATATTTAAATATTCTATCCGCTGACCCACATTTAAGAAGTTCATACCACCAGCTAATGTTCTATAAACAAATTCAAAACGTCTACTGAAAAACATTTAGCTGATGTGCATCATGGCTGTATGAAAGCTTACAGAATGAACTGATTAGTGATACAGCTAGGAGAAAATAAGACATACCACTTCTAACCACAAGTCAATTAGTCTTACAAGTCATACAAACTATTTACAAACACCTTACGAGTGCAAATCTGGTAAGATTGCTAATCCTGAATTCCTCAAATGTACACTGGCGTTGTTTGTCTACGCACTTTGTGTTTTGTCTCTGTGAACTCAGGGAAGTGGTACTGTGTGTACTGTGTAAATCAGATTCTCAAATCATGCTAAGAAAAATCCAGAGACACACTTGTATAATGTTACAATAAGTTTCAGCTATGTGTCTGACATTGTGTAGTAGATTGGCAAATAAACTGTTTTCTGATTTAGTTATTCAAAGCCATAGAAATTATTTTAATGAAATAAAATATTTATTTATGAAATGTTTGTGTGGACTATGCAGTTTACACTTGAACTCCCATAAGGTTGACTGGTCGCTTGTTATACCGTTTTGAGATGTCGGCTTCAATCTGTAAGAAGAAAAAAAACAACAACAGAGAAACAATGTTTACTTAGAACCCAAAATACTTTCTTTAATTGAATGAACATAAAAAAAGAGAATACACCATCACGGGCTTCCCTGATATACTCTTAATACTTAATAGAATATGGTACCAGTTTCTGTAGTTCCTTGATGTGAGCAGCCAGCAGGTCGATACGAGGTTCGAGCTTGGCCTGTTCCTCGAGCGCTTCTTGCCTCCGCTCAGCCAAGGAGGCTTGTTTCAGCACCAAAATATCAGCTTGCTTTAGTTTCTGCCTCAGCATGTCAGATACACGCTCCACATAGCTGAAGCACAACCACAGTAATGAACATTTAGAGTTACTGTGAATCATACCTGTATGCTTACATTTCAATTCAGGAGATTAATCACTACATTTTCTTTGCTCTGACACAGGATGGTAATTGACTTATGAGTGTGGCAGAACTTGGGCAACAGTCGTAAATCCCCAGATCTGACATTTAATACATCCCATTCAGGTTATCGGTCCAAATCAGATGAGTGTGTAGACCTGTGAATGCAAGAGAAAATTAAGTGTGTGCATGAACACTTACCGAGGTGATGCCTGGATCGTGAACAGATGCTTCATGCGCAGTGATGTCATTCCTTCCAGAAGGTGGCGGACATCTGAAAGCATGGCCTGCACATGTTGACGGGTCTGCCCCTGGATGATAGAGGGAGCCAGCTGGAACTGGCTCATGGACACCATATCACCCTCCTCACTCATTTCACTCAGTCTTTGACACAGAAACACTTCCAACTAGGCAGTCAGACACAGAGAGGAGAGCATCACAACCTAGCAAATATTTCCACCAGAGATAAGCCACCATTACAGCTGGAAAATTGTTAATGACAAAACATGTGCACAATATTATTCATGTGAAAAAATAAGTACAGCCCATGGAAAATTGTTGGCTTTTTTGACATATTTGGACAAGAAAACATTTATTCAATCAAAGTAACCTTTGAAAAAGTGCCAATTAATGAAGTTGATATACTTGAACAAAACCACAAAGAAAATGAGCTTTTTCATTCATTTATTCAACAGAAATATCAATATATATTCTTCTGTGGAAAAAGAAAGTACATGCTTGGTGTCAAAAGCTAGTACTGCCCCCTTTAGCAGGACTAACTTCTTGTAGATATTTTGCATAACTTTTTGACCACTCTTCCATGCAATATTTTTTCAGTTGCAAGATATTTGAGGGTTTTCTTGCATGTACCCTCCATTTCAAATCCCCCCACAACATTTCAATTGGATTCAAATCCATTGAATTTGACTAGGCCATTCCATAACCCTCCATTTCTTCTTTTTGAGACATTCCTTGGTGGATTTGCTTAGGATCATTATCCTGTTGAAAGGTACACTTTCGGTTCAGTTTTCGGACAGATGGCGTCCATCATCTTCAAGCACTCTTTGATATGATGCAGAATTCATAGTAGAATCAATGATTGCAAGATGTCCGGGCCCTAAGGCAGTGAAGTAACCCCAAACCATAACATTTCCACCACAGTGCTTCACAGATGGTATGAGGTGCTTCTCCTGAAAAGCTGTCTTTGGTCTGCACCAAACATGTCTGCTGTTACTGTGGCCAAACAACTCTCTCCGATTTGTCTGCCCAGAGCACATTATTCCAAAAGACCTGGTCTTTGCCTATATGCTCACTGGCAAACTGTAATTTTGCAAAGGCTTTTTCCTGGCACACCTTCCATGCAGGTCAAATTTGTGCAATCTCTTTCTGATTGTAGAAGCTTGCACTTTGACACCAACAGTTGAAAGGCTCACTAGCAGATCCTGTGATGAAATATTGGGGTTCTTGGAGACTTCTTTTTGCATTTGACAGTCTGTTCTTGGGCTGAATTTACAGTCAAATTGGCAGTCATTTGAAATCTGTGCCATTTGTAGATTATTTTCCTTACAGTGGAATGATGTATTTCAAATAATTTGGAAATCTTTTTAAATCCCTTGCCAGACTCATAGGCATCCACAACCTTTTTTTCCCCTGAAGGTCTTACAGAACTCTTTAGTTCTTGGCATGATGACACCACACACCTCAATAACAAAGGGAACACCAGATGTGACACTAGATATGAGAGGGGTATAAATAAGACAGCTTCCACCTGCACTTCCTAAGCAGGTTCTAATCACTGGCACCTGATTTTAATTTTACGATTTGGAGGTGTGATAAATGTTGGGGTGGACTTACTTTCTACATGTGACTGATCTGTTTTTTGCTCATTTAAATTGTTAAAATTACTACAAAATGTCAATTTTGTGTGTCAATTGATAGTGTATCACCTTATTAATAGACACTGTTTCAAATGTTTGCTTGTCAAATAAGTAAAAAAAGCCAACAATTTCCATGGGGTGCACTTATTTTTTCACGAGATGCATGTGGGGAGTTTAAGCTGCTCATAAAATCGGCTGTAGGCCGATTGTAGTCAAGTGTCATAAAATAATGTTTTAGTGTTGAGTTGAAGTACCTCCATCAATTCATCGATAAACTGACTTCGTGTCTGAGGGTTTTCGAGCAGAGAGAGTGCATCCTCACCTCTCGCAACACCTTCAGGACCTATAAACCCAGCCTGGGTTATTAATCTTATGAGGACATTATACCTATTTGAAATGTGTAATTTACTATAGAAAGCAAATACATATTTACAGTCAGTGCCTGCAGCAACAACTTCGATTTCCACTGCAGCAGCTTCAGTTTCGCCCCAGTCAATGCCACCATCACTTGTTTCCTTCTATTGAAAAAGAAATATTTAAAATCTGACTCATCCATATTATGGCCACTGTGGAAAGTGATGTTCTACAATAAAAAAAACTTCATACAGTCACATGAAAGAGACTGTATTCAAAACAGCTGCTTGTGAATTACCTCTTTTCCAGACTCCAGTGTGATGCCCCAGTCCACCCCCTCCTCAACTTTGGTCCCAAAATTCACCTCCTCAGCATTGCTGCATAAGTCGCCCCAGTCAATCTGTTTAAAACTGAGCATGAGTAAATACAGACATGCGCACACTTACACTTCTGTACTTATTTGCAAACAGACAACCTGTTCATTTGGTTTCTTACTGTTCTATTTGGTTACTCACTGTTTCCTCTGTGACAGTGTCAGGTGGCGCTTCCTCTACTACTGGTCTCTCTATAACCATTGGGATGTTTCCCGTCTTCCACTCGTACACTGTTGTGTTTCCTTTTCGTTGAATGAAAGACAGTATAGGTAGAACAGGCTCGGACCTGAAGAGATATGAAAGATCCCAATTTATTTAATAGCCGACTCTAAAGCAGGTCAATGAAAACTAATTTAACCTAAAAAACACTGGAAGAGATGTACTGTTATTTTACACACCACAAACTATGACTGCTTAGAGCTTTCATTTCTAAACAGTCATAGCGATGCCACTCACCAGTTGCAGACAAACTTAGTGAATTCTGTGTAGAGCTTCATCGTTTCCTCTAAGCAGGCAACCCGTCTCCCTGTTCCCTCCAATACATTTGGTAAATCCTTAACAAGGGCCTGCAACTCCCTCGCCACATTCTCCCCCTGAGAAAGTCAGATCAGTAAGTAATTTGCATTTGTTATCTTGGGAAACATTTCTGTAGTCAAGTGCTGGTTAGGACTATTTATCTCAAAATCAATGTTTCATAATTTGCAGCTTTGGGAAGAACTGCTGTAAAAATCAGTATGCATGTAGACATACACTACATGGTAATAAGTATGTGGGTACCTGACCACAACACACACACACACACACACACACACACACAATGCTTGCTGAAAATCCCATTCCAAAACAGTGGGCATTAATATAGAGTTGATATCTCCTTATCTCTTCTGGAAAGGCTTTCTACTAGATTTTGGAATGCAGTTGTTGGGACTTCTGCTCATTCATACACAAGAGCATTAGTCAGGTTGGGCTAGAAGGCCTCACTCACAGTGGCTGTTCCAGGTCATCCCAAAGGTTTTCAATGGTGTTGAGGTCAGGGCTCTGTGCAGGCCACTCGAGGTCTTCCGCACCAACCTTGGCAACCAATTGTCTTCATGTACCGCGCTTTGTGTAATGTAACATATTTGGTCCTCTTAGTTAGAGTAAAGGGAAATTTTAATGTTAAAGCATACAAAGTCATCCTAGACAATTGTGTGCTTCCAACCTTGTGGCAACAGTTTGGGAAAGACCCGCATACTTTTGGCCATAAACCTGCTGAATTTTCTTATTAGCTGATTCACTTTTAATTGAGCATAAAGTCAACTGCCTGAAACTTCAGACTTCTTCTGAACTACCACTAAATTGAAGGTCTTGCCTATACATGAATTGCATACCTGCAAATAAGCATGCCGGCAATTTAGTCCATAGGAATGAACAGATGCAAACAAAATAAACTCTGCACAACATTGTGCTACTTGTCAAAAAACATACTGTTCAAAAGTGGACCCTTTTGAAGATTTTTGCATGCCCTCCCCATGTGCGAGTGGCTTTTCACCCACTGTCCAAGAACATGCAGGTAGGCCGATTGGCTATGCTAAATTACCCCTAGGTGTGAATGGGTGTGAATGAGTGTGTGAATGTGTGATTGCATAGTGCCCTGATGGAGTATCCATGGGGAATTCTCCTGTCTTGCACCCAGTGTTAACGGGATCAGCTCCGGATTCAGTACAACTACACAACAGATTATTATGAAATTATAATAAATATGGATCAACTCCGTGTTCTAATGCTCCTTATGCAATAAATTTTGCATTTGAATGAAAAGGGTTATTGTTCTGGAATTCTCATTTGATTTTGTAAGCAGACATTTACTAACTTTCTAATAACAATGGGCCTCATTTCTCAATTTTTAGTACAGTAATGTGTAAATGTTTGTGTAAGCCAACCCGAACTAAAAAGCTTTTTGCCGGATTTACAAAATATTCAGAAATGCTGATTTGTATTTACAAAAGTTGCTGAATGCTGATGCATGTCAATCACCTGTAAAATATAAAGTGCATCCCCAACACAACTCTTCTGCATTTAATGACACCCACAAACTCCAAAAAAGGTCAAGTGCACAGAGGGCTGGAAACATGAAATGACTACTAAAAGGTGAACGAAAAGGCAGTAATGCAGGAGTGGAAGTTATTTTGACTAACTTCTATACCAATAAAAAAGGCAGTGTAACAGCACATAAAAACATCAAAATCTATAGACAAACTACAGAAAATTGAATTAAGTGCGAAGTGAGGGGACATGAAAATGGTACGACATGAAAACAAAGGAAAAAACTATCTACACTGTCCTCACACTATTGCACCTCCACCAGCCTGGACTGTTGACACAAGGCAGGTTGGATCCATGGATTCATGATGTTGGTGCCAAATTCTGACTTTACCATCTGCGTGCCTCAGTAAAAGCTTGAGACCAGAGCAGGCTACGTTTTTCAAGTCTTCAGCTGTACAGTTTGGTGAACCTGTGCACTGCAGCCTCAACTTTCTGTTGTTAGCTGACAGAAGTGGAACCCGACGTGGTCTTCTGCCGTTGTAGCCCATCTGCCTCAAGGTTTAACATGTTGTATATTCTGAGATGCTTTTCTGCTCACCACAATTGTGCAGAGTGGTTATCCAAGTTATCTGTAGTCTTTCTGTCAGCTCAAACCAGTCTGGCCGTTCTCCGTCAACAACCTCTCTCATCAAAAAGGCGTTTCCGTCAACAAAACTGCCACTCACTGGATGTTTTTTTCTTTATAGCACCATTCTGAGTGAACTGTAGAGACTATATGTTGTGTCTAGAAATCCCAGAAAATCCGCAGTTATATAAATACTCAAATCGGCCGATCTGGCACCAACAATCACGCCACGGTCAAAGTCACAGAGCCCTTAGTTTATGCGTTTGTGTTTGCTCGCTTTCTTTATTTTTCTTATTCGTTAATTAATACAAATGACATAAAATGACCACTTTTCACAACCTTTTCTTGATCTTAAATCCCCATAGTGAACTAGCATGAGGATGTTTTTGATAGAGACTCCAAAGTGCTTCTGGAAGTCACGTCTGCTGTAAACGTGATAAAAATTAAATTTAAACTGGACAGTATAACCGATATATAAAAAGTGCAGTAATCCATACAAATGATATGATTTAAAGGCGAAATCAAGGGTAACATTAATTAGTCTTCTTATGTGTAAGTTCATACAGAAGCATAATTTACAAAATCATGAGATTTTGATGAATACCAAATTTCTTGTATAAATGCTCCTACAAAATAAATCTGTTCATATCCGGCTTGATAAATGAGGCCCAATACAACAAGAAGAAACAGAGTGTGTGTGTGTATATAATATATATATATATATATATATATATATATATATATATATATATATATATATATATATATATATATATATATATATATATTCATTCATCTTACTGACTTCATCCTAGGAGTATTTGCAAGGTTTTTATTTGTTTATTATTATTTTATAGATTCCATTAAATTCTAACCCTCAAACACGGTATAAATTCAGGAACGTTTTATTTTCTATATGCCTATGTGGTGACTTAATATAGTTCTCCAGGTTCTCAGAGAATGCATGAACTTAGTAGATGCTCACCGTAATGCCGTACTGCTTGCACGCTGCGTAGTAGCGCTCCCTCATATCTGCAGCTCCACTCTGGCACTCCAGCTCCCGCCTGCTCAGCTCCTGTTGCAGCTGCTGTGCTTTAGCCACCTGTTTCCTCAAAGCAGGGCCCTCGTAGCTTACACTGCGGCTCAGCAGACTGGCCAGCTCCACTAAACGCACACAGAAGGATGTCATGTGCACAAACACAAACATGATGTCCTGTACCAGTGTTCAAATACGGCATACACAGAATATCCACTTAATAACCACTTTGATCCTCACTTACCTAGATACACATTATCTTTCTCATACAAGGACACTATTTCTTGCCAGTCCTATTGATAAACAAAAAAGTATGAGTTAAATGTGACTTATGTGTATGTAGTTACACAGAGACTAATTAAAGGCAAGCAATCACCTTCATCCTTTGTGATGAATACCGGCCGAATATATTTTTGGATGAGGCTTCCGTTCCCTTCAGTATTTCCACTATCCTTAGGCAATGGAAATAGTGAATATCTGCATTGACACAAGAAAATATTTTTACTGAAGGCAATGATGAACCCATGGTAATGGATAAAACATGTGTATGCTGTGAAATCTCCAGAAGAATATGGATGCAGACACTATTCACAGAATGTTTGTATGCATAATGCCCGAGATGGACTGCCATGCCATTCAGGGTGTATTCCCACCTTGTGTCCGGTGTTCCCAGAATAAGCTATCGATTCATCACAACCAACCCTGACCAGGATAAACCACTTAATTAGATGAATGAATGAATCAATAAATATAAGCAACATCCAAATATAAATGTGTTCAACACACCCAATGCATGCCACACGTTATAATTTGATTCAGTGTTTCTTTCTCTTTAACATACCAACCCTGCCAGTTATGTAACTGATCACACACGCAAGATATCAAAAACAGCTGCATATGCGAATCAGATTTGAGTAGATTCAGCCTAAAAGGGACTGACATGAGCCCATGAGCAGCTGTTTGATCTCCTCGTTCTCTGGCATGTCCTGGAGAGCAGCATTGATCTTCTCCCTGATCACCATCACTGCATTCTGCCATTTCAAAGAACAGTGTCTCCTGTCCACCAGCCAGTCTGAAAACAAACGTATGCAGATACTGTATATGCATGTACAGATGGGTGTACATTTTTATTTGTTTCACATAAATAAGACTTAAGCCTTACCAAGAAGTTTGCTGGTGTGAATGTCAATAGGGAGATTTTGAATATTCTGAAATGACAAAAAAAGTGTTCCTTTAAAGTTCCTTTAACATTATGGTGTTAAGCATGTCGAATGTCAACAAAGTGAAAAAGTAGTCCAAAAAAGTAGCTATTATCCCAAACATAATTATGACAGCTGACTTATATACACAAAGCTTGAAAGCTTCTGACAACACAAGCATTCAGAGTTAACATTACTGAAATAGCGTGGTTAGCATTTTGGGCTAGTGAAGCTTCAAAACATCAATGCACTGTCACGAAATTAAATTTACCCCAACCTTCACTTTACCTCCATATTATCCTCAATTTCCTGGTACTTATTTATTTTTAAATATATAGAAGTACTATAAGATACACTACATATCCATAACGCGCTTTTAAATGTGATTTATCAGGCAGTTTTCGTTTACATGGCCATTGACACGTACGTACACAGCTAACCAATCAGAAATGCAGAATGGCCAGACATCCGGTCTGAAGCGACCAATTAAAAACGGCAATAGTGATAAAGTCTTCCGGGTAGACAAATCAGACAACCGGCTGTTCACTCACCAAAATAAAAGACCTCTTTTATTCTTACAACATGACCATTACCATGGAAGATAGCGATATGACGGGCAAAGCTGCCTCATGGGTTTGTGTCGGAAACATACACTCATCGTCCACTTTAAAAGGAACACCTGTACACCTGCACTATTCTGTTCCTTGGAGATCAGCAGTTTCTGAAATACTCAAACCAGCCCATCTGGCATCCATGCCACGGTCACAGCTGTCTAATCACAACCATCTAAGTCACAAAGATCACGTCGTTCTTCCTTCCGATGTCTGATGCGAACATGATTTGAGGCTCTTATCTGCTCGATTATTTGTTCGATTGGCTCATTAGATAACTGCATGAATGTACATGTGTTCCTAATAAAGTGGACGGTTAATCACTTTGGCCTTTTTTGTCACACGAGCTTCATATCTGACCGCACAACATTTTTTTTAGCTGGTCCCATTCCTGATTATATTTAACAAATACTGTCTTATAACTGTCTTATAACTGTCTTTATAGTCTTGCTATTTTTGTCTTTATTTCTCATTAAAACAAGTTGCAAGGAACTGGACACAAACTCACTTTTATTTGCATGTGCATTGAAATTACTCATAGCTCGAGTAACACATACATTTGTCACCGAAATTTGTTCAACTCCGTAATAAAAAGCCAAGGGTGTGCAGTATTACACCCAGTGGGGTCCAACTGTCCACTAGGTGGCGTGGTCTTCTTAGCATATGAGCACATGACCGTCATAAGATATGCAAGGTTACAGTCTATTATGATTACTGTTAGTGCAAATATGCCATCCTGTGCCTTGGAAATTAATTAAAATTAATTAATCATTTAATTAAATTAGAGCATTCACTTTCTTTTCTTTTGAATTAGCATTTTACTTCAAGAGACTGTCTGTACATATTTTGTCTTTAAATACAAGTTAAATTTAGATGCAGATGAACAGTTAGCTTTTTAGATTTTTTCAGCTTTCTTTTGAAGGTTTGAAAATAGCTGCAATTTTATATATATTTTCAGTAATTATATTTATATGCATACTGCACATAATTAAAGAGCTACATGAATAATGGACTTTTTTTCTTCTCTTATTATTATTATTATTATTATTATTATTATTATTATTATTATGATGATGATGATGATGATGATGATGATGATGAAGGTTGTTGCATTTGTCAGTATATGAGGTAAATATGCCTACTTGGGAATGCCTGTTTATGCCTACTGAGCTTAACACTGTAAAGAAGTCATGATTCCTTCTTCTTTTTTGTTTTGTTCAACTGTTCAACTCTATTCCATTACTGCATAAAGTATTTACCTTCTTTTATTAACTTGACTACAGCACTAATATTGTGCCTATTTTTTTCTGTAATACATCCAGACAGCAGAAGTGTGTTTGGCTATTCTGTGAAAAGTGGTTACAGTAGTTTTGTGGCAAGTGCAACAGTTTCTTAGCCTCATGTTTGATTTTTACACATGTGATGTGAAATCAGAATTCTAATCCTGAATTGATTCCTTTCAGAGGATATGCAAAGTGAGGATGCCACCAAAGTGTACCAAGTGGGAGACAAGGTCCTGCAGTAGATGGCAGGGCCAGTCATGGTCCAGCATATCTTACACCAGCAGGCTGTTCGACTCCACTGGGGAAAGCCACAATTCATGATCACTTGACTTGGCTTCAGTGAAGAGGTCCACCTGTGCTGTGCCAAAGTTTACCAGACACGGACAACACTCTCCTGGGAGAAATTGCTGCCTCAATCTGATAGTGGTACATATTCACAGAGTTTAGTGATTACTGACCACTACTGCATTTTTATGGTTTCAATTGACATATTTAACTTGTGGACATCAGATTACAATGATCTGTGGGACCACCAGAACGTGATCCAGATGTCAACAGTAGGTATGTGACTGAAGTCACCCTGATTGTGCTCCGTCATACTACACGTGACACTGAACCGGGGTGCGACTGAACTGTCCAAAACCAGCATTAAAGCTCTTCAGAAAATCCTTGCATGATAGTGCAGTGAATTCTGCAATTCTGAACATCACTATCTAATCCCACTTGGACCAATGCCATTTTGAGATTGGCTGTCACAGCTAGTTTAGGACCTGTTAGCAGCTAATACAAGAAGAGAGAGATCAATCGGGATTACTTTTCAGACAAAATTAAGGCAATATTTCAACATGGGGGTTTAACTCCTGCTGAGCCACTTCTGGCACCAAGTTGTCTAGAATGTGAGTCAGGTTCCATCACAGCTTCTTACTATGCTCACAGAATTAACATAACCAAGGAGACCCACTAAACCACGCTATTGGCATGTATACCCAGGCCAGCTAGTTGGCTAGATGGTAAGGGATGTGAATGGAGGAGATAGCACCAAGGGAGCCAACCTTGGCAAAAAAAAAAAAAAAAAAAAAAAAGGAGTGGTGGGTGCCACCTCTGGGTAACAACAGTGGTACAATAACTAATTCAGCAAAGTGAGTAAAGCTAGCAAAATTAACAAGGCAAACCCACTAAAATCTAGCAGAACCCTTAGAGTTGCTCCACTGTAAGAAACAAATGCACTCACCATGGAACAATAGGAGTAGGAGCCTACTGCCATTTTTGAAGGACAGGATATCTACAAGCTGTTAAACATATGTATGGTGTACATGTGGTCATGTCTGTATGTGGTGGGAAGAAAAAATGGATTTATAATTTGATAGTGAAAACAGAGTCTGGTGTTTTCAATCAATGGGATGACAATCAGGTGTGAGTGAGAGCCCTGTTTATTTAAAGAACAAGGATCTATCAAAGTCTGATCTTTACAACACACGTCTGTGGAAGTATATCATGGCACAAACAAAGGAGATTTCTGAGGACCTCAGAAAAAGAGTTGATGATGCTCATCAGGCTGGAAAAGGTTACAAAACCATCTCTAAAAATGTTTTGTCCATTGTTCAAGACCACTGTTACCCTCCAAGGAGTGGTTGACCAACAAAGATCACTCTAAGAGCAAGGCGTGTAATAGACTGCAAGGTCACAAAGGAACCCAGGGTAACTTCTAAGCAACTACAGGCCTCTCTCACATTGGGCAATGTTAATGTTCATGAGTCCACCATCAGGAGAACACTGAACAACAATGGCATTCATGGCAGGGTTGCGAAGTGAAAGCCACTGCTCTGCAAAAAAAACCATTGCTGCCTGTCTGCAGTTTGCTACAGATCACATAGACAAGCCAGAAGGAAAAATGTTCTGTGGAAAGATTAAATCAAAATAGTACTTTTTGGTTTAAATGAGAAGCATTATGTTTGGAGAAAGCAAAACACTGCATTCCAGCATAAGAACCTTATCCCGTCTGTGAAACATGGTTATGGTAGTATCATGGTTTAGGCCTGTTTTGCTGAATCAGGGCCAGGACGACTTTACATCATTGATGGAACAGTGAATGAATGGAAATGTCAGGACATCTGTCAATGAACTGAATCTGAAGAGAAAGTGGGTCATGCAGCAAGACAATGACCCTAAGCACACTAGTTGTTCTACCAAATAATGATTAAAGAAGAATAAAATTAATGTTTTAGAATGGCCAAGTCAAAGTCCTGACCTTAATCCAAATGAAATGTTATGGAAAAACCTTAATCAAGCAGTTCATGTGAGAAACCCAAATTCATTCAAGAGTTGAAGCTGTTCTGTACTGATGATTGGGCTAAAATTCCTCTAAGCTGATGTGCAGGACTGATCAACACTTATCAGAAACGTTTAGTTGCAGTTATTGCTGCACAAGCGGGTCACACCAGATACTGAAAGCAAAGGTTCACATACTTTTGCCACTCACAGATATGTAATATCTAAGGATCATTTCCCTTAGTAAGTTAATGATTAAGTATAATATTTTGCCTCATTGGTTTAATCGGGTTCTTTATTTACGTTTAGAACTTGTGTCAAAATCTGATGACGTTCTATGTCATATTTATGCAGAAATATAGAAAATTCTAAAGTGTGTGTGTGTGTGTGTGTGTGTGTGTGTGTGTGTATATATATATATGAGAACAAGAAGGTACCCAGATGATTCTCACTGCCTGGTCAATTGGGAGCAATAAAACAGGACAGTGGTTTAATGGATTATTAGGAAAAATCTAAGAGGTAGTACACTGCTTTGAAGTTCCTTTAAAATCAGCATTGTTTTGTGTGTTTTGAGATGTGAGATTTGCAGGATCCCAAAGTCAGCACACTAAACAGTACACTGTACTGTACAAACAGACTAGAGTGGAAAATCATGTTCAAAGAAATTCAATGCTCTTTTATCTTTTATGTCTTTTATGTATTAAGTGATTGGTGAGAGGGATTGAATAAGCTTTACTTTCAGTTATCACAGTGAACGAAAGGCATTTGTTTTTTTTGTTTTTTTCAAAACCATTATTATATCAGAATGACCACTTATTATAATAAGAGTTTATTGTCTTCATCCAGAATGTTGAGGGGCCCTTTGTATATACTATGCACATTAGAAGTCAACATCACACTCCTATAGGATTGGTTCAGTTTGGTGGATTGAACCCTCCCCCTTTTCACTCACATGGCTGTAACATTTACACACTTCCAAAGGGTTGTCCCTAAGTTTCAGCTTGAACTGAGACACTTGTGGGAGGCTCTATAAGCAGTTCTCTCAGTGTGTATGTCTGTGTATGGGTGCATAGGGAGACAGTGGGGAAGGCAACTCCTTGGTGCCAAATGAAAACAACCAGAGATTTATTAAGGAAGGTTCAAGGTTCAAAAAGTGACAACGCTTCGGAGTCATTGACAGAAGAAACATACACAGGAGGATGGATGAAAACAGCTGGTAGATTATTACATACTTCTGACTTAATGTGAAAATCTGTTCATCTGAAACACAGCTATCTTTGAATCAGGTAATTCAATTTTAAAATGATACTTGAGTACAAATCCTTTGAAAATGCTTGATCGGTAATTTGTAGGCCATTACATGTTCTTCTACATACAGTACATCAGAATCATGCAAGATAAGCTGTTGCATGTGTGTATGTAGGAGTATTTTAATTTTAAGGACACTCACGGGGCTTTTAAGTAGCTGGTATATGCAGCAATTTTTACTGCTTAGTGCTCTCTCTCCTTTTAATTAGAAGTGATTATTTTGAATAGAGGCGCTTTATTGCTCAATGTCAGATAGCAATCGTGCACTCGGCATGAACCTAAAACTTTTATTAAAATTTATATTAGATAGATGGTATCATCATTTTGAGTCAAATAAAAAGGATAAGATTGGGACAATAGCCATCGGGGTAAAGTCGATATGGATAACTGCCTTGCTCTTAAAGCAGTGAAAGAGCTTAGTCAGAGAAATAGAAACTGATTAGGCCTCCTAAACCCCACAGTAACCAAGACAATATCCACACCTATCCCAGGTGAGAGAGATATTATAAAAGCCCAGTTCAGTGAGCAAACATAATACTCCTGTGACTATGGCTTACTTTACTGGGCCTGGCTGTCTTTCTGCTAACTATTTCCTTGTTCAAACATTGTTTCAGCAAAAGGCTTTGAACTTGGTTATTGATTGTCAAGGTTTAGACAGTGCATGATATACATGCTTTGTAATCTGTGAATCTGCTCAGACAGAGAATGAAACAAAATAACTTAAGCAATTGATGATGTGATATGGAAATTTAGAAGTAGTGTTAAATGGTAGTTAGATACAATATGGTCTTATATTGCTGGTCATAATTCTAGATGGTTCTACAGAATATGACCAAAGTACATGAAGACTCTTTATTTTATCTTTACTCTTTCTCATTGCTACTGTTCTTAGCTGGATTATTGTGTACTTCTTGGAACATGAAACCAGTGACTTCTTTAAGTGAAAGAAGACACCATCCAAGAGATGTGAAGATTAGTGTGCTAGAAATAAGTGCCGTTAAGGACCGACAACTGTCCTTAAAAAAAGCTGCTTTCTGTAAATGAAAGTGACATTTATGTAAGTGTCAGATCTCATTCGCATATACTTGGCTCCTTTACTTTATCTGATTGTCGAATATTCCCTTGGACCTGTCCATATTTGGCATTTGTTAGACATTTTAACTCAGCAAACAGATGCCCAATATTCAAAGGACAAAAATACTTTGGATTTAGATGCATAATCTTAGATCCCATCTTAATTAATATGCAGTCCAACTTTAAAGTGAACCAGATCTATCATTGGTGCATTTGCCATAGCAAGCTCATAACAGTTCACTCCTTCCTAACGGGCTGAAATACTATAGAAGAAAATGCTGCACAATTAAACTTGTAACTCCTATCAGACAAAAGATCAAACTGATTACAAATTTAACAGTGGGAAGCATGTGACCTTATCTAAGAGAAAGTTGTCCTTGTTGCTGGCTGTGTGTGAGAAGCAAACTGTTCCATTATCAAACCTTTGCCATCAATGCCATTTTGGAGTCCTTCTTAATTACATACCGATGGGACATGCTTACCCACACATGTAAGCATGTATATGGTCTCTATGTATATGTGTAATACTATAGTATTACATGCAGTCCTGCCGCACACAGAAACAATTCAGTATGCAAAACAGTTTGTGAGTGTGTGTGTTGGCACAACTTAGATCTCAAGGAAGAGAAAGGATCCAGTGGTACTGTTCATTAATTGAACAGCACTAGAATCAGAGGTCTTCCTTCATGTAATCATTGACAGTGGCAAGAGTTTGCTATATCTTGCTAGCACTCCTTGGTACTTGACTAAAGTGACCATAAAATTTTGTGTTTAAATAAAAAGAAATTCATAAACTACATGCGTTTATTGTCTAAAGAATGTTAAGATTGTACTATATGATTAAAATAATCTTAATTAAAAAAAAAAACAAAGGACGCAATTTATTTTGAGATATTACGTTTTCAAGAAAATAACATACTAATTTGTAGTGCAATAAATTGCATCAGCACATAACATTTAAACCAGTTAAAGGAAAAATGGGGACTGTAAGAAGTGTAAATGAACTTACATAAGTATTTCAAATGCAAAACCTTTGGGACCAATGAAGGAGTTAACAGTTAATAGTTTAAAGTGAGGTACAGTAAACTAACATTATTTACTACATTAGTTAACACTGAAAGACCGTAAACTTCAGGATTACTAAACAATGTTAATTAACATACCGTAGGTATCAACTGATGGTTGTTTAAATGGTAAATAAATAAACCTATATTAGGAAATGTTCATTCACACTGGATTAAAATATAAGTCTACATAAATTAGAATGAATTCAACATTCTCCCTGCATGAGTGGGTTTCCTCTGGGTTCTCTAGTTTCCTCCCACCTCCCAAAAACATACCAGTAGTTTAACTGGCAACTCTAAATTGGCACAAAATTTGAAAGAGTGAGTAAATGTGTGTGTGTGAATGGTGCCTTGATTGACTGGTATCCCATCCAGGGTGTATTACCGTTCCCGGAATAAGATAGATAAGATTAGTGACTTAAAAAGATTACTGACTTAAGAGTGTAATTAAAGTGCAAATAAAATAAAAATAAAGTGTAAAAACAGAAGTGCAAATACAATAAAAATAGAAATATTCTTTAAACTGTACATGTGCAAAAGAAAATTATTCACGTAACAGTGAGCAGCATTTAGGTTTTAAGGAACCCCTCCCTGCACAAAGGGGAGCAGCTGTACAGTCTGATTGTGGAGTGAGCCGTAACTCAACATAACATCAACATAATTCACCTTTGTTGCAGGTCCAAAGTTTTGTCTTGTATGAGCCATGGCTGACCCGGCCTGGTGGAAACTGACCTTCTTGAAGAAGAATTCTTCTAAGTCCAAGGTCCTTTATGAAATCCCAACTGAGTACGGAAGCAACACTGGCAATAAAGAGCTGTCCAGCCCTCCTCAAAGCACAGATAACGCTGGCAGTCACCTAGACGCCAGGCTGGAAAAGATTGTGGACAAGTCTGCCGCCAAAAGCCGTCATGTCAAAGTCTCTCACTCTGGCCGTTTCAAAGAGAAAAAGAAGGTTCGATCCACTTTGGCTGACAATTCAAGTATTTTCAGTGAACATGACAGGACTGACGAGAACTTTGCTGTAGACAAATAGCACACATACTTAAAAAGGAGATGCTTCTCATTCATACGCGGTACACCCACCCACTCATACACCCAAACCTGCACACACGTTTTACAAATACCATGAAAGAGGTCTTCTGAAGAGGTGTTCTGATATCAGCATGGGATATTTGCTCAGTGTAAAGAGACGTACTATGTGACTATTATTATAGAAAACTAATTTAGAGTTTAATTATTCATTGTAATATGTGTAATACTTAATCAGACCTGTTTTATGTCCATTTTAGCATACTCATAGGATTGCTTGTTGAAAAAAAACCTTCTAACTGTGTATTGATTTATGCAATGGTACTGGATGTTTAAGCAAAGACAGCAGTATGGCCATTTTCAATGTTTTACTTCACCAGGACATTCACAAAGGGCAGATACTCTACACGTGTTTAAATACAACATATCTACTTTGGTACGTGTTGCCTATAGTTTGCCTACTGTTTCATCAAATGAGCATAATAAAATCAACTGACTGACAAAAGATCAAGATGGTTCTCTGTTCCAACTGTAAAACAGTGTGCATAGGGACCAACTTCTGTATCATTTGCTCCAACACTGCCATCTACTGGTCTACCAACTACTGAGTAACACATTTCTTTTAAATCCACAAACAAATTTTGGGATCTTTGGGTTTGGATTATTCTGACTCATCATCTTTGTCCTGTGATGAAACATCTCTATCCTGATGGGATCTTCCAAATGCTTTGATGCATACAAAAATGATGTAAATTATATGTTATGGCCTGAATACCTATGAGGGAATATAATTTAAAAGGAATGATGTTCATCACTTCAGTACAGTTCCAGAGACTTGTAGATTTTTTTTCCCCATTAATTTGTCAGCATCTGTATATCATTAGAGGAACTTCCTACACTACAGTAAAACAACGTGAATGTTCATGGATAAAATGGTTGGTAATGCTTTCTTGTTCATTCAGAAATTTTCTTGCAGAACCAGTCGAGATCCCTTACCAGCTAAAAATCATTTACATACTATCTAATGCCAGTAATGTAGAAAAGTGGTTTCTACAGGTTTAGGGATAACACTGCTGTAATAGCAAAGAAATCTGGTCCAAATATGCTTTTGGAATATGGACGAAATGCACCACTGCTTGTGCTGCATTTCAGTTTAGGGCTGAAAGTGACCCAGCTGTAAACATGCAGCCTTTTCCAGCTATCACTGTGATCTGGCAGCCAGATACAAATAAATTCATCACCATTATTCCTAGTGGGCCAGATGAAGCATGCACTATCACTGGACCATTATTCCTTTGCTATTAGAGTTGTGACTAACAAATAATAAAAGCACAATTGTATATTGTATTTTAAACTAAATGATGCGATTATCTACATTAAAGACAATATCACCTAATTAGGGTGTCAGAGTGCATCATTATCACCATATTGCCCTTTGCAATACTAAGCGATACTAACCTATTGAAGAGACTCAAACATTACAGACTAAAATAATTATTCATTTTATGGTACAAAAACATTTTGTCTAAAAACAGATAAAACTACAACTTGGCATATCCTGAATCTTACCTAAACAAAAAGCATCTGTGTTTCGGTTAACTTCCTAATATACTGTAGTTAGTATAGAATGATGACTCTGATAAGGGTTTCCTGTTAGGGTGCCAACCGGTGGTACACCCAACCTCCCTCGGCCTGATGCTGCATCTCTTGAAGTTCAGTCTCGCCCTCCTTGATTCTTGTGAAAACAATACGATCATGCAGTCTGTTGCTTTGACCTTGCCAGAACTCAATCTGATGTGGCTTGACAATGTAGCCTCCCCTACACAAAGAAGAACAAACTAACTGTAACAAACACTGGACAGTTATGACATAAAATAACCATGAATCAGACAATGTCAGAGTAACTACTGTGAAAGGAAGTATTCAGCATTATTCCCAATATAATAACCAAATGGAGCTCCCATGTAGGCTGTTGACTAAAGCAACCTAAAGCTACTCGGTTCTTTGACACATACCAGTAATCCGGTATGGGGACCTCCGAGTCCTTGTATTTCTCTTCCAACTCCGCATTCTTCTCTCTTAGGTACTGAGTAGAAAATCAGGCCATTAAGACAGGATTTTCTTTCTCGTTCAACCATTAAATGGTACAGCTTGGTACAGAAATGAGGCTAAAAACTGTTTGCTCACCCCTCTGTTGGGTATCACACTGCTCTGCTTGCTCACAACTGCACCAATCTGACTGCACTTGGGTCTCGAGTGAAAATACTCAGCAGATTTCTGACGTGTGATTCGCTCTACAGTACCTTCAATCCGAACCTATGGGGACACAATTTTACATAAATTTACATTTGTAAATAAATAAACTACCCTACAACCCAGACCCTATAATTATTGCCAACTTTCATGGAACATACTCTGTTCATTTAAATGGAATCATATGGGTTCCCTTTATTGTACATATGTAGAAAGTATTTTAAACTGCATTTGTACAGTTGAGGTCATACTTTTACATACACCTTGCAGAATCGGCAAGATGTTAATAATAATAATAAAAAAAGAATAATAAGAGGGATCATAAAAATGGCATGCTTTTTTTATTGTTATTATTTTGTCTTCTGGGAAACATGAAAATATACTATGTATTATCTGAAGGGCAGTACTAAATGAAAAAAAAAAAAAGATCTTTACACAAAATAATAACAATTTATACTGATCATCCTTCTCAAAGGTTTACACCCCCCTAGCTCTTAATGTATCTTGTTGCCTTCTGGTGCATCAGTGAATATTTGCACCTTATGTAATAGTTGTGTACGAGTCCCTCAGTTGTCCTCAGTGGGAAAAGATGGATCTCTACATCATATAGTCTGTTGGAAAGGGGTCAAATATGCAAAATATGCAGGAAAACCAAAGAATGAGCAGGGCCTAGAGGATTTTTCTGAAGAACAATGGGCAGTTTAACTGCTCAAGACAAACAAGGGCCTTGTGAACAACTATCACAAAACAAAAAAAAACAGTCGTGGATCATCCCGCTAACGAGAAAGAGGGACTAAATCTGGATATCAGTTCACGTGATGTCCACGTATTTTCGGCCATATAATATAATTTGAATTGTCTGCAGTGTTTATTTTGTACAATCATTTTGTCCATCCTCTTTGTGGCAATAATTCTGCAGCATGTTAAGTGAATAAGTGTGTATACACTCACCTGCCTATTCAGTGGTTCCCAGTAAAAGACAAGACAGGCATGGGGATTTGTCTCCTACAAGAATGGATTAAAATGGACCATGTAAATTTTGGGTGTACTTTGACTCTGAAACAAACTATAAGGATCAACTTAAGGATAAGGATAACTATCAAAAAACAGTTGAGAAAGACTGTTTGGAAAGACTCACCAGCTCTTTACCTTTACGGCTTTCGTAGTTTGTGAAGAAGCGGAAGCCCTCATTACTGTAACCTTTCAGCAGCAACATTCGAGCAGAAGGCCTCCCGTCCCTTTACACAGGACAAATGACAAAAGCTGGAGTAAACCATTTGTTTTTACTTTAATTTTAGCTCATGCATAAGTCACACACAAGCCTATTGTTTAGGTTTTTAAAGTGAAGCACAACTCCTCTTAAAAATATAATGCGATGCATAACATTCTCACTTGGTTGCTGTTGAAAGGCACATGGCGTTGGCCTCACCAATTTCAGGGCACTTTGTTGCTTGATCAAACCACTCGCCAAACTGCTTAATAGGGTCAAGGGAAATGAGCTGATCCTCTTCAAAAGCCTGTGGGGTTAAAGGAAAACTGCAATGAATATGCCTGGGTCTATACAGAAAAAGAGCTTGTATCGGTTTATATGTGATATTGTCTGATATGATGCACATGAATTCCTTCACATGCTCCATACAGTAGTACAATATCTTTTGACAGCTGGATCATGATATCTACAACTGCCTTAATATAACAAAACTCTAAGTACTATGTTAAAGCCAATAAATAAATATTACACAAGACACGTCGGTAACACTTTACAGTAACAGTACATGAATTATCATGTACTAATACCTGAATAAATACTTACTAATATAGTATTGAATGATGAGTTAAGGTGTGTACTAATCACAAACTAATGAACAGCTAACCTTAACTATGACGTGAGTCTTATGAATTCATGCCTGAATAACGACCACCTTAAGTACATGTTAGTGCATGTTTGTTATTTAATCTATTAATTAACATTTACATTTATTAATCTAATAATTAATTAATCTATTAATTAATTAACATTATTAATCTATTAATTAACATTTACATTTATTCATTTAGCAGACTCTTTTATCAAAAGCAACTTACAAATGAGGAAATACAAGCAAAGAGATACATCAAGCGGAGAACAATACAAGTAGTGCTACCATACAAGATCTTTTAATTGAGTTCTAGAAAGCAAAGTGCCAGAGTAGGTTTTTTTGTTTTTTTTTTAATGATAATGTGGGGTTGGCATTTTAGGGGTTAGTTATCTGTTCATGGAAGAGGTGGGTCTTTAGCTGTTTTTTGAAGAGAGTGACATATTCTGCTGTCCGGATTGAGGTTGTACATGTAGGAGTAAACTAAATCAAACATGCTCTGTAGTAAAGAATATGAATTAAATGTGCATAATTTCAAAGTGTTTATTATCGAACGTAGAAAGACGCATTAATAACGAACTGCAATCATTTCATCTCAATCCGTGCACAGACATTTTGAGGGGCAGTGGCCCAAAACATGAACAGGCACACAAGAGAGAAATGGGTGACTGCTCCTAACGATTTAAAGCCAGTGTTCTGACAATATGTGCTACTTCACAGAATGTGCTACCCACACAAGTGCGCATGCGCAATACGCAATCAAGCTTGGAAGCGCGATATCTGAAGTCCTGCACATAATGTTGGATGCGATTCACCTGATTTGACCTCACATATTAAGGTGGTAGTACATTCTGATGGGTATTTTGAGTCTGACAGGATGCACTACCACTGATTTGACCTCATTTATTAAGGTGGTAGCACATTCTGATGGGCATTTTGAGCCTGAAAGGAGGTAGGACAGATCACCGGGAGACCTGATTGATTTAGATGCAGTAAAGCAGTCAAAATAAACACGGCAACATCCATCCATCCATTTTCTATACCGCTTATCCAACAGAGTCACGGGGAACCTGGAGTCTATCCCAGGGAGCATGGGGCACAAGGCGGGGTACACCCTGGACAGGGTGCCAATCCATCGCAGGGCACAATCACATACACATTCACACACCCATTCATACACTACGAACACTTTGGACATGTCAATCAGCCTACAATGCATTTGGACTGGGGGAGGAAACCGAAATACCCGGAGGAAACCTCTGCAGCACGGGGACAACATGCAAAGTCCACACACACACGGCAGCTGCAGGAATCGCACCCCCAACGCTGGCGGTGTGAGGCAAGGATGCTAATCACTAAGCCACCGTGCCCAACACAGCGACATCTAAAGTCTAAAACAGTAAAATAATCTTACATAACATTGGTTTTAAATGTTAATAGATAACAGAATCCGCTAAATGAATAAATGTTACAGTATTCACTGAAAGGAGCGGTGCTCTGGGTGGGACATTGCTCCTTTACATTAACAGTTACAGTAATAGTTACATTGTGGGATTTGAAGAACAGGTATTTCTACATTTGATAATAAATAATTTAAAATGATGCACGTTTGATTCATCTTCTTTCTCATAGAACATGCTTGATTTAGTTTATCCCTACACTTAATCAACACATTACCTAACACACGTGTCGTTATTCACGCACGAGTCAGTGATTAGTACACGCCTTAACTCATCATTAGATCTAAGCATTAATTCGGGTATTAGTGTATGATTATTCATGTACTGTTATTGTAAAATCTCACCGACTCTAACTAATTGAGATGGTCATGACGTGAAGGTCTCGAGCGACTGCAGGAACGAGTTTAGATTCAAAGGTGTTAAAGACATGAACATTACCTCCTCGTCGCTTTTATATTTCTTTCTCATGTCACTCAGATCCATTTGTATGTTGTCATCCGTCGATTTCGAGCAGAAATGGGAAGCAAGCGGGAGGATCAGTCCAGTTTTTCTGATAAACTTCAGGACGCTGCAGCTGAACAAACAGACTGTCACAGACCATGCTGTCATGGCCGTGACGCAACGACTTGCTGTTTGACTCGCGGAGTGTCCGTTAGTTGCATACTGCAAAATCTCACCGGAAGCACTACTCAATCCGGGTATTTCTCGTATACTTAGAATTCGGATACCAACCCTCTGACATACTGCTTTTCGCCTACTCTGTAGTAGGTAAGTATGCAGCAAATGTTTTGAATCTCAGTTAGTTCTCTATAGTGATGTTAAGTTCGGATCATTTTACTGACTCGGAACTTTGAATCTCGTTCAACAAAATGAACGAATCTTTTTTTTTGAGTCATTTCGTTTATTTCAGCAGGATATAATTAAAATGTTACATGTTAAATTCCCCAACATATCTAGTACTTAATAAACTGTCAAATAAACTATAGGCTAATGCAACCAAGGCCGAATTATGAGAAACGTAAGTGATTAATTAATAGTTTAGCATTAGGTCTTCAGGCTATGTAGTCTGTTAGTTCACCTCCCGAACCGAGTCGTTCTCGCTTTTTTCATGTCTGTTCCCCGGAAACAGAAATGATTAATTCACCGTTCGAGTTATTCGTTCATCCCGTTTCCGGTACTTCATGGTGCATTGCCCATGTGGCGGTTACCGGAAGAACGAACGATTAGAGACGTGAAGTAATAATTTCTGTGTCCAGTACAGAATCTATGGGAATGTTGCAGCGCATGCGCGGTCAAAAATGAATGAATCACTCTCTGAAACAACTCGTTGATCCAGAGTCATATTAAAGATTCGTTCAAAATTAAGGAATCGTTCATGAACGACACATCATTAGTCCTCTGCAGAAATGCATGAAATGCGGCATCACTTCAACGTCACATCCGGTGTAAGATGGCAGCGACCTTGTGTGGCAGGATTGTTATAAAAACAGGTATTTTTTTTCCTTCTTGATTATTGAATGATATTTTGAATTGACCGAATTCGTAGTCAATACATACTTTTTAACTGTATGTTAGTTTAAAAAAGAAAAAAAAAGAAGAAAGAAAGTAAAGTCGAGTAGCTCCGTGTAAATGGATTTCTGCACCAGCGGTGGAGTGTACTGTATATGGGGACCGAATACACAGCACAGGTGTGGAGTTCTCCTGCTCTAAAGGAATAACACACAATGGTTCACTGCATGATGCCCCAGTTCTGGGATTGAGACGCCTTCTATGACGTTATTTACCTGCATAGTTTGGGGGGTTGGGGGAATCTAATTGAAATCGTGTTTTGGCCTGTATTTACATTTGCTCATTTGGCTGACGCTTTTATCCAAAGCGAATTACAGCTCCATCTTCTTAACAGTGTGATTTGTTCAACATTGTTAAGGCAAAGGGTGTTGTAAAAGTATTTATGTAAGTATATGTAATATCTTTGCAGTACATCATGATTAATAACAATAACTATGTCCTTTATTTCCTTACAGGATGTCTGCCTTTGGTTAAGAGTGTGCGTCATGGCTCCAAGGCCGTAACCCGTCACAGAAAGCCCATGCACATTCTGAAGCAGAAGCTAATGGCTGTTACAGAATACATTCCACCTAAACCCGCTGCTCCTCCTGGAGCTTTCACACCACGCATGCAGAAGACTAAAGAGGTTGGTGATACTAAACCAGATTGGAAGGTTTAATAGTGAGCTCAGTGCTGTGGCAGAACCACCAGTGGTCATCATTATATTTATTCTTATATTTAGAAACATCAAATGTTATTTTATAAGTGATTATAACAATGCATTTTCCATGTATGAATTACACTATATGTTGAAAGTTTGTGGACACCTGTCTATCACAGCCATGTTTGCTTTTTTGAACATTCAATTCCAGATTTATTCCCCCAATTTTCTGTTATAAAAACCACTAGATTGTGTGGATTTGCTTATTCACCCACAAGAGCATTAGTGAGGTCAGGCTAGAACCCAAAAGTGTTCAGTGGGGTTGAGGTCAGGGCTCTGTGAAGGCCCCTTGAGTTCTTCCACATCCACCTTGGCCAACTATGGTTGCGTCCGAAGTAACATACTGTGGCAGTACGTACTGTGCACGGCCATGGAAACAGTATGTACTAATCAGTATGTGTGTAGTATGAAAAAAATGCTGGTTATACTACATCCACCATATAGGCATTGCCATGTGACCTTCGACGTCATTATAAACACTAAATTCGTAAAGGGACCACCAAATTAAAGCAACCGCACTAACGGCAAAATGCATATCAGGACAGTTATCGGAATTAGTGATGTAACGAGGGCAGTGTTAACAGGCTGAGGTAAATTCGTTGCCGTTAGATTGGCCAGCTAATGCATGATGATCAAAAAAAAGGTTTCAAATGCTGTGACAACTTTTTTAAATTTTTTTTAATTTTTATTTAAACCTTCAACAAGTTAGCATTTTATTTGGGTATTGTTAAACAAGTCCTGTTTAACCAAGGTTTAATACTTAAAAAGAGCCGATGCTCTGCCTTCCACCATTTTTTTTTCTGAGCTTGTTTGCACCAGTCCCTTTGCATTATGGGATTTTTGACTCACGAAGTGTCCATTGGCAGCATACTGCAAAATCTCACTGGGGGCAGTACGCCATCTGGGTATTTCTCGCCTACTGTGTCTCGCCTTCTGAGAATTCGGACATATTACCCCTCTGGCATACTGCTTTTCACTTACTGTGTAGTAAGGGAATGTCTCCACTCAGGTTACAACTGTATGATCTCACTACCATAATAAACAGTCCTATTATACATTATATCCCAACTGGAAAATGAAGTGATATAACAGGTTGTTTTTTGTAATTATTGACTCTGATTTTGTATTTGAGGGTTATACGTTATGTTTCTGTATAAATAAGTTGAATGCATGGGCAAGAAAAGTAATATTCTTAAAAATTTGTCACCGTGATTTCTCTCTGTCTGTCAGTGTACACTCACTGAGCTCTTTATTAGGAACACTATACTAATACTGGGTAGGGCCTCCCTTTGCTCTCCAAAAACCTCAATTCTTCATGGCATGGATTCCTTTGAGATTGTGGTCAATGTTGACATGATTGCAACACACAATTCCTGCAGATTTTTCAGGTTTACTTTCATACTGTGAATCTCCCATTCTACCACGTCCCAAAGGTGTTCTATTGGATTCAGATCCAGAGACTGGGAAGGCCACTGAAGGAGATTGAACTCAATATCATGTTCATGAAACCAGATTGAGATGACTTTTGCTTTGTGACATGGTGTATTATCATGCTGGAAGTAGCCTTTAGAACATGGGTAAATTGTGGCCATGAAGGGATATGTATTGTCAGCAACAACATTCAGATAGGCTGTGGCATACAAGTGATGATTGGTATTAACAGTCCCAAAGTTCCCTGTCCAGTTTGTGTGAGCCTGTGCCAATTGCAGCCTCAGATTTGTGTACTTGGCTGACAGAAGTGGAACCCAACATAGGGTGCTTCTTGATACTCAAACTGATGTTTCCTTGCTCCTCCGTCCTCCACCCTGTGACCTGGAAATCGATCACAGTCAACCATCTTGAAGGACATATCAATTCTCTAATTGCACCGTAAGGAGGCAAGTAATGTGGAGTGAGGAAGTATCCAGAGGAGGTAGGAGCGAGGATACACAAGTGTTTATCGTCTAAAAACCTGACGCACATATAAATTCCCCTCCTCCTTTACATCTATCACAATCTCAAACAAAAAGTCCTTTGATGATGTGGTGGAATTTTGTGTCAAATATAATTAAATAATAATATTCTTACAATGAATATTGTAATTAATTGATCCTTGCATGTTTGGATATGCAAAGCTGCACAAAAGATGTGATAATTTATGTATTGTTTATTAATTCATTGTTTAATAACCCAGACATTTCACGTGCTATCAGTGGATTTGGCTTTATTAAGAATGTTGTTATTAACCAAACTCCAGCAACATAACGGCAGATCCCTGAAGCGCAGTGAGGTAATCCAACTGAACACAGTCATCATTAATTGCCGTCGCTTTGATGTGACGCTTGAGAGAGTGAGGATATTCCATTCGACTTGCTTCGGTTTCTCTCTCCTTGCATCTCAAAGAGACACATGCAATTTGGTTCTGTGTACTACTGAATGTGAATTGTTTGGCTATTCTGTGATTTTTAATTTCCTTTAGGAAAGTGGCCTGGAGAGGCTGTTAAAGAGAGACCTGGAGTCTGTCTTTAGTGAGAGTAAGATGATTGCTGTGCTCCAAAACAATGCCACCAATGCTGAGGACATGTTGCTGCTGAAGCACAGGCTTAGAAAACATGACATCACCATAAAATTTTTCCCCAACCAGGTAATGACTGGTTTCAGTGAACTGCAAACTGTCTTCCATGATGTAGAGCATTGAACTGTTCATTGTTCCTCACAAATGCTTTCTTTTTTGGTTTTCTTGCTTTTTTAGGTAATGAGATCCTTTCTTCCCAGCAGTCCATATAGCAACATGCAGCCTTTGTTCATTGGACAAACTGTGTTGTTTGTCAGCAAAGAACCAAAAGTGAAGGAAATGTTACAAGTGTTAAGGAGTAGTCCTCAGATGTTACTCTTAGGTGAGTTTTTCATCCTTATTAACTGGCTATGCAACTGTCTTTAATATTCTTTCCATGTTGGAATCCATGACAAAGTGACAAAAATTGTTTTTCCAGGTGCTTGTATTGAGAACACACTACTCTCACGAGAAGGAATTCTTAACTACTCCAAGCTTCCGACCATGCATACGGTCCATGGTGAGCTGGTTGGAGGCTTGACCTTGATGACTTCACACACTGTTTCAATGCTGCATCGGCACCCTGCGTACCTCTCAGCTCTCCTCCAGCAGTACATTAAACAGCAGCAGCCTGCAGACAGTGCCGAGCTCGAGGCAGCACCTAAAACTGAGGAATCAGCAGCCTGAATTGAATTATTTGTTATCTGAGAGGCTGAAGAAATTTCACATCCATAATCATGAACTCTGTGTGGACTCTGAGAACGAACATTAATACTGTGTTAACATACATATGTCATGTATTTATGGACTGATCAGTGGAATACTCAACATAAAGAGATAATTAAAATGTCAGATTTATCAACAGTGACTTGGTTCTTTTATTATATATTTGTCTGATCGCATATCATAAACAGCAATGTTCGATGTAGAAATTAATGCCGGTAAAGTCATTTTTTGGATTCATGGAATAATATTTCTGTAATAGAAATTTGAAGATGGTTTGGAAGAAACATTGGTTCCACCAGAGTTAATACATCCAATATCATAGATCCTCTTTTTAATCCCTGAAATATCTTGTGACATTTATGTCTTTCCACCACATTAAACATCTATAGTGCACTCAAGAATTAATAATAAAATACAACTTCATGCAAATGAGAAAAAATAAATATTTAAAGGAATAACACATGTAATAAGCTATATTTTGAGCCCAAATATAGGGTTGTAAAATGCATTTATTTTTCTAAAAAACCCTGCGTTCTAAATGATCAGCACCCTTTCACCCTTTGGTGATGTGAGCCCTGGAGAAAATAACAGCAGAGACTCTTTCTGTAATGTCTAACATTGTTGGTGACATTTGTAGAGTGTTTCTGTCCATAAAGTTTCATCATTCAATCAATCTTCACATGAGTCCCTGAGCCACCTGCTGCAAAACTGCTCCAAAACATCAATGATCCACCACCATCATTTACAGCGTGTGTGCTGTATGCTGAAGGTCCAAGTGATCAAAATGTTTGTCATTTTGATCTCATGGCCACAATATATGATGCCAATTGCAGTTTAATGACACTTCGTGAAATTCAGGCACTGTATATCGTTAGATGCTATCAGGAAGTGTTTGTTTCGTGTAAACCTGACAATTGCAATGTTGAACTAAACTGTAATTCTAAAAGTATGATCTTTGGGCTCTTTTGCCCTCTTTCCCCATCCTCCTCACTATGTTTAGAGACAATGTCATGGCCCTAATTGTGAGGAATTGTCTTTTTAACTTCATTTTTATTCCATGGTAATGTATGAAAAGAGGTTTTACATGTATGCAACTGCATATTTATACACCTGGAACGTTCCTGCCATTAATTATGGAAGTTTTGTTGGAACAAAGAAACAAAATTTCTCCTTTCATTTAAGTGGACATGATAAAGTATTGTGTGTAATACTGTGTCATTTATACTTTTTTTTGTTTCTACACTTAGAATTAATCTATTTATGATCATTTCATTTGGTATATTTTTTGAAAGATAACCTTCCTAAAATAATCACTAGGTGGAGATCCTACTCTTTCAGAACCCTTCACTGAAGGGTGAAGAGTGATCAGCTTGCATTGAAATGGCAGCTGAAGATTTGTGGTTAGGTGTCTCTTTAGAGCCATTTCGCCTGTCCCTGTAATTCCTCTGGCTCCTTCGTCACTAATGCGGATAATGGTTTATCTCTAGAGGATGTTAAGACACTCACCAGGGCAGTTGAGGTATTCATAGCAAATATTCATTTTGGAGCATGCTAAGGGAGTGTATGCATTTACAAATGAAGAAACACAACTGATTTGTCTGGGGACACGGATTCTGAAATATTTCTGAAGTAGATTTTTGAATAGGAGTCTCAGGTAAGAGGCAAACACACATGGTGGATAAATTTACTTCTCTTGAAGCAATGAGAAAAATGTATATCTAGTTGGTAGACATAAAATCTCTTTACTGTTTCTGGGATATATTAAACTTCTTGAATTCTAGGAATTAGGTTCTCACACTGTGTAGAGCTTTGGTTTTTGACGACAGTACCCTCTTTCAATAATCTTTTATACCAAGACCCCTTTACATGACTAAACTGCAAAAGGAATTATGATGAAAGAACATAAAGCATGAGATTTCATTGTGCAATACAATTGCCTGTTCCTTGTCCATTCAATAATAAAGCCATGAATCTTGATACTATCAAAAGACCATTCAATGTAACGCATATGTTGAATAATACACCATATATCAGCTAGAAAAAGAACAGACTATTTAACAGAGAATGTGACAAATAGTTTGTGCCCGAACACTAATTTTTATTAAACTGTTACTAATCTTCACAGTTCATTATGCAGATTTATACAAGCTAAAGCATTGCCATTCTATTTTAATGGGAGATATGAGCTTATACCAAAAACTGCATCTGTTTTAATATTACTGGTTAGAATTGTATTCAAATTCAATTTATTTCTTGACTTTTTTTTTTATCACTATTTCTTTTATCCCTTATATTTTTATATCAATCACCCCTTGTAGTAGCTCCAAGTACAAGTACCCAATTTGTGAAACACGTATAGAGAACACACTACTCTCACAACCATACACAATATTATACTATAAAAATGCGTCAATTATATAGAGTTAGTCACACCACTTTTTAATGTGTGCCATGTCTACTCTGTTTTAAAACCAGTCTAAAATGCAACGATGTAAGTAGAAAGAAAGTGGAGAAAACAATTAACACTGACCAATAAATAGTTCTTTAAAATAAATTAATTAACATGACCATGATCAAGCAATGGTCCAGTGTTCTCTATTTTTTCCATGTTGAGTAAGCAAAGCTTTGGCACCTGCTAAAATCTCTTTATCCTGTTTCCTCCTGCATGATTCTGCAGCTCAGGTCAATCCAGCCTCAGCGGTAAATCTTTTGCTATCCCACACTTGAACAGGTTGAAAGTCTATACCCAGACAAAATAAATAAATAAATAAATAAATACAACCTCTTTGTTACTGCAAAAGTATTTAACTTATTCAGTTTATAGCATTTCACTAAACTTTCATTTCTTTGTCCTCTATTTGTTTACAATACATGTCTTTGCAAAATAAATAAATGAATGATTGAATGAATTATAATAATAATAATAATAATAATAATAATAATAATAATAATAATAATAATCACATTAAGCACAGTGAAATTTACATGTGGTTTTTAGAGACTTCAGATGTTTCACAGGTTTTTTCCACATGTAGGGCACGTGGTTTATTTTTTGCATGTGGTCACACATTATTTACATGATGTCATGTGGGTTTATTTCAATGCAAATGTGCAATTTCAGATGTCTTGAAATTATTATTATTATTATTATTATTATTATTGTCATCCTCATCATCCTCATTATTAACAACAACAACAACAGCAACAACAACAACAACAACAACAACAACAACAATAATAATAATAATAATAATAATAATAATAATTATTATTATTATTATTATTATTATCATATTCTTTTGCTTGGCATCTTATTAAGTCCTGGTCCTGGGCTTGACAAGTAGCAGGTAAAACAGTAATGCTAAAATAACAGTGCTTAAAGCCAATTACCTTAATCCTCTCACACAGAGACTGTTGCTGTTGCTAGATTGCTATCTTGTGCCCCCTTACTGGTATACTGTAACTCCATATTGAAATGATCATTTGCAGTGAATAAACTGTAAACCAGTCATTACTTCTTCTTTCACTCTTTCACTCATGCTATCACTACCTCCCACACACTGGTCACCTTACTGATAGCTCAAAGACACTCATCGGCTCATCTCTTCACAGGTTTCTGTTACTTTTGGGCATGTTGCAATATTTCTAAGGGCACTTTACTGCCGCTAAGGAACAAGTCTTGATGCTGTGCAGTATGCTGATGTATTGATCATATTTATTGCATATATTTATTGCACACTATCATAATATTGATCATATTTATTGCATACTACACATACTGTATTACTACATCTAATTTAAATATTACATTTATTTAAATAAAGAATAATAATTTTTAAATAATTAAATGCTACTTTGTACTGCTGCTTCATCTGCTTTTTATACAGTCCTCTGTCTGTAGAGGACTGCTCAAACACTACAACTGCACACAGCTACTATTTATTTTACAACCTGTTGCACTCTTTTTTCACATACTGTAACTGCACATATTCCACTGTTTACAGTTACACTAGATCTGCACTTTACTTACATATCATAGGCATGCATAACTAGGCGTACATACTATACAAAGAATATATTTCTCATATTTTGTATAGATATTGTATTTTTAAATAATCTCTTTTCCCAGTTTTCTTCTCTCCTCCCTCATTATCTTCTGATGTATTTTATTTTGTATTGCACAGCTGTAGCGTACCTGAGCCTAACAGCAAGCATTTCAATATACGATTGTCACTGATATTTTGTTAACATGACAAATAAACTTGAAACTTGTACATGTGCCAGATATTGTTATAATTATTGTGTTTATTATCTTGATCTTTATTGATTATTGTTTGGTACTTTGCAAACATTGAGCTAACAGGAACTCCCAAACATCATCACATTTCTCAACTGTCCAGTGGTTGTGAAGCCTAAGAGATATTGTTCATTATCCCTGGCTGATATCTAATTGAAGGGCATGTGTGAACATGTTAGTATTTTAAGCAACTATACTTGTTTTAAAACACACCCTTCTCTCTACTTTTGTCATTGTATTTTAATAGTTCTGTGGTGTAAGGCTAAACCTGAAGAGGTTAGGCCTTTAGGTCTTTAAAAAAAATGTACCAGCAAATGTTCTAAATATTTATGTAATTGCTGACAATATGCTTCACATATATAATTTAGCTTTCATAGTGTCATTTTAACAAAATTTGGCATTTTCTCTGTATGTAGTGTATTATCCTATTGCATTCAGCAATCAGCTAGAAAAGGAGAATGCTTGGTGTCTTTTTCATTAAGCTGTCTGGTCTGTATACATGTGATGAACAATTAGAGTAATCCAATTGAGATCAGTGGACTGGATGCTGGATCCAAAAGATTTATTCATTCAGATAAAAGTGCAAAATAGTTCTTCTGTACTTTTGCTGTTTATAGCTATACAATGATGCTCACTGTTTCTTTTCTTTTTGGTTTCAAAAAGGAAGTGCACAGGCCAACCCTTTGTATAGAAGTGGTGTGAAAAGATGCTGTGGCTAAATTAATAGTTCTTTGTATCAGACAAACTGATCTTTACATTGCTGGCTTCAACACAACCTTTGTTGAAGAAGGAAACAGTAATAAAATTATTTTGTTAACGTGAACATTCATGAAATAATGTCTAATATTCTTGCTTTTCAGACATATTGCTCTCCAGTCCTCAATGAACATCTAGAACAGAGTACATTTACATTTTCATTATGGAGCCCCATGGAACGATGCCAGACCACAGCCAGTTTCAGACCGGACTGGACAGAACTTCTGCTGGATGGCAAAAGTCCACGCACTCCCGGAGCAGCAGCACTGCATCCTCTCGCCACTCACGACAGGTGTCTCTACTCACAAACACCCTGATTTCCTACTGATCTTTCACCATGGCACAGTGTTCTTTAAGAACATAACAATACATACGCCCTTAAGAACTTTTTCATTAGGTGTAGAGAACCTGTTGTTCAACCTCTAAATCTCAAATTCAATGCCAGACAAGTCTTAACTAGTCCCATAAAGGATGTGCTCTTCATTATTGTGTACTGTAGGGTGGATTTCTCTGTTAACAGAACTGAAAGGTGTATTTACTTGTGAATATTAGATGCAGATATTTCTTGCAGTAGGTGAAAGAAAGGCGTTTGTTTTGGTCTAACTTTCAGAATATAAAAGACTGGGAGATAATGGATGATCTGCAGGGGGATTCTGGTGCCAGTGGTGAGACCATGCAGGATACGAGTCCTCCTGGCATTTGTGAAGGCTACTTGATGAAGAGGAGAAAATGGCCTCTGAAAGGCTGGCACAAGGTTAGTAAAGCTCAAAAAAATTCTTTTAGGTTTGATGTAATATTTCCAAAAGGCTAGAGATGACAAATTGAGACTTAGGAATCATAAGAACTAGGATCATTTTGTCTAAAACAACAGAATGAACTTGTAAAAGGTCTTGAAATATGGATAATTATATTTGTTAAAATATGGAAAGCAGTTGCTCTTTGTGTAGTCAGTGTGGGTCGAGGTTTTACTTTTCTGTTACTATTTTTTTGTTTGTTTTACTATTTAATTACAACCCTAGTCACATATCAAGTGCCATTATGAATGATTAGAATGATTACAATAATGTATGCTTTTTTTGCAGAGATACTTTGTGTTGCAAAAAGGGATTCTCCGATATTCAAAAAACCAGTATGATGTAAGTAGGATACTATTTGTTAAACATGATTTAAGCTTCACACGTCATACACAACTCCAGCTCACATGTTATACTACCAACAGTTTTCTAGAGGGAAATTAAATGGGTCAATGGATGTCAGTCTCGCAGTGATGTCAGTAAACAAAAAGGCAAGACGGATAGATTTGGATACTGGAGACAGTCTCTATCACATCAAGGTGAACTGTCAGCTGATTTAATAGAATATTTATTTTCAAGCTAAATAAATTTACCTGCATTTATGCAAATAATCCTGTGCATTTTTGATTGTGTTTTCATCAAGGCAAAGAACCATGATCTGTACTACATATGGGTGACCAAACTGAGTGCCCATCGGATGTATAAGAGGAACGAGGCAGCACATGTCCATAACAGCTTGCTGCAGGCCCTGTCTCATGGCAGCAATGTGCTTCAGGGAAATGGTGCTATGCAAAATGTGGTAAGCTATGAATATCAACTCCCTTAACTTTCATATAAGCCAGGAAACATTAATGCTGTGTTCACGAATCAGTGGTATAGACTGCTAATGTGTAATGTAATGAGTATAATTGAATTAATATATAAAATTAAATTTACCTACTGTAAAATCAGAAATGAGAGGTGCCTCAAATAACTGCTGATTTTACTTACTGATAGTATATTAATGCACCAAGGAACCTTTAACTAAAGCTAACTAATGCCAGTAATAGCCATAATATATCATTAGCTATCACAACAATATCTCTAATGATACAAACTAGCTGGAATTCGTTATATTTTTTATTTTCCTTTTGGTTTAAGACACTGAACTTTCATTGGTGAATAAAAAGCCAGTGCACACAAAATGTAGAAGTGTACAAATAAATACATTAAAGGTTGATTCATCTACTTTTCTTATTATCAAGCCTGTTAGAACTTAGATTTGATAGGTATTTTAATTAAGGAATAAAACACAACAGGGTGTCTTATTGGAAAATTATAAATGACTGGATGGTGTGATGCTGTTACCACAACATAATGGATTATTTTCCCCATAACAACACGCCCCAAAGTGTTTTCTTTCTCTTGTACTGCAGCAATTTGCGAACAGTTACATTTATTTATTTATTTATTGTCTTCTCCTACTTTTAGACGTTCATAGCTACACACTACTTAGTGTTATTACTTAATTATTACATTATAGAAACTATAAAAATTTATTCCTTCACCAGCATCTGTCCTGAACACACTCTCTTTATGGAACGTTACTGACTGTTAAAAAGTGTTGACGCCCATGACTCCTTACAGAAAGCTTCGCCATATCAACAATGGCATACTTTTCTTTGTTAAGTAACATCACATCATTTTTTAATAAAGAAAGGCACAGATACCTGAAAATGGTACATACCATGTATACTTTATGTAATGTGCAGTAAAGCTCGCGTACTTTATATTTCCCACTTCTGCCCATGTTAAAATAGAGGTAACATAGAGATCATATAGATCAGGTATGATACTGTATAAATGCACTAGTTCAGAACTTAATCTATCTCATGGATAGAATGCTTAAAACTTGCAATTAAGAGGTGTCTAAATATAATTATGACCTTTTTCAGTACCAGAACGTGTCTGACTCTTACCTGGGTGATGTGGCAGCTCAGACTGAAGACCTGCATGTTGCAGACACTGGAGTCAATGGGAAAGTGTGTGCCTGGCTGCAACAGGCCCATGACCCAGACAGCTGCACTCAAGGTATTTTAATACCTGGTCTTGCCTGTAATCTGCCTATTTTAAACGCATATAATGAATAATGAATAATTAAACACAAGCACACAGAATCATGAAAAAATTGTCTTTAAGCTTACAGCATATAACATATTGATCAAATGCTTCTGCAGAGTTGTGGTTACTGAAATTTAAGAAGATATGAGCCCTTTCCATAAGATGAGATGATATGTGTATCTGTATTCCTGTCCAGAACTGAACCGCTGTCAAATAGACCTGAATGATTTAAATCGGTTGGTCCAGAAACTGCACACTCTGGAGTTAGACAAGGCTGTTAGTAATGGAGAACTAAAGAGGATAATCAGCATGCAGGTGAGAAGGACTTTCCACAGTCTTAATGCCATGTGACTATTAGTCTTAAAAAAAAAAAGGCTACAGAGGAGATGTTTGATCTGTGTTTTATGTTTATGCCACAGAATCTTTCACTTGAGAAGCCCAAGAAGAAATCTGGCAGGCTATGGGGTCACACTCATACACTTGGAATGGTGAGCCAGATGTTTTAAAAGCTGTCTGATTAAAGAATCATGTCTAATTTTGGGAATCAATATTAATTCCTCCCTTCCACTTATGCTTATTTAGTATTTTAGTGAAGCAGTGATTTTTTCTCTCCATGCAGTTTAATTTCAATCTTTATAACCGCAATATATAATTATTTTTATTTGTGTTGTCAGTGTAGAACTGTCAATAATTTAATGAATTACTTAATTTTTTTTTTTTACATTAAGCCACTGCATAGGATTACTAAATCGGTGAGTCAACAGGACTTTTTAAATTGAGGTTTGAAACAGCTACTCAATGCGTCAAAGTTTTTTACTTTCCACTACACCCCAGCCACCCCCCCCAGCCACCCCCCACCTCCACACTCTACACCTTTGTATGGATAAAAAGTCCCTGATGTAATTTTTCAGCCTATGACTTTTGCTTGGATTTTATAATCTAGTTTTGTAAATTTCACTATATAACAATATCTTCCTTCGAGACACTAAGAAGAAAAGTAATTGAAAGTAATTGTTCATAAGATGCGCCTTTCCCTGACAGTTGGACTAATATGCTTTGCCTTTGTTTTTTGTGCTTTCTTATTTTCTTCAGTTCTCATCATCCCACCTGGGTGCATCTGTGCCCTCCATCCCTGACTATGTCTATACCCAGCTTACTCCTTCAGCCTCCTCTAGCTCCCCTGAATGCAGAAAGCTCTACCAGGACATATGTTCTGTGTCACAAAGAGGTGAGGAACAGATATCAATGAAATCACGCTTTTTCTTCAGCTGGAAAAGATCTTATAACATGGAAACATTTAATGATATTGACTTGAAGAACATTATGTAACCTCAAAACTGATAGTTTCTCTTCTTGCCCCAACAAGTGCATGCCTCTCTGAGGTCCGTGCATGAGGCTCTGTTTCAGGAGCGCCAGCAGCTACAGGACACCTGGTCCAGCACCGAGCTTCGCCAGAACACTTCTGCTCAAATTAATGACATATGTAGCACCCTGACTGAGGTAAGATTGCCTGTCACTTATTCATAGTGCCGTCAAGTTTGTTTTGACTGCCTGAAAATGAACCATTGATGAATTGTATTTTAATACAAAGACACACTGTTGTTGCTGTGCGCTGCTTATGTGACAATGTGCAGGATATACAGTCACCATTGTGTAGAGGTATACGTATGTGTGTATGTTCAGTTAGATGTGAAGTCCCGGCAAACACAAATCCACACAAGGTCAGAGTGCTCTGACTCCTCTGAGGAATCCTACCACACTGTGACCCTGAGAAAGGTGTGTTCCTCCCCAAGCTGAAGCTTACAGTACCAGCTAACTAATTTCCAATTTCTTTTTTTCTTGTGCTTCACTTCTCACCCCTCTCTCTACATTTTCTTGCATGTGCCTGGGTTTCATTGGCTTGATCATTTAAACACTCTTCAGCATTTAACACTTCTGTGTCCAGTTGTGCCATGCACTTTGATTCAGTTTCATTTCTTGTTCCTGCTCTTTAGTCTGAATCAATATGCCGTTCCTTGGTGGCAGACTCAGTGGCAGAGTTTTTTGATGCACGTGATGAGATTTGTGGAAGTTTCTCTGAGGCATCAGATGAATCAGGTCTGAGTGATGCCTCCAGTAATTCAGAGCCTGAGGAAGACCATGGTTGGTATCAATATTCAAAAAATATAGTTTATTTGACAGAAAGATTATATGGATCAGCTTATTGTATTATATCTTTTTTCCCCCACTCATATAACCTGCAGTAACAGCAACACGGAAGTACCGTGCCAGTCTTTCCAAAGCATCAGCAAAACCCAGCTGGACTTTAGGGAACACTGGCCACCGCACCAAACTGCCAGCAGTTTGCCCTGATAACAGTCACATAGGCCTTATATCGATCCTTTATAACAACATCGGGAAGGACCTGTCACGTGTATCCATGCCTGCAGCCCTGAATGAGCCTGTCAATCTACTCCAGAGGCTCTGTGAGGAACTGGAGTACTCAGAGTTACTGGACACAGCCAACCGTACTGACGACCCCTACCAGAGAATGGTACTGATTCATATTTAGAGTTAATGAGTTGACTAATAAAAAGTTCTAAGTGCTATGCTATGTATATATATATGACATATATATATATATGACACACACACACACACATATATATATATATATATATATATATATATATATATATATATATATATATATATATATATATATATAATGGAGGTTTAAACAATTGAATATTCAAAATGAATTCTGAATATTTAAATCTCTAAGATTTTGTGGTAACCAGGTGCAATCAGGCTGAGGTACTTACGTGATTACTTTGATCTACACACAAAGGAAAACCACAAATTCTTCTCTCTAATAAACTTGCTCTCTAATAAAATATGAATCATACAGGTTTAGAGTTGATTTCACAAGTGCCTTAGAATAAAGAATTCATGAAAATATAAAAATATGCTTCGCACTAATGTTTTTTTGACTGCCCCAACAACAGCTCGTATATATCCATTATAATTGAATTAGCATTAAACAGGTTGCATTTACAGTTCATGGTAATTACACAGATGCAGATGCAGTAAATAGAGATTAATTTGAATTATGCATAAAAACATGCAATATATTCGATAGTTAAATCTATATACTGTTAAAAATCTGTTAAATGTCTAGTAATGTTGTCTTGTTTATGTTTAGGTGTACATTGCTGCCTTTGCTATCTCTGGCTATTCTACAGCTCAGTATCGTAACCGTTATAAGCCCTTTAACCCAGTTCTGGGAGAGACATTTGAGTGTGTAAGGGAGGACCGAGGTTTCCGCTATATTAGCGAACAGGTAGGTGACTTTAAACTGATCTCAAGTCAGAAAAATCTGTTAAAAGGCCCTTTCTCATTCAGTGCCATTCTGTCCTCAGGTTTGTCATCACCCACCCATCTCTGCTTGCTATGCTGTCTCTGACAACTTCTGCTTTTGGCAGGGTGAGCCCTCATAACAGAAGTTACCGATTTACATTAAAATAAAATATGCATTCTGGATCAGGAATTAACAACACTTTGTATAATTTTTTGTGTGCAGATCAACGATGGAAGAATAAATTCTGGGGAAAGTCTTTGGAGATAATGCCAGCTGGAATGGTGAATGTAACTCTATCAAGGTGATATCCCTATTTCCTTTCAAATGGATTATGTGAGTAATTTAAACAGGCAGAAGGAGTCTGAGCATTGAAGTATGTTTAGGTATGGAGACCACTATGAATGGAATAAGGTGGTGACATGCATTCACAATGTCCTGAGTCAGCAGCGCTACCTAGAGCACTATGGAGAGGCAACGATCCGCAACCTGAACAGCTCAGTCTGTACATGTAAGATCACGTTTGTTAAGGTGAGAGTAGTTTTTGAATCCAGCTTTTTGATCACTATGCTGAAAAAAAGCAATCACTGTATAATTAGTTGATCATATGAATCCTTTTTCTCTCTGTCTCTCTTTCAGTCTCGCTACTGGGGCTCAGATGCAAATAAAAATGAGGTTCAAGGCCAAGTCCTAGACCAGTGTGGTAAAGTAGTGCACCGATTCGGAGGATTCTGGCATGAGGGGATATTCTGTGATACACTACCCAATCCACAATGTATTTGGAAGCCATGTAAGTTCATATAGTTAATATAGATATTTTGTTCATAAGCAATGTATTATAGACTATAATGTATTATAGAAATGTATTTTAAAATTCTTAAGCAATTATTCTTAAGTTCCCTTACTGAATACTAAATTGAAGCATTCTTTAAAAGTCAGATAAAGATAAAATTCTAAAATACATACATTTTATTTCTTTCTCCTTTAAATAAATAAGTGATAGATGCTACACTCTGTATATCACATACTACATGTCTGGATTATATGCTATATAATCAAGCTAAAACATATATGGTAAATGGTCTGCACTTATACAGTGCTTTTTTAACCTTAGCGGTTCAAAACACTGTGTCTCATTCACACACACACACACACACACACACCAATGGTAGCAGAGCTGCCATACAAGGCGGTAACTTGCCATCGGGAGCAACTTGGGGTTCAGTGTCTTGCCCAAGGACTCTTCAGCATGTGGAGTCATGTGGGCCGGGAATCGAACCGCCAACCATACAATAAGCAGACAACCCGCTCTACCACCTGAGCCACAGCCGCCCGCTATAAATGAAATTAAATATATTTTCAAAATGTAAACTCCATGTAAATTTGGACTGAAAAGTAAACAGAATTTTTGGTATAAAAATGTATAAAAATACAAAACAAATTTCCAGGGGGGCATTAAAGAAACGAAACTATAATAATATTGATATTTGCATGTCATTGATAACAATACCACTGAGCAAATTTCTCAGTGCTATTTCAAAGCCATAACCACAAGGTCCCACCACTGCAAACCTAGACAAAGACCATGATATCAGGCCCTTGAATCTTGATGAATCGATGTGACATATACGTTTGAGTTGAGCTCTTTTTATACCTGATAGATCCATTCCTCAGAGTAATTAATCCTTGCACTGATTATTTTGAAACTTTTGCCATACACAAGTCACATTTATCACTATATCTGTGCTATCCTGCAGACCCTCAGCCTAAGGACTACGTCTTGTACTATGGATTCTCCAACTTTGCAATGGAAATGAATGAGCTGATGCCTGAACTTGAACCTTTGCTGCCCCCAACAGATACACGCCTGCGTCCAGACCAAAGGTGAGTCTATAAGCATACAGCTGGATATCTAGCAGAATATGATACTAACTTATTGCCTGCTTCTTATAGAAACCTCTGCACAGTAGAGAGTAATGCTGTTTAGGTTGGTTGTATGTACATATGCTATACCTCATCACTGTGGCCAGGATGTTGGAGGAAGGCAGCGTGGAGGAGGCAGACAAAAAGAAAGATGAAGTGGAAGAAAAACAGAGAGAGCGGAGGAAGACTTTGGCAAAGAGAGGAGAGCAGCACATCCCTCGTTTTTTCAGGTAAGAGGAGTGATCAGAATATCCAAAATGATTTTTGGATTTTTGGTTGTTGAGTATGTCCTTTCCTTTGTCTTATGCAGGAAATCGGTTGATGCAGCTGGTAGAGAAGTGTGGCTCACTAATGGAACTTACTGGAAGCTCAGAGAGAATCCTGGATTCACAAACATGAAAAACTTGGAATTATGGTGAAGTCTCAGTAGAGTTTGAAACTCTGAACTGTAAAACTTTCTTACATATTTCTTAAAGTACATGGACTTGAACACAAAGCAAATTGTAGAGCACAGATGAACTGCCCATGACAGACTGGGCAAGGATAAAGCTCTTAACCAAAGACCAAGATTTTCTATTTTCCCCTGAGGTATTCAGGCTTTCACTTCTTTGATGGTTGGACAATTAAACCAATATATATTTAGGGAGTTAATCCATCTCTGCATTTACTTTCTTCCTCAAAATGATTGCTATGTAAACAGGACACATAAACTTGGGAAGACCATTGTGTTCTGTTCATTTCATCAGTACATTTCATCAACACCATGTGGGTTGTTGCAAAAAATATATGATATTTTGTAGCTTAAGCAAGAGGGTGTGTGGGTCTGTTTTTGTAATCTTACTTCCACCCACTCCTGTTGGAATTCTGACCAAATCCCAGCCATTTCTTCAGTTATTATTTTTGTTTATACCTGTCTGTGATATGTTCTAATGAACTCAGTTTGTTCTATTTCCCAAATTATAAACAAATGAGTAATTTAAACTTCAGGGGACCCTGATCAGGATCATCAATGAAGATGAGCCACTCTTGCCAGCATGAGTAAAACTAGTTGTTTTTGTTGGGTCCCATGGGATCCCAGTCCTGGTGCACACTTCTAGCTTAAGACCTAAATGATGCATATTAGACACATTAAAAAAAAAATTAAAAATAATAATTAAAAAAAATTCTTAATGGGGAAGGCCATTTAATTGCATAACAAGTCATTTACCTGTGTTACTGAAAACAGGAATGAAAAGAGATTTTGGAGTACACAGCATTTTATAGTACTCTGGCAGTACAATAACAAAAAATGGGACTGGGTTGTGTGATAGGGTCATACATTTGTTTTCAAGGGACATATATTTCTTATTAGTTTATGCACATGCTGCTCTTGATAACACATGGGAAGTATTTACTTATAATATAAAGAGGGTTGATGAACTGCAGGATTGATCTTGCTACTTGACTTTTTTGGGGGAATTATTAAAAAAAAATGTATTCTCTTTCATGTGTATGGATTTTTTTGTGTTTTTTTTTCTTCCCAAAGTCATCACTCGAGAGAGTCTTCCTGTAATAGGATTTATTCTAAGTGGGATTAGAAAAAGCACTTCCTCTTCCTCAAAGCCTTCTTAGACTTTGCATAACCAGTGTGTACAGTGAAACTCTACAACAATTAAACAACATTATTTAATAAGAACTTTTACATTTTAACATTAAATGTTAGCCAATTCTAACATTATAACAAATAAAAGTTTCATATTAAAAATGACGTGTTTTATTACAGTTAGAACATATCAAGTTTTTTTCTACATTATTTGGGGGAGGGTTCCTGTTATTTATTAACCTTGGCTTCCAGGTGACATTGGAGAAAATTAATCTTCATATTACAGAGTATGTTTTTCATTTACAGAGAAGACTATTAAACTCATGGTTCCGTGGAACATCATATAAATATACCTTAAAGACAATCTGATAATAGCACTGCTAGTCCATAATAAAGCTTCGGAGAGGGGAAAGCTTGAGGGTAAATTCCCTCCTACATGTGGCATTATTCATCAAAGTTGGATCTGAGCAAATGTATTTCAGGGTAAACTTGGGTATGCTGTATGCATATAACATGTAAATAAGGGACTAGTGGGTCCATACCGCCCAAACTGATTCATTACTTGAGCCTAACCATTCATTTTGATGTTGCATTGCAGTTTCCTATATCAGATGCAGATTCCTTCATATATCATTCTGTGCGGCCAATTTGCACCCAATTTTTTTTGTAACTTTGATAAATAATGGCTATTATTATATCAGAATAGGGAGATAGTCCACTAGGGGTCACCTAAAACATATCCTAACAATTATCCTAACAATACTGTACACCTGTGTTCTCAGTGATCATAGAATATTCAAACAATGGTTTGAATGCATATTCAAGAATTGTTCAAGAATGAGTTAATTGTACAAAAAAATGAATAATTACAGTTCTCTTAAATTAATATGAACACTTTTTTAAATTGCACTTGAAATTAGAAACAGTTTACCAAAAATAATGTCCAGTTAAGTTCATACCTATCAATTGTTTGCACCTTACTACTTAGAACCAGGGAAAAAACAATAAACAAAACCCTGTTATTTTCAGTCAGTATTAACTTTCTACATCTCCATTACTTACACAAATGGAGCTGAATATTCATCGGCACATGCTTGACCTGAGTAATATCTAACAATATGTTTATAACCGAGCAGTAGCAATATGAAATATCTCACTGCGATTGTCTTCTTCATTGTATTGCTAATATGTAATTTGGTTTAATACTGAAATAAATACATTGCTCTCACATTAAGGTAAGCAAATCCAAACTTACTGGTTTGAAAGTCCACATACTGAAGCTTTGATATTCCACTATACAGTTTTTTGGGAAGCTCTATAAAATACTGACAGTACGGAATAAAACAACAATTTCATAAAACGTCATACTGTAAGCATTTCTATTTTTTAACAATGTACATACTAAGTAAGTGCAGTCTTATTACAGAATTGTTTACCATTTTCATTTGGTCAAAGAAGATATAAATAAAAAATAATAATCATCGCCCCTCTGTGTGTGCATGTGTATATACTGTTAACTGGACCATTATGTCTTATTGTAAAATATGTTGTTGTGGGAAGTATTGTAATATGTAGTTCACTGAAAAATCACATTAGTTGTTGACCAATGAAATGTGTCTAAATTCTGAAAGGTGAACCTTATCCTATATTGTGCGTTTGCCTCCACAGTCAGTGTGTTAACATTCTTATAGCTGTTGCCCACTGAGCTGTCGAAGTTCATTCTCACCTTTGGAGGTCTGCAGGCCGTGATAAGGTGAGACTGAGGTCTCGTTCTTCCTTCGTGTCATTGAGGACTGTGGTGTGTATGCTGTTGTCTGATTATGATGTCCAGTCACCACAGTGCGCCTTCAGGTGTCCATTTTCCCACCCTGTCTATCTGCATGTTGTCTTTCTTGTCCTATTTGTGAGACTTGCTGATGTTGGGTTAAGAATGTTCTTTTGACGCTAATCAGACTGACATTGCTGTGTTTGTGTTGACCACGTAAATACTGTAACACCTGATTTGTACCGCAACTCATCATGTATGAATCCAAAGTTCAGGAAAGCATAATTTGAAGAACAACATTTACATTTACTTCATAAATGTACAATGGTACTGAGGCATATGCTACAAGATGACATTAGAGCCAGCCCCTGATCTAGTGAGGGCGATTTAGTAGAGAGAATGGGATGTTGATAGGAAGACAGCTGACAGGATGAGTGGAACACATTCTGACCTCTCCATGCAGATTTTTTCTTTGTTTCCTTTAATAGCACTTATCACTTACATGATCTGATTTCATTGCACACTAAGGTTCATTTGGAGTAGTGAAAATGTGAATGAACTGGAATCATAAAATATAATGTAGACTCAAAAGACATAGCTATATTCTTGAGAACCGTGTGTGTGTGTGTGTGTGTGTGTATGCATCTGTGAGTGTGAGAGAACTGGGAGACTGGACAGGTCCATGAGGGGAGTGTCAGCAGGTATGCAGACTTCTTTAAATGCTAAACAGTTACATCCGGAATTCATCCAGGTCTCTGTGTGTGCATGCATATATCTCCAGGCCAGTGTTTCAGCCCAGTCACATCATCTTGACTCGCCAGTCCTCACCATGACAGTGACCTTCAGGATGACTGGAGTGCCTCCACCTGACCTTACCCATACAGCACTATCATGGGGAAGAGGCACACCAAATATAAGAGGGCCAGCAAGTACACTGAAGAGATAAAAAAAAATAGCACCAGGGCTATGAAGGAAAAATGATTCAGAGTTCTGTGTTAGCTGTTACTGGCCTCTGTTGTCCCTCCTCTAGACTCCCTACTGGGCTTTGTCCCAGAAGGCAGTGCAGCTCTGTGGGTGGGACACAGCAGGAGTGCTACACTAATTCAGAGTCGATGGGTCTCAGTGACTGTAGAAGCCATAGTAGCCTGCATCGCTGCTGTTGTCCTTCTCACAGGCTTCGCTGCGAATGGGAGGAGAGTTCTCAGTGCTGGAGGCATAGGGTGACACTCGTCTTTTCTTGCTTTCTGCACCCTCGAAAAGACCAGAGTCGACCGAGTCTACTGATTTGACAGAGGGGGTCTCCATCCAGGTGTCCTCCACCACTTCTTTTGGCTTGTCTTGTAGTACCGGCAGCCTCAAGGACTCAAGGATTGAAGGAGAATTGTGAAGGCGGGGATTTATTGCTGGAGGAGAGGATGACATGGCTGGAGAAGACATGGGACGGAACCAACTCAGGCTAGATGAGGCTTTCCCAGGGTGGGAGTGGCTGAGGTACTGTGGTGAAGGTCTTGCTGTGCTCCATGTGGCAGGGCTAGCACTTGATATTGGCCCAGAAGTGAATGGGATCTCAGGATAGTAGCTCAGCGGGTGGTGGGGTGATGTCTGTAAAGTGAAGGGCTTGTATAGGCTGTTGGCTGTATAGTCACCATCGTAAGAGGTGAAGTCCAGTAGGTTGGAGGGTGTGCCCTGCTGCCCAGGGAGGTACCAGCGCCCATGGTGACTTCCACTTGGGTCTTTGGGGCACGCCTGTGCCATGCTGACAGGCTCGCAGCTGTAGAAACGGCTGTGCTGCAGTGGACTCATATACTGCTCGGCCAGGTAAGGTTGGCGGGGATAGCAGCTGGCTGCCATCAGCTGCTGACCCTCAGTGGGGGAGGGGGTGATACGATCCGAGTCAGGCGGGGCATACAGTCTGTAGGGGAACATCAAGGTCAAAATCAACTGACAAAACCCCTCTAGAGTTGTTAAATACAAATCTCTCAGGGCTGAGGGGTACAGTGTGAGCCGTAAAACTTTGATAAGATCTGAATGTAGCTTTTGGGTTTAGTTTTCCTTAAGAGATTGAGTAGCATTATACTTTACATATATTTTAAAGTGGATCGCCTGTTAAAATGTGAGGGTGTAGAAGTATTAATATTCTCATAAGATAAGTCGAGGGAGTAGTATTGTTTTAGGTTTACTTACGTGTCATAATTGTCTCGGAAACCTTTCGCAAAAGGGTTATGGTCTATTTTCAGCTGAGTGATCTGTGGAAGAAATGGCAGGAGCAGGAGCCATGACAGATGTGACGGGTATGGTCAGGATGTCAAGAGAGGAGGAGGAGGGCAGGGTGTGACAAGAAAAGGGCACACAGAGTTAATAGTCAGAAAATAAGTGATTAAACTGTAAACTACAAACTTCTTCTAAAGGTATCAGAATATCAGCTATATGAAGCTTTGTATATATTCATTATAATGTTAATTCATTACAACACAGCTTGTCAGTTTCCACACAGCTGTTTTGTTTCATTGGTGGTTATATTGTAGGTATGAGCTGTACGAGGAGGGGTGACTCACATCTGCATTTTGGTAGGCAGTGACTGCAATGAACTGGGTCTCGGGGAAGATGAAGGTTTGCGCCTTACAACTGCGGAAGGGATCTTCTGTTCCATCCTCCTTCACCTCCATGATATGCAAGCGTGGCTGGTACTTGTGAAGAGACTGCAGCACTATCATCTGTGTGGTACACATAAGATTTGACATGAGATATGAGTAGACATGAGTGGAGATGGGTTGAGAGGAGGAAATAAATAAAGACACCACTGACCACAAGCGATCATATACACGCCAACAAACATTTTTTCTCAGTGATACCTGTGACATGTTGTTGGAGCCACCCTTATTGTTGGTGAGTTTGAGCTTGCCAAATGAGACCTCCTGCCTCATCCAATGATTCCCTGTGTTAGGAGAGTCAGGATGCATATACATCCTGTTTCCTGTGGGGGGAAAAATAGTATGATATACTTTTTACAACTGTGTTTCATTTTTGTATAACATCTTAGTGCATTTATGTAGAATTTATACAGTAATCATGCTAAAAATGCATGACCTTTTCTTGAAAGCCTTTTAAAACTTGGCTTTGATTGTCATTTTCAATTTAATGCAGAATGAGATTGCAGTTGGTGATGCCAAACTGCTGCAGTTCACACAGTCATAGTAGCAGGTGTGCATGCATGCGTTTCTTAGGTTGTGGTGTACAGTGACACCAGATATATTCTTCTCATGGCCACAAAAAGACATAACTGAGAAGCAGAATTTTTTTTCCTTCCAATGCACACTGATATGCAATGCAAAAACCACAATACAGATAAAATGCTCTACTTAAAGAAAAAGCATATACTGAGCGAAAGCAAGTGTCCAATTACTGGCTACTGATTATACCTGGCATATTGCCCTCTGCTTTGCCACACTGCACCCACTTGCCTCCCTGGTACCTCCAGTGGTGCTGGTCAGCCAGAACCACATCAACATACACGTTGTAGTGAGCCGAGGGGTCCAGAGCACTGATATTAAAACTGAGAAAAGGGAACATCCTCCTGTTCAGAGAAACGGATACAGAAACCAAGTGAGGATAAACAAGTGTTATGCTTCATGAATCTCTCACCCTGAAGCTAGTGCACAGTCATTAATGCTCTGCTGCTCAAGCACACATTTTTAGTTCATTCTGATTCTTCTGTCAACTATCAGGCTCAAAGTTATGAAGTTATAACTGTTACATAGATTCCACGCAATTGATGAATTAAATTGAAATTGCAATTCCATACAATATATCTTCTACTCATTATGGTTGTTTTAGTAGTCTGCTCATTTGGGAGTGCATACAAAATATGTAGCTCATCAATCATACTGGATGACCTATTCACACACAAGCTTGTCTATATATATGTGAATGCTTTTAAATCATGCCTACATAAACCTTAAACCTTATGCCTACATAAACTTGAGTTTTGAAATTGTAAATCTAATAATTTTATTTAGTAATATTAAAGGATTTTCAAATGTACCATGTTCTGTAGTCTTTCAAAAATTTATGACAAAATGTATATAACAAAATATCTGGCAAATGCCTGTTAAAAGCAAGTTAGAGAAGAGAATGAAGGATCATATGACTGAACACCCTGTCCACATACAAGCACTTAATAGTCATCACTCTGATAAATATGTGGTATAAAAACATAAAGAACAGATGATTCATTTCTTCTTCATTAGCAGCTACATCTCAATATACTGTAAATGAAAACAGAAACCAGCTTCAGGATTCTGTTTTTACCACTTTACACTCTCTCTGCTCATTCTGATTTATAACCAGAGCGCGCCACTTCTCTTCCCTGACTAGCTTTCATGGGCATACTTATCTAAAAGAGACGATTTATAAGAAATCAGTACTTGGTGAAGGGGAAACTTAAAGGTTTACCACAGAGAGTGTGTTTTGCATAAGTAGGAGGCTCAGGTTTACTATGACAGAAATTGTTAACCTGTGGAAACTTGGTGACTGGTTGACTCAATGACAGCCGGTACTCGGCTAGTAGGTGGTTGCCAAACAAAGATATGTATTCTCTGCTGTCTAGGACACTGTTATGTGTCTGCTAGGTATGTCCTTACTTGTACATGTCTCTTCAAATGTGAAATGAAACTTAAAAAAATTAAAAACATACTATGGTTCCACTTCCTTTAAAATGCAAGAGATATAACAGTCAAAATTGCAGTATTAGAAGGAAGGCAGAGGCAAATCGATTAGTACTCTGATAACGAGGTATGTGAAAAAGAGAAGTGTATGATGTATGTGTGAGAAGTATAGTAGAGCAGGGAGGTGGCAAATGATACAGACAAATCCCCCAGTGCTGAATTAACACCTAGAGTGTTGAATGAACCCTTTTAGTGTTCATTTGTGTCCAATTGGACGTAAATGTAGGTGTAAATTCAACACTGTGGATTTTACTGTGTAGCTGTGTTACTGGAAGTCAATGCAGAGAAGATTTCTCTCCTTAAGTGCACTCACTGATTCACCAGGACAGGAGTTCAGGTCCAGTTTATGTCATCATGCCTACATGTGCTCATTTGTGATGATATATGCCAGTCCGCAGCTGCTGGTGGACACAACCAGGTGTCCGAGACTCTGACGTACTATACTGTATTTTTGTGCATATATGATTAAATGGCACTGCAACCCTATCCAAGTTAAAGTTGTGTGAGTGAATGAATAGATGAGTGCTGCTTTAGCACAGATTTAAGTGCACTGTAGATAGATATAGATATGCTTTTTTTTTTTTTTTTAGGAATATATCTATGTGGTGAGTTTAAAAACCACTTAACAAACTCTGCTGGTAGAGCAGAGTCAGTGTAATAAACACCAGTGCAGCTTTGACTGCTGAAAAACAGAGCTCAGCAACCACAGTCACATCCCTCATAACAGACCTTTGATCTTGATGAGATTTTATTGAATTGCTTCGGTCACTTGTTGTCTATATCTAGTAATATACTACTTCTGGATGCTTCTAGAGCTGTAGACCCATGCAACAAACTGCTCTGTAGTGAGAAACTTGCAGGTCTGACACTTAATATGTACTTTGCTGCTGAGGCCTGGCTCTTTGCTGCAAGACTCTGCATACTCCATGTTACCATCAACAGATGAACAGGAAGTGATGTTCAGAAAGAAAAAAAAAACATAGAGCAAACACTAACATCAAATATAGCCAGAAATATCTTCGTGCCTTTGCAGCATAGGGCACAGAAAGTGAGTACAAGTGGTACAGGAAACAGACTGCTTATCATTGTTCCTAAAGAAGACATGACACCCTTGTGTTCCTTATAATAATTAAATATAGAATATAAAGTGATTTATACGTCATTAATGAGCCAGCAAATGCATAATACCAAAGCATTGCCTTTATCAGAATCTTTAGAAATTGTGTTTCTGCTGCTTATCTTCTTCCTCTTCTTCTTCTTCTTCTTCTTCTCCTTCTTCTTCTTCCTCTTCTATTTCATATTACAAATGAAATCATATGATGACCACAATAAATTAATTGCAACATCCACTGCTTTTCTGCACCTCATAAAAAGACACGTTTCGAACTGTGCGTTTGAATACACAGACACCAATAACACATAATGTCATACAATATATTCACCCACACTTCTGGCATTGTATATAAAACTGTATAATTACAGTAAAAACTGTATCATGAAACAATACATCACAGGAATCATTAACTATACCATGACGATGGGCCGGAAATATTATAAATTCAATCACTTTCCAGTTGTGCTATATGCTGTGCTTTATTTCACTGATGCAGAAATAATCTTTTATTTCCACTGACTCCTCTGAGTGCAGAATGTACCAAAGATGTAATGGTACAAAATTAAATATAGCTACTATATACCATCCAAATAATTTTTTTCTTACATGATCATGGTCACATATTTCAAGTCTTTGTGATTAGTACTTGTATAAATTATATTGCTAGATGGTATATTAGACAAATAATAATTAGATTTTTAAAAATGAGAGAACTAAATATAACGAACTAATAAAGAAATGTTTAATTAAAAATAGTACACATGTTTACATGTTAAATATTTTGCATTCCCTAGAACTGGATTTTCAAGATACAATTTCTAAAGAAGGCTGGTAGAGTACAAAGCATTTAAACCATTTTTGTTATATCATGATCACTTTTTTGACAAGTTCAAAGCAGATGCACCGTTTAGCCCTTTAAACAAAATTAATTTTGAGCCATCATAGAGAATCTTTAATCGGTTATGCGGATGTTAGTGGAGTGGGTGTTAGTAGCAGAGATGTACCATGGAGAAAATGTGGTCAGACTTAGAGGAGAACTTGAAAAGGGCCAAAGAAACTCGGCTCTCGTTTCAGGCTCTTGGCCTTACAGTGAAGATTTCAAAGCCTTATCTCGGACTGTGTCTCACCTCACTTCTGAAGAAACCTGCCTCACTACACACTCTAACAGACCAGAGGAGAGAGAAAGAGAGAGAGTGAAGAAAGAGTGCAAGAGAGGGAAAAAGCACCTTTCTTCATTTCCTGCACTTCAAAGCCACCTCCACTGATGTACGGCCATCAGACTTTCAGCCTCGCCAAACCTTACAACCACCACCAGTAGCACATCACCGCACTATTCCACCCCCATAACAGAATCAACTGAGCTTGAACACTTCTTGGCATGGAGAGACTCAGATTAAAACTCCATTATGTAAATTTATCACCCACTCAATATTTGGCTGTTACAGGAACATAAAAAAAAACAGTGAAGATTTATTTATTAGAAGTATTTATCTATAAATATTTAAGTCAAATGTACAATTATTCTGTTTATAGTGTCATTTAATTCATTAGTTCATCATTAATTCATCATTCAAATGATGACAGGGACTGATCAAATTTGCTTAATAATAATTACTCTAATAAACAGGGACGTGCAGAGAGTTCCTCAAGGGCAGGGGCTCAAATGTAAAAAAAAAAAGGAGCTAATTTTACTACTTTACTACTTTAACTACTTTACTAACTTTAATTTAACTACATATTCTTATCACCCTGGTAGACACTGTAAACAGACTGTGTGTGGGCACAATAATGAATATGAGAATGACACTACTAATATAACCTAATGGCATTTTATTTTTACATTTATAGAAATAATTCTGTGGGGAAAGGGTAATCGGTGTATGGCTGAACAGAGCACCGTGTAACACCGACTATCACTGTTTGTAATCGTATGATGCCTTCTTTGCAACTATCTGTTGCAACTATCTGTCTCATATTAGCTCACCTTTTTTCACCCATGGTGATAAGGAAGCTGTTGCTAATATTATGGAAAGGTTAGCAGAAGAGCTAGTGGTTTCAGCATACCTGTCTGCCTGTTGAAGCGAGACGCATCGCGATTGCGTCATGACAAAGAGACTATCTGACTGCAGACTCAAGTTGGACAAATAAATAGGAAAATTCTCTGACTTTCTTGTGATTAATTTGCTACTGTTTTGTGCACACTCTCATGTTGATTTGAATTCAAATACTTTTTACATAATATAATTGTTAATTAATTAATGTTGAGAGGGGCACTTTTAAATAATTTAGAAAAGGGGCAGGGGCTTGAGCCCCCAAAGTGTGACAACCACAGAATAATTTAGTGCTAGGCCTATACTTCTTCATAAACTAGAAATATTATTTTGCTGGCCAATTCAAAGGATATGGGTCTTTCACATATACAACATATTTGTTTCTTTTGTGTTTCTTGCATGACGTGTAAAAAGGTTGCAGTAGTGACTGACTAATCAAATTGTGTGTGTGTGTGTGTAGGGGAGATGTATCAATTACTTCAATTATATGAGCAGGGCAACCATGGGTACGGTGTCATTATCCACAAGGTGTGAAGGCATCTGCCAGTGTAAGTTAGTTCAAAATGTGTGTATTTTCATATACCCCTAGTGCAACCCCCCTTCAAACACACACACAAATATACTCATATACACTGATTACAATTAGTTTTGAGTAATTAATTGCTATGCATTTAAATAATTTCATATAAACTGCACTTATTGCAGCAATGAATCAGTAATAACTAATATGTTTTATATGAAGAACTCACTCTGACACTGTAATATAGCAGCAGTGAGATCTAAACAGTGATTAAGACATTTTGCTACAGATAACAAAACACATGATTATTGATTATTTTACTGCTAGGTTCTATATGCTTGTGACATGTGAGAGCACTACTTTAAAGAAATGATAACTGATGAATAATATGAGACACTGCATTTTGACAGAAGACAAAACTTTCGCAGAAGCCTTTTTTTTTCTTTCAGAAATCTTATTTGTTAATATATGAGTCAAATTTAGAAAGTGACTTTCAGGTAAGTTTTTTTCTTTGTCTGTCTAACTAGCTAGGCCTTATCTGAGTGTATAATAGCTAACCATGTTACATTTATCCAGTAACACTTGCAGAATTATAGTAAAATATGAAATATTTTCTCAAATAAGAATTATAGCTGAAGTAACCTCAGCAAAATTATATAAGAATTCTCAATAGCATATAAAGATTTAACATTTAACAGGAATATAAATGAATGAAAATCATGATATTGCTGTCTCTCATGACCTAAGGATTTGTTGGTTTTCCTCCTCTACTATTTCAAAGGAAGCAAGAAAACCAAGATATGAGACGTTTATTTTTAAGCTCCTGTCCAAATTAAGCTGAACATAACCGACTACAGAACCGCTTATTATGAATATTTGTTGACTTTGACAAGAAAAAAAACAGGTTTTAATCAAGGTTAAGCAGTATCTACAGTTTCGTTTCTTTACCTCCAGCTAACAAAACTTTGTATTAGACTTCCAAATAACAGTTGGATTGCTTTCCTGTGCAGATGCTCAAGCTGTCAGTGCGCGTCCTGGCATTCACTGCTTTCATTTCATTTCCAGATGTAATTACTCCATGCTCCTCTACGCCACAGATTGAACTCACATGGATCTTTTTGCCAACTAAAGTATCTTGAGATTACTTCCCTTTTGTAAGCTACTCAAATTTGTGCTAAGACATAGCCTACTTACCTTCCCTGTTTGGTGATGATCATCTCGGTTTGGTACTTGTGAAACTTGGCCCACAGCGGGTAGTTATTGAGAAGCACCTGCGTCTTGCCGCACACCTGTAGGCCAGGTAAGGAATAGAGAGGCGCGCGCGGGTAGCCATGCTGAAAATGCGCGTGATACGAGTCCGCGCTGGCCGAGTGGCCGTCTTTACAGTCCGGTGAATACCCATCAGCCGCTGCGTAAGCCTGAGCCGCGCTGCTGCGGGTGAACGCACAGTTACCGAGCGGAGCCGCTGCCGCTGCCGCCGCCGCCGCGGAGTACAACCTTCCCGCCTGCGCCCCGAGTTCGCCAGCGCTCTGCTCGCCATGGTACGGCAGCGGAAAGTTGTCCTGGCCATTAGGAACCGAGTCTGGATAGTACAGCCTCGCGTCTTGAACGCCCATTTTGAAGTCCGCTAGCTCCTTGCTCCGGTGAAGGTGACCGCTCGTCTCTGCGTCTTTGGCCAAACTTTGCGCGTCGCTTCCATTGAGCATGTTGATATAGAAGCTGCCGCCTATGCCGCCCATTTGCAGGCTCGCTCCGCGCTCACGTGCAGTATCATAGGTTGACAGCTTACTTTCTTGACCTTCTAAAATAAACAAGCTCCACCAAAATCTTTAACGCAAAGGAACAAAAGCAAAATGAACCGGTTTCTGGCTCTCTCTAACACAAGCTTCCGACTTCTGAGAACTGCTCCTGTCTCTTTTACGGCCAAAATAAGAAGACCTGTCTCATGTCTGACATGCCTAACATATCAGTGTTTCTTGATTTATTTCATTGTACTGGGTACATTACTGTAATATAAATAACAGTGCATCACTTTTTTAATTTCACATCAGAATGAGAGGTGCCTGTCTCCCAGCCTATGATATACATTCCGTGAGAGGTAATTGAAAGGGCGGGGACTGGAGCTCAGGCAGGACGGGTGATAGGGTGATATTTGAGCGAGACCCCGCCCCTTATTCCAATAGTTCACCGGACCTGTCCGAAATGAACGAGTTTACCAGTGGTTTATCACACACGATGAAATGTTTAGACATTTGTTCCCGTATTACTGCTTTCTTTATTCACACATCTAAGTTTAAAAGTGTCTGTTACGGATCATTACTCGGGAAATAAAGACACAGTTACTTTCACCCACATCTCTGAGATCAGTAAGACTGACTAATACGATTCATGATGAGCATGCCAAGAAACAACGTTAACGGAAAACCGTTACTGTGCTAAAATGAAATGAACACACAGCTGAGATTAAGATGCACAAATCATTGCATTAGCACAAAGTAGCAGCCTGTTTAGGTTTGATAAACATTTATATGATACAATTAAAACTGGCCTATGTTTAAACAGATTCTAGGACATAGGGTTAAAGTTAAAGTATAAAAAATGAAGATAGTTCACTTGGGGTTCACTATTATGCAGTGTGAATTCATTTATATTTATTTACGGACATATCCAGCCTCTTTTATCTTTTTTTTTTTTTTTTTTTTTTAAGGAAGCTCAGTTTCATGCATATTTACATACATAATCTTTATAGTTTTATAGCTATAGCTATATCTATTTTTACTATATCTAAGTACTATTTTATAGTACTTATTTTCTAGAAATTAATTTAATACACTCTTAATAAAACAGACACCAACCAGAGAATAATAATAATAATAATAATAATAATAATAATAATAATAATAATAATAATAATAACAACAACAACAACAACAACAATAATAAAAAGGGGATTTAATGTAATTTTGTAAAAGAACATTATGACACCTATTGTACAGTGAAACAGGTATGCACAGAGACATACCCCCCCCCACACACACACACACGGGAAGAGCGAAAGAGTCCCCCCTAGTACAAGTATGACACAGTTCCCTTTCAAAGCTGTCATTGCACTAATTCTCATTTTTTGTATCTCTCCTAGCAAGGTGAGCTCACAAGGTCACATGCTGAACTCACTGGTGTTGTCACCCACGGCAGGGGCAGATCATTTCCTGTGTTAGGTTGAGCAGGCCAGCCGTGCATCCTGCTCATTGCTCCGAGGCTGAACATCACTTCTCTGGTTTTAGATACACTACCTCGCTGCAGGAAATCCACCAGTGTCCCCATGATAAACTCACCTTCTGTCCACAGTTAGACCACTCACACATTCTCAAATAACATGTACACAGGTATTACATTTACAGTGACATCTTTGTCTGTAGCCTGCAGTGGTAAGAGCATTTATTCACTGGTTTCGAATGTAAAAGTTTCACACATTCAATAGTCACACTTGTCAACAGGCTACGGTTTTATTTTCTATTTCTGGTATTTCAGTCAAGAGACTTTAGGCTCTGTCTTTTTTATTTCAATAATTGGCACATAAGCATGAGAATGCACTAGATTATCGAAAGTAATTTTAAATAACATATATTACAGTATACATCTTCTATTCTACACTAGAAATTAGTCAGTTTCTTGAAATCATAATTTTTTCAACAAGCCTCAATCATTAAGATTACGGTCCGGAAGACTTTTTGTTTCGTTAATATGTAAAATAGATCATCCGAGCTGTTATATCACCTTGGCTAAATACTGACGTGTTCCTGATAACTGTAGTATGAAATCCCAGGGAACACTTTATAATGTGTATTGTGTAAATTACAATGTAAACTTAATGAATGTTATGACAACGTCAGTGTCAGGATGCCTCATGTCTATTGACGTTCACATTTAGAGCATTTGGCAGACACCCTTATCCAGAGCGTCTCTCAGAAAGAAAAGCTTATACCAGTGAGCTGTTGAGGGTTTAGGGCCTTGCTCAAGTAACAGCTTGGTGGTGTTGGGACTTTCTGATTAGTAGTCCAATGCCTTAATCACTGAACTACCACTTCCTGACATGTTTTCTCATCTTTTCTGTATTAAATCAGAAAGAAATAATGCAAACGCATTTGCACATTGTTAATATACCTGTCATAAGTGTTTTTGCATTTTAAAATCATCTTTAATAAGAAATTTCATATATTCATTACATCAAAATGTCAAGAATTCATTACATCAAATGATCAATTATCACAATTATCATGGCATTAACATGTACATTGTTAACATTTCAAAGAATATATATTTACATGACTATTTACACTTTGCCAGCTATCACATTTTTTAAATGTCCCATGGGTATTTATTTTTTGTCCTTTTGTCAATTGTCATTTGTCATTTTGGTTCTCTTTTAAACACAAACTCAGCAGAGATATAGGATTGTTTTTGCCACAGTTTCACATATGTCATTTAGTTATGTCGTAGAGTGGTGCCCTTCTGACTCATTCTGTGCAGTATGTTTTCTACAAGCATGATATTTTCCGGTGTTTTAGATTTTTAGATTTGGGCTTACAAGCAGTACGCTCTAGACCTCTGTATCTATCGCATTACATCAGTGCATACTGCGGCTGATTTGGATGACTTGCTCTCTCTACGCTCAGTCCACTATGCACGGAGGAAAGTAGAAGTACTCCTGATCCCCACCCCCCACTGAAACCTGACCGAGGCTGGCGTTCGCATGGCCCCTAGTGCTGAGAGATAGGCCCTGCCGTACTGAACTTCATCACTCATGTCAAACAGCACTTGTGTGGTGTGCTTAAAATGTTCATGCTTTTGACTTTTTCAGATGGCTTTTATGCTTGGTCAAAATGAAAAATCAAATACATTTCAGCACATGCAATCTAGACAGGCAGTAGAGAATTAATAACTTTATTAGCATGTGATTTGTTTGCAGATGTGACAGTAAATAAACCATGATAGGTAACAGTTACAGTGAGTCACACAGTGCAGTGAGTTTTTTGGATTTAGCTGGTGTGTGTGAGGAACCAGAAGTGGGACAGGCTTCATAATTAATGTGTAAATAGCTCTGATTAGACAGTCTTCGAAGCATATGTTTTCCAATCCAGTCCCTGCACTAGGCCTTCCTGTCTGAGTACACAGAGGCACGGGGACCTAATTAACACAACATATGTTTATTTGAATCCCCATGCCGGGTGTGAAAGTAGGCTTTGGGGAGGCACCACCTACAGGGGCTGTGAACACAGTGTGGGACTGTGAAAAGAGGCAGTGGAATTAAGAGATGGAGAAAGAGCGAAGAACGGGGTGGGGGGGAGTACAAACAGAGTGAGTGAGAGACAGACAACTTGACGAGAGAGGAGTGGAAAAGGTAGCACTTAGTGCTCTGTGGAATTAGCACCCAATATCACATGAACTCTTGGAGAAGTGTAAATGTATTCCACTGCAACCTCAGAAAAAGAGACTGCCACTTCCTTAGTTTATAATTAGCTGGTAATCAATGCTAAGTCTCTTGGAGAGAAGACTTTAACCCTACTTACTGGGGCTGCATGGAGGCACAGAGACCAGAGCTCCTTGAGGTAATTCCAATTATGATTTATCACTTTGTAGAGTGAGAACCATATAAAGCACCAATTAAACAAGAGTGCTGACAGTAACGTCAATTTTAACAATAAATTTAGACTGACACAACAGTCACAGAGTCAAGTACAACTATAAAAATTATGTGACACCTGCCTGAAAGAGAACCAAGTTTCGTACACATTTGAAAACATTACTGTAGGACAAACACATAGTTTCACAATAGCAACATCCCTTGACATTCTAATTACTTTGCTTCTGTCAGTATGGTGGTGTCATGAAGTTTAGTGGCATGGTAAACATTCTCTGAAGATTTTTTAAACCATGTATCAGCCCATAAACAGGTGAGGGGGCACACAAGAGAGACTGCAGATGGCCAAAATGAAGACATGACATTTCATGCTGCTAATGCTATCAATAAGAGAGACCACCCAAACATGTTCACAGTTACTGCTAAATCATCAAACCTGATGCAATGCTGTATCTGTTAACACAGAAAAATTGAAACTACACCAGGAATGCAAAGGCGGAGGGTGTATAAGCGGCACTTGGTGTGGCCATGTAAAATTGTGGCAAGTTGTTGGAGGGAGGGTCTCAGAGATTAAATGCTTTGCTTTGCTTGCTGAGTTACTCAGACAGCGCAGTGCCTGCATTTGACAGAACAGGGCAGCTGTGCTCTAACTGTGGCTTGCTCCATTAGCCCTAAAGATTCCCCCCCAAAACTCTCTCTTCCTTGACTAAGTGCTGTGATATTCCAACTATTACTCCAGGATACTTCTCTCTGGCTGCAAGACCAAGGCAAATCTTACATTTACATCATTTGGAAGATGCTCTTATCCAGAGCAACTTACATTTATCCCATTTATACAACTGAGCAGTTGAGGGTTAAGGCCCGAGGTCCCAACAGTGGTACCTTAGCATTGCTGGGGCTTGAACTCCTGACCTTCTGATCAGTAATGCCGAGCCTTTAACCACTGAGCCACCACTGCTCCACAGACTTGTGAAGCAAAGCACAGACTTGTGTTGCCCCTCTCTGTCTGTTCAGCATGAAGTCATGAATGAGGGGGAGTGTATGTGTCTGTATCTGTTGGCTGATGGCCTGGAAAAAGCACTTGGCCCAGTTTCAAGGCTTATCTATGTTAGCGAGTCGTGACAATCATAAATCACTATGAAAGCCAGTTTAAATCTACCTTTATATATGCACTCTACAATTTTTACAAGGATTTACAAGGCTACATCAGCCCTTTTTAATACACATAAGAAGAAGTGAGAGTAAACAGATGATGTGAAAAAAGACATCAGTAACATACTGACCAGATGCATGGTTTTCAAAAGATGTTATGTACCTGCATGCTGAGCACAGGAAATGTTGAAGTTAATTGCTTTTATGAATCTGCCTACTAAGAAAAGCCTCATCTAAATTAGTCACTTTTCTCAATTCCCTAAGGTTAGGGTCAGGGTTTACAACAGTTAATGCGTGATCAGCTAAGTGGAGAATAGAAACCACTTTGAAATATTTTTTCACTTCCTATTAAAATTTACCTAGTGGTTTCCATGAAATGATGGGTGAGTGGTGGCGGGATAGGGATGGCTGGTTGAGGGGCACGGTGACTTAGTGTTACGTACACTTGCCTCCAGGGTTGGGGACTCTCTTGCCTCTGCCCCATGTGTGCAGAGTTTGCATGTTCTCCCCATTGTAGACTGACTAGCATTTTCCAAATTGTCCATAGTGTGTTAATGTGTGTGTGTGTGTGTGTGTGTGTGTGTGTGTGTGTGTGTGTGTGTGTGTGTGTGATTGTGTGTCCTGTGTCCTGTGATGGGTTGGCCCCAGGGTGCCCCCGCCTTGTGCCATGAGTTACTTGGGATAGGCTCCAGGCTCCCCCAGGACCCTGTGTAGGAGAAGCGATATGGAAAATTGGTGGATGGATGGGTTTCCAGGAAATATTTTGTTTTCATCAGGGTCTAAATTTTTTAATGCTTTCTAAGGGTCCACTCATTTCTGATTCAGTTAAAGACAGTGCAATATTTCTGTCACTCTTTCTGTCTCATTGTTTGCAGCCTGAAATACAGCATCACTCAACTTCATTTATCATTGTACAAGCTGATGACAATGTGTTCACAAATTGCACAGATTGTAGTTACAGTAAAAAAGCAAATCTTTAAATTCGCCAACATCTTTGCTTTTTGATACCTTTTCAGTAAAACCAGATTGTCAGACAGTAAGATTACCTTCTGTGCTTCATGTCCAAGCAGAATACAACACTAAGCTTCCCATGTTCTAAGATGACAAGTAGGGGTATAGTAGCATATTTAATGTGCACGATGGATCACTGGAACACTTTGACTGCACTGAAAATCACCAGAAATCATGGACAACTTGTACAATTATTTACTTGCTATGGTTACAGCACAGTTTAAGTAAGAGTGGTTCATAATTGTATCCATATACTTCTGTGGAGGTTGGCAACCCATCCAGGGTGTCCCCCTACTTTGTGTCCTGAGTTCCCTGAGATAGACTCCAGGCTCCCCGATGACCCTGTGTATAAGCAATACAGAAAATGTGATAAATGATCCAGAAAATGGATGAATGGATGAATAATTATGTGGAATTTACAGAGACAATCCAATTAATTAATTAATAATGTCATACTTATCTATTTAATATTGTCTTCCAGTTGCATTCCATAGTTTCTTTGAGTGCATTTATAACGTCCAAAACATGAATTTTAGTGTGGCATATTCTGGCTACAATGGACTATTAAGCTGGAGTTAATACTGCTAATCATGCAAGCTAATGTCATGCAAGAAAAAAATTATTTAAGTTCAAGAACAGATTCACTCATAACTAAGATACACCTCTGTCTTTGTCAAACTCTGCCTGGCAGACACAACTCCTATGCAGCTATCCTTGTATTGCATATTTCTGTAGTTATGTCTGAGGTTTGAATACTGATATGCACAACTTCTGAATTAACTCCTCAGTGCAGGTGTATAACTGAACTCAGCTAATCTGTTTAGCTCCTTAAACAAACTTAAAGATGTCAAATAGTTACTTTACATTTTGACACATCTGTCAGAAAACGTTGTTGAGCCATTAGCATCTTTTTAATCTTTTTCACCTGATATTCAATTACAGATGGCTGTATGCAACATGTATGGTGTCTATGGTTGTTATTATTATACTGGTTTACCAGGGGAAGGGAGAGGATGTGTGTAGGCTTGGGGGTACTTCCAAAATGCACGATTTAGTGCACCAAGTCAAAAAAGTACTTCAGAACAGGTTTTGCCTAAAGTATAACAAGTAAATTAGACAACATTGGGAAACTCTTCTCATTTTCCTAAAATCTAGAAACATAATGTTCTGTGCAGTAAGGCAGATGAGTTTGCGGTCAGTTTACAATGAGCTTTCTGTATTTTCCAGGTGTCCCAGAATTCTGATGGCAGGATGGTTTAGTAATGCTGGTGATCAATCCTGTGCGATGGCACAGAAGCTTGGCCTGACACTCTCAGCCTGATGAAAGCACCCACTGCTTGGTGGAAAGTATATTTAGCCTCTCATCAGGAAGGACCACCGTGGGAAAACACAGCATAAGAGAGTACTAGGCTAAAGAAGAGGGAAGACATCCTGTAATGATACATGCCTCTTATTTTACCCACAGACATTTCCTCCACTATTTTTTCTGTAAGATCACATGAGGTCAGTTTTATGATCTATCAAATATAATTGCATGCCTAACATTTTGTCATGTACTAAATGTCATTAATGTTTTAAGTCACTAATGAGCATGTGGGTGACATTTAAGAGATTAAGCAGTGCCAGGGAAGAACTAGAGCAAGAAAGACAGTATTTTTTTATAGGGGAACTTGGAAGAAACCTATGCAGATACAGTCCCCTCTGAAACTATTGGAACAGCAAGGCCAATTCATTGTTTTTGCTGTAGACTGAAGACATTTGGGTTTGAGATCAAAGGATGACAATAAGAAGAGCGTTGAGAACTTCGTTTTTTATTTCCTGGTATTCATATGTTTATGTGTTAACCGACATAGAACATAGCACATTTTGTATCAGACCACCCAATTTGTAGACGAGCAAAAATAATGGAACATTGTGACTGACAGATGTTTCTTGCTATGCAGGTGTGTCCTGTAAGATTGATTGTTTAAACAATAAATAGCTCTGAACATCTACTTTTGGTTTAAACCTTCAGTTTCACCTGTGAAGACTGTATTTGTGGTTATAAAGGAAAAGCCAACATGAAGATTAGAGAGTTGTCTATAGGAGAAAAGCAAGTCATTTTGAAGCTGAGGAAAGAGGGAAAATCAATCAGAGACACTGCACAAACAATGGACATGGCCAATACAACAAACTGGAATGTCCTGAAAGAGAAAGAAACCACTGGTGTAATGAGCAACAGACTAAATGGTTCAGCCAAGGAAAACAACATTGTGACAGAAACATTGTGAGAGCTGTGAAGAAACTGCCAAAAACAACAGTCAGTGACATCACCAACAACCTCCAGAGCGCAGGGGTGAAGGTATCACAATCCACTGAAGAAGATGTTGAGAGCAGAAATATAGAGGCCATACCACAAGATGCAAACCATTCATCAGCATTAAGAATTGGAAAGCCAGATGAGATGAGCCACAAAAGAACCAAGATTAACCTCGCCCAAAGCGATGGAAAGGCCAAAGTGTGGAGAAAGAAAGGATTTGCTCTTGATCCAAAGTTTACAAGCTCATCTGTGAAACATGGTGATGGTAGTGTCATGGCTTGGGCTTGCAGGGCTGCTTCTGGACCAAGCTCACTAATCTTTATTGATAATGTAACTCATGATCGTAGCAGCAGAATGAATTCAGAAGTTTACAGGAACATTTTGTCTGCCAATATACAGAGTAAAAGCCTGGAAAGGCATCACAAAAGAAGAAAGCTACAATATGGTGATGTCACTGAGTCTCAGGCTTAATACAATAATTGCAAGCAAGGGATATGAAACCAAATATTAGGTGTCATTTACTTTAATTTACTTCAAGACTCAACACTGAGAGTACCTCGAGTTCAGATTCAACACTACTCACTGTGCTACCATGCTCCACTCTGCAAATCTAAACCCCTAGCCAGTTCAGGTATTTCATGTGTTCCAGTGAGGCCCTTGATTACTTGCATCAGGTATGCTTGAGACAAAACCTGTTTTGCATATTTGTGCTGTTGTGATGGATTCTCTTCAGGGGTTAAATAATTTTGAATAATTTTGAAAAGTTGCATTTTCAGTTGAATTTGGGGAAACCACGTGAAGCATTCGTTGTGTTGAACTATTTCAGTTGCTTTTGTTTGATTTGCTCATTGCAAACAGCTGAAAGTCTGTAAACTGTGACAATAAACAAGATTTGCAATGGGGGTTGAATCATTTTGATTGCAACTGAAGTAGTACTGGACCAGGTACTTACAGTAAAAGATACCTGAGAAAAGCAAGCAGCATACTTTTAGAGGCAACACATTCCAGCTACAGTTTATTTAATCCTCTATCATTTGTAGAATGTTAAAAGCATCTGAGCCTGACTGAACAACAAAACTCAAGAAAAGTTTCTTACATTCTTGCTGGTCACACACACACACACACACACACACACACACACACACACACACACACACACACACACACACACACACACACACACAATGGATTTTCTATACCAACTGAGTTTATCTGCTGACTAGCAAATGACTTTGCCTTTGTTTACATATTAATTATATTATAATTATGTTATTTATGTTATTAATCTACTTAAATGCTGTGAAACACAGTGTACAACCAAGCTGAATATTGTAGGGCTGACCTTGCATCTATGAACCTTGAGCTATATGTGAATTTTGAATTGTGAACTTTGCTACTTTGTTACTGAATACAACATAATGCAAAGCAATTTTTTCCCACTTTTTTCACGTTTATAATGAGATTTTACTGTGATACTGTGAACTGTGCAAATATTTGAACTGTCATAAACACCTAAGAACGGTCCAAGCATGTTTCATATTACTGTGCACACATGTATATGTAAAGTGAAAATAAATGAAAAAAACCTTTCAATTAATTCAGTTAAATAAAAATAAAATTATTTAAATGAAATAAAGTGTATGTAGTCATTCAAGTAATGTTGCATATTATCTTTCCTACAGTTGCTACTATTGCTACTTCTACTATTTGTGTAGCGTTTTAACAATAGATATTGGATGAAACTTTGAGAGAAACCAGACTCACAAGGAAACCCGTCCTCTTTCTTGGTGACACTGGATAATTACAGTGTACTGTCATGTAGAGAAAAGGAATCAGTACTATGGCATTGTAAAGACTTGAGCATAAGATAGATTTAAAGTCAGGAGTAAGCCTCAAAGTTTCTTTTTAATTGGAGTGTTAATTCTACATTCAGAGTAATCAGTTTGCGATCGACTGAATGATTGACAGGATGACTTTATGACTTTACTTGCAAGATGAAAACAAATGTGATGACAGACAAGCTTCATTTCTGGCTTTCAAACCATTTGAAAAGTTAAAAGAATTAAGGCCAGGGCAGATCTGCCTTTATGGTGTAGTTATTTGTATATATGTCTCAGTTTGCCCCTAGGCTCAAGCTTTGCTCACCCATACTGCTTTTAAGCTGTGGCATGAAGCAGACACTGATGTGTGTGTGTCTATGTGAGTGTCCACGTGTGTAATGTATTTGTGGTTTCTTTGAATGACAGCTGTGAGAAAGGCCTCAGCTTGAGGCTGGCAGCTCTAGCACAAAGGAGCTGGGGGTGGTGGGTGTCAAGGTGGCTTAAAGTGCTGTTACATGTGACAACAGCTTGCCACCCAACGGTCTTGCTGAAGCCTTCTATAATTCATCCAGCTTTATTAGTCTTAATCATTCAAATAATTTATTTTTAGTGGGATATGGCCTCTTCAAGATGCATCCCTAGGTTCTGGCTCCTAGCAGTCCACTAATGAGTGTCAATCTTCTGGCTTTGGCACTTTTCCAGCAGACACCTCCTCTGACACACGCAGGCCTGCAGTCAACAAGTATTACTTGCCTCAACCAAAACTGACATTGTGGCACAATTGTGCAGACACTTTCAGACAGTAGATTTTCTGAGGAGTTGAAAGATTCTTAGCTTCAGATTTCGCTTTCTGTGAACCGGTCATATACAGACATCACTTCGCATCATTTGCTTCAGCCATTCTAGTCAGCATTTAGAAGACAAGAGCAACCTATATAAGAGCTTTCTAGTCACCATCAAAAATATATCCTCATACTAGTACATATAGTTCATGGTCTAAGAATATTATCAATATAAAACGCTGTTACAGTGAGTTTGTACAACAGGTTTGTATAGCAACACAAACAGATTTATTTTCTTTTCTTTTATTTTATTTAGTCATAATTGCTCAGTGTTCATTGTCACTCCATGTAGTTCTCTATATCACCCTATTTCTAACCAATCCTATATTTCTGTAATTTAATAAATCAGATAAGGATCAAATGTGCACACAGCTATAACAATCCTTATTCAGGTGACATGTTGGTAAGTTTTACATGTGAACCATTGTATTGGAAAAGCAGAAAGCTTTAGTGATATATTGTGATTAAACATCAATATACTTAGACATAGTCAACCTCTAAAAAAAAAATAGATGCTCTTAATGTTGCATTAGCAACCTGTATTCTAATTTGATCCAAGTTAACCATTCATTAGAATTTTTAAATGGTCTTTAACATGTCAGTAATTTCACAGTTAAGAAAACTGTGTGTTTAGCACTGACATATTTCTACTTACTTTGATTTAATAAAAAAAATATTGAACTTTTTCTTATATCATTGTATATCAGATTAACAGTAGTGATTTCAGTTTGTAAACTTTAAACAAAACACTGAAGTGTCTTATTAGTTTCTTATGAAAGGATTTTTTTATACTCATGTAGTAATTTATTAATAAATCATATCATATCATAGGACAGTCCATGATAATGAACTAAACAGAAAAGATACTAGAATGCGTTAAAAAAAAATCTATTCTTTCTTTCGTTTTTTTTTATTCACCATTATCTGCAATGCTTTTGTTCCTACTGTTCCTACTAACTGGAAGTACCACCAACTTGTTTTTTTTAGTGTGTTACTTAGGTAAAGACTAAAAAGGCTATCAGCAATAATGATATTTAATAATCATGTGTGTATCAGCATGCAATGTTTCCATGTGAGTGCACCCTGGCAGCTCTGTTCATGGCAGTCAAAGCACAGAGCGAGGGATATATTTTGTTTCCGTATCCCTGTTCCCGGGGTTCTTGGGAGAGTTCAATTTTCTAGTAACTCAGCAGACGTCACACCGCTATTCTGGCCGGTCATTTGTGACAGGCGGACAGCAACAGCAACGTCAGAGTAGGAATGCTTCAGAGGGAGGGTTGTTACAGGAACTGATCCCAACAGAGGAAGTGGAGATGGGGGCTCTCCTGTTTCACTGGCATGGCTGCTGCTGGTAGGGGGACATAGGCAATCTGGTAAATGAGGAAGAGACAGGACAGAGACAGGAAGAGGGGTGGGCATGGTATTTGTGTGTGGTGCCAGAAGAGCTAGGCCTCTGGCTTGCTGCATTCCTTGAGATCAACACCATGGTGTTTCCTTTCACCCCATCAGGAGGGGGTCCTGGCCGGCCTACTTGCTGTCCCCTACTGCCCCCATATTATGGCTCCTCTCATTTTTCCTCTCCAGAGACTACCTTCAGTGTCACTTCACTACCATTCCATTACTCTCACTTCATACACTCTTATTATTGCTGTCTTAAAGTGAGTTTTGTCTACTGCCATGCCAGCATTTGCACTTTAATAATGTATGTCTGTGCATCATGTTTAAAAGTTTCCCATATAACAATAATCTTTCTTGCAATACTTTCACATGGAAAGCTGAATAGCTTTGCTTATCTTTTGAGAAAAAGACACAAAGTTCAAGAGGTTAAACTGCTTGCAGACAACAGACTGTTTTGCAGCAATTGTAAATTAAGAGGGTCGGGACCCCATGACAACATCACGAAGTCCAGCAGCAGTTTGCTGCACCCGTGCTCTATAGGAACTGCACGGGCTTTAAATTAAGTTGGCTCTGGTTTTGCTCTGTGTTGGTCCATTGAGTACTCATTCTTGTGTACCTGCGTGCTAATAGAGAGATAGAGAACTCCCATAAAAACATCATCCAGAGCCAAAGATTTGTCTGGTAATCATCTTAGACAGGTCTTTAATACACACATGCACACACACACACATACACACACACACACACACACACACACACACACACACACACACACACACACACACACACACACACACACACACACATTCACACGGTTTATGGTATGGTTTATGAATACATATCAATATGTAATATAACATATCCTTATATCCATATCCCTTCATATATGTTACTCACATTTGAAAAGCCCAATACTATAGTATACATGAGGTACATAGGATAGTGCTGAGCTGGGAAACTTAATTAAGTACTTAATTCTAATTACACAAGTAACAAGTCTGCACAAAAACTCAGTTATATTTGTCCATGCCATGATGTTTTAACCCTTAAATGTAGCAAACATTATATATATAAAGCAGTAATGAATAAGTGTGAGCTGTATGTGTTTTATTAGACGTACAATCCACAAACCCTGATGCTTACAATGGATAGAAATAGAGACATTATTGTTGAGACAAGCATTTAAAGCATTTTTAACCAAATTCTTCCATAGTACATAGTTCCAGCATTATCAATCTTAGTAGCACAGGGCTTTACATTCCTTCCTGCAGAGGCTGTAACTGATACAGTGCCATGAAACAGTTCAGCACCTTTAAATATAAATATAATGTAATGTATCGGAAATAAGCTATTCTGTCTAGATTGGCTGATCCTTTGCCTACATTAAAGTGGTATCAAACACATTATCTAAATAATTCATTAACTAAAGGACTTAATATGTGGAACTTTGTGTGTTATAAGAGGAAAATACAAATTTCTATGGGGTAATAATAATAATAATAATAATAATAATAATAATAATAATAATAATAACAACAGTAATAATAATAATAATAAGGGTGTGATTTGCTGGGGGGATGGGGGATGTGGGATTTCCCCCTCTCTTGTCTATATACCCCTGCCTCTGCTGAATTATTTTTATCCCTGGTGGGGACAAAATGTATCCCCCCACCCACAGTGATTAATGCTACTTCACCAATAGACCATATATGATACCTACAATAAAGATATTTTTGAAATATAAGTGAGATAAATGAAATGAAAGTTTGCTCGAATCCCGTTCCAACATGAAATTTCTCTGTAGTTTACTTGTTTCTGTTTGTAACACATTGCTTGAATAAATGCCTCAAGTACAGTAGTAGAGATAATAATTATGATATTTGTGGGTGACATTCTGTTACAGGCTGTGGCTTTTATTACTTTTGTTAATTTTATAATATATAAATGTATAATTTTGTTTGTTTTATAAATTTTAATTTAATTTTACAAAAAATTAATAAAATAAATTGATTAATTTAACCAGTGGCATTAGCTGGACCTTGGCTGAGCCCAGATTCTTTAACAGCTGCAAGATATACAGTGGATATCTTAGTGGATATATTAGTGGAGGGCACTGTAAGTGGTATGTGGAATAGGTTATGAATGACTTTGAACGTGAGTAGTAGATGTTTACAGTGAACACGTTGTTGGACAGAAAGCCAGTGGAGCTGAATATGGGAGGCTTCGGTCTGTAATGCTGAATAAAGATATCTATCCCTACTACCTCAAACACACCATGAATCCTCAGATAATAAAGTGCTTGCTATAGTGGAACTTTTTTGTTGTAAAAGCAAACAAAACCAGACAATGGTGTGAGCTGATCCTAAAAACCGTATCAGAATAAACTGGCTGAATTGAATACAGTTGAAGTGAAATGATTTTGAGAAGAATACATTTGGTGCATCCTAACACAGCAGTCAAACTGAGTGAAATTATATTGCAGACACAAATGTCTTAGTAGTGATCACAACTTTGGACATAGTTGCTTGTAATGAACTGATTCTGGGTAAGTATGTGGGTGTGAAATCCTGTGTGAATGTATGCTTTCTGGTACTTGTCAGTTGTGTTTGATTGCATGCACACTTATCTATAGTGGATTTTGTGTGTGTGCATTTTGGACATCTTTAATAAAACTACTGAAAGTATATCTAAAATATATAAAATTAATTAAAAAATATGTCTTAGTAAGCTACCAGAACAGTTTTAATGTACATGTTTTACAAAAATTCTACAAGTCCCTGGAACTGTATTAGAGGGATGGACACCATTTTCCAAAAGATATTCCCTCAATTGGCGTTTTGATGTTGGTGGTGGAGAGTTCTGTCTAACACACTGGTTTAAAATCTCTATGGTTGTTAAAATTCGTCATCATGGAAGAGAGCACTCTCATCAGGCTAGAAATGTTTCATCATAGGATAAAGGTGATCCAAACCATTCCAAGTCATCCTTTTTCATGCACAACGTAGGTCAATTGCCCTTCACCAATGTTCAATTTCTAACCATAGGACCAGTGATATATTAGATTGTTGGAGTATTCTCCACCCATTACTGGCGTTGAGGAGACACCTCATACACTGGTAGTAGAACCACATGCATGCACACCACATGCACACCTATGCTAGTGTCATTGAAGTACTGAAAATGGTTTGTCATTCAGATAATATCTGATCAGTGGTGGTGTTCTCTAACATGTAGAACATATTGCATGAGTTAAGTTTTGATCTTTTTTCAATAGTACAATGTGTTAACAATTCAATTCTACAACATTTACTACATTTATGTATTTTTTATAATCTATCTAAATACCACCCTATTTCATCCAAAATGTGCAGCTCTGTCACTGCATCTTTTTCAGTTGCAACGTAGCATCACAGGGAAGCTGAACACACTTGGAGGAGTGTGCTAATTCTAATTTGAGTGCACAGATAGTGTTGCTGTAATCGACAAGGAAAAGAGTAATGCTATCCTTCCAAACCAGAGAGTAGCACTAATTTTGCTCTCTTGGATTCTTGGCCACCAATGGCTAAAATGTGTCTCTTTCAAGTAGAAGTACCTGAAACGTAGGCTTCATATGCAGGATGACCCTGGAATTAAAACAATACTAAACCTGGCACATGAGAGGAGACTGGGAAAATATAAAGTGACGAAGGGTGCCTTTTGTGTGGGAACTGACATGGTGCAAGGCTGACACGGTGCTCCCTCTGGGGGTTAACTTCCAGTCAGGGTAGAAAAAGTGTGGTCAAAAGTAGGTCAGGAGAAAGGGGGTGTGGGGTGTGTGTGTGTGTGTGTGTGTGGAGGGGGGGGGGGGGGGGGGGGGGGTTGGGATGAAAAGAAAGGATGGAGAGAGAATGGTCAAGGTGGATTCCACACCAAAAAAATGTTTAAGGGGATTGACAGAAAAAATTGTACAGGTGGAGGAAGGGGAGAGTCATGAGGTGATAGAGTGGGGGTCTCTGCCCCCTACAGCAACTCCAGCTGGCTCATACTAACTGAGGACAGCACAACAGTGGTGTAATCAGTGCATGTGCTATTTGGCATCCCACAGTTCAGCTTGTGGCAGGGCACCAGAAGATGCCACAGCTGGGACACAGCTGCTTCCACAGCCACTTCACGAAGACTTGCATACTGTCACACATACAGGAGCTGCAGGTGACATGTGCTGAATATATGATAAACATTTATGCAGTGAAAAATGAGTCAGCTTTTCCACTTTATAAATTAAGCTGCACTGTGTTAAGAGAAACCTGAAAAAGAGACAGTTACAAGAAAGGAAGCATGGAAACAACATAATGTGTCTCCAGATATATTGCATATTTTGGAACTGGGCACAGTTTGGGAACATTGACAGTACCTCTGGCCTTCCCTAATGGTGTTCTCTCCAGCACAGCTAATTTGATCTTCTCCCTCTTAGCTAAAATCAACGACTGACCCTTACATTTTGTTAATTAAAATTAATGTCCGTCCCCTTGGCACTGACTTATTACGTCAGATGGAATCAGCTTTGTGTCAGCGAACCCTGGGGGTCTCGGGCCCTAACGAGCCTAAGATCTTAATTAGATACAGAGAGGGCTAGAGGGAGGGAGTAGGCAGGAGGGGGCACAGAGGGTCCTGCTGGGCTGACCGCAGCCACAGGGCTCACAGTATTTATACTTCAAACACCTATGGCACACGCATGGGTGAGACCAGAATGACACTGGACCCAGGCGGTACCTTCTGCTTCATCCATCACAAGCCCTATTATCAGTCCTGAGAGAGAGAGAGAGAGAGAGAGAGAGAGAGAGTGTGAGAGAGAGTGAGTGAGTGAGTGAAAGAGAGTGTGAGAGAGAGAGAGATCTAATATTTTAGTAATTCAAACACTGCAGCAAGCAGTTTCAAACACAAGTTTCATAAGTGTAATATTTAGGTATTTTCTTCAGATGCTGATATATCTCTTCATCAATATTAATAAGAATTTGAACAAGTGAGGGCAACATGGTCAGATTTTGTATTATTTCATACAAATTAAGTAACATCATCCACTCATCCATCCCCTAACCTTAACCCACCAATTCTATTCAATCATCTACAGTACCCACGAATTAACCCCCAGTTTTGTAAAGCTGATCAAAAAAAAAGTTAAACCAATTGTTATATTTTGTTACAAAATCTTTACATGAGATTAAATAAATGTAATATTTGCTCTGGCTCATTTTTGAGTCATCTCTTATTTCATTGGCCTCAGTGACTGGCCACTACTCATTCCCATGGCAGTAACTTGTTTGTGTCATCTCATCTTTGCTGTGCTGTGCAGGAGAGTGTTAGCTCTGTGTGTGACAAACCCTTTTGGCTGAGATGAATGTCAATGGGCTGGATGGCAGTTTGGGTACTGATGCAGGCTGTGCCAACGTGAGTGGACAGAGACGGTGGAGGGGGAATGTGCTCTGGCCTGGAACAGACATGTGTCAGTAACACAAAGGGAGACATGATGAGACACCCTGGCCAGGCAGATGCTAAGTGTTTGTGAAGGTTTGAGCCAGGACAGATAGGGTTTGAGGGTGGGGTGAGAGGTCTTTGGTTGATCAGGCTGATGATGGTGGGCATCTCCATATCGACTCCTGCTGGTGTCTTCTGACTCATCCAGGCATGAGGTAGCTTTTATGGCAACATCCGTATATTCATGGTCAGCTCGAGATATAAGTATGGAAAGCAAGTAGAGTTAGAAAAACAATCACCCACCATATTTCTTAAGAAGTCACACTATCTCTTTATCTCTTTCTCTCACATTAGTCTCTCTCCTACACATTAAACTTCAGGTTCTTATTTCAAATATACCTTCCAACTTTTCATTTCGATTCCTATATTCCTTTCCCTTTTTCTTTTATTTTCATTTGGTCTGCTGTGGCTATTTGAGAATCAAATTCAGTATCTCATACAGTATCTAAGATATATCTGCACTTAACTATCCAATAAGAAAAATGTCATACTACCAAACAGAACTATCAATTTTAAAAAGTAACACTCCATTATCCTTCAACATGTATTAAAGAAGGTATAGAAGGTATTAAACAAGACCGAAATTACTATATGTACTCTCCCCTATCAAACATTTGGAGAACCCTTGCACAAGAAAATGTGCATGCTTTGGTTTGTTAGTCTTTAACCTAGTAGTAAAGACTAGCCAGGATACTTGTGAGGAATCATACGTGTGAAATATATTTTCATTTCATTATAAAAACCTCCCTTAGCTACTGCTGCATGCACTTTGTTTTAGCGGCAGAGTGTTCTGCAAGCTCTCTGTGATGTCTCAGAAGTTTGTGGTGCAGGCGGGATATCCTTCTCTTAACCCTTTCAAACCCACCTCTCTCCAAAACAGATTACAGTCACTCTCTCTCTCTCTCTCTCTCTCTCTCTCTGTCTGTCTCTCTCTCTCTCTCTCTCTCTCTCTCTCTCTCTCTCTCTCTCTATATATATATATATATATATATATATATATATATATATATATATATGTTTTGTGTTTATATAAATTTATGTACAGTATTTATATAAATTTTGTGAACATTTCAACCTACAATTAACATTTCTAGAAATTTTTTAATTGTTAAAACTGTCTATTTTAACATGTTAACCTTTTGAAAATGTTAGAAAACATGTTAAAAAATACATTGTTACAAGACTCTCCAATTCAATTTTTTAATTACATGGCTTTCTTAATCAGTTCTGAATATGAATATTCCACTGTAGTTTTGAGACTTCTGTTGTTAGCAATGTTTAAAATTAAATAGGCAATTTATTACCAATAAGAATTTATTAGTGTACCATTAACAGTGTATGGATATCAGTAAAGAAGTTATGATGATAAAAATAATCTGCTGAAAGGATTTTGTAAGCAGATATTATATGAACTATAAAGCAGTGGGATCTGAATAGAGCTGTCCAGCTTTCCTGCAATGTAATATCTTGTGGATTAAGTCAATTCAAAAAAGAAATAAATAAATACAGAGAAAGATATTATATTGAATGCATGTAGGGTTCGATACAGTCACTTCGAGAGTTTACTAATGGATTGTTCAAGCCAGAAAACAACTAAAATTATATTCAACCACAAATGCTAGGATGCACTGAAGAAGGAGATTTGAGTAAGGTTATGCAAGACTTCCCAAAGACAGAAGGAATGTTCTGGGCTATTTATACGACTGTGTACAAGGAATATTAATTAGTAACAGGTGTTCAGGAGGTGGCCGAAGCACAGGTGCAGCAGTTTGGGGGTGTGATAATGTCAGGATTGACCACATCACTATAAAAAATTAAATATTGGTTTATATACAGTATATAATCAGCTATATATGCAGTGTCATTAAAGTGTTTAATATAATTTAAAATTGCACATTAGAGTTGACAATTTCTTGCTCTATAAAAAAATAAATAACAATATAATTCAATGAACCACTTATTTTACTGGTCGGTAAGACCACGTGATATGTGTTGAATGGTAAATGTTAAGCCTCATCATTGTTGTTGATTTATCTATCTGAAAATTGTGTGGGCAGGAAACTGTGCTGCGGTGGTGAGGGGTTTTGTCAGTCCTCAGCCCCTCTGTGGCAGGAAAGATATCACACATCTCTATTAATACAAACACCCCTGCCAAAAAAAAAAAAAAACAGCTCTCAACTTTACTCAGTCTTTCCATATACTCCCCCAGCACTGATTAATTTTACCTTTATGAAACCAGAGGGAGCTGTCTTTGAGAGTCAGCACAATGATACATTTTCATATTTTAGAATGTCCCATTTGTGTTTATTATTATTATTATTATTATTATTATTATTATTATTATTATTATTATTAGTAGTAGTAGTAGTAGTAGTGGTAGTAGTAGTAGTAGTAGTAGTAGTAGTATTTTAACCAATAAAATAGACTCAGTGAACCTTTCCTTTATATTTTGCCATTAGCTGTGGATGAAAAGCAGGGGTGGAAAAAGTCCTGACAAATTATCCTTAAGTGAAAGTATACATATTGTTAAAATGTAAAAAGTAAATATTAGAATTGACAAAATTTATGTGAAAATTAATGTGAAAAATAACATTTATTACTTATCTAAAACTTTTGAAGATGATTTTTTTTCAAGCACCTCTTCTATTTAGCATGGAAACATCTTTCAAGCTCTGTAAGACTGCTGGTCACATGCATTACTAATGCTACAAAATTTGCTAATAGATTAATCAAAAGTCAAATATCACATAAATAACCACGACTTATTATTAGATTTATCTCATTAAAAGAATTTGACTTGCTGTGGTTAGCACCTGGACATGATGCTAACCTCGCATTACCAAAGAAAGCAAACTCAAATTAGATGGAGTTCATTCTTACTAGGGAGGCAATGGAGACACCTAATGTTATACCAGACTATACTTAGCCCAGCATATTGAAACATTTTATTAGCTTATTCTTATTCAGACACACACAGATGGCTAAAGTGGATATTTAGAAATAAGTCTACACACCCCTGTTCAAATTGCAGGGTTTGTAAAAACAAACAAACAAACAAAACATAAATAATGTCAGATCTTTTCCCCAAATTTGATGTGATATAGCAACCACCAAAATGTAATTAATGCTTTGTTAAAGCACCTACAGTGCCCTCCACTAATATTGGCACCCTTGGTAAATATGAGAAAAGAAGGCTGTGAAAAATTGTCTTTATTGTTTAACCTTTTGATGTTTTGTTGAAAATATTCACAAAAATACTCTCCTCTGATGGATATCAAACAATTGCAAATACACAACACAGGTTTATCCAAAAAATATATTTGCTAAATATAGAAAAATATATTTGAAGTATATTCCAATTGATGTTTTATATTTTTTTGTACACCTGGGTGACTAGGAACAAGAAATTGTTGAACCATGACTTCTTGTTTCACAGGGGTATAAATATAAGATAACACATAGGCCGAATTCTCTTAGTTATTCATAACAATGGGTAAGACCTAGGAATACAGCTGTGCAGTAAAAGGGAAGTGGCTATAAGAAACAGCACAAGCATTGAAAATGCCCATTTCCACCATCAAGGCAATAATGAAGAAGTTCCAGTCAACTAGAAATGTTATAAATCAATCTGGAATTGGATGTGTGTCTATATTGTATATTATCAACAGACTGAAGAGGATGGTTCGAGTGGCCAAAAAATTTCCAAGGATCACAGCTGGAGAATTGCAGAAGTTAGTTGCGTCTTGGGGTCAGAAAGTCTCCAAAACTATAATCCGAAGTCACCTACATCACCACAAGTTATTTGGAAGGGTTTCAAGAAAAAATCTTCTACTCTCCTCCAAAAACAAACTCAGGCATCTTCAGTTTGCCAGACACTACTGGAACTTCAAATGCGATTGGGTTCTATGGTCAGATGAAACCAAAATAGAGTTTTTTGGCAATAAACACCAAAGGTGGTTTTGGCACACACAGAGAGGGAGCCATATGGAAAAGGACCTCATGCCCACGGTGGCTCTTTAATGTTTTTGGTCTGCTTCATGGCCAGAGGACCTGGACATTTTGTTAGGATACATGGCATCATGGACTCTACCAAATATCAACAAATATTAAATGAAAACATGACTGCCTCTGCCAGAAAGCTTAAAATGGGCCGTGGTTGGATCTTCCAGAAGGACAATGATCCAAAACAGACATCAAAATCAACACAAAAATGGTTTATTGACCACAAAATCAAGATCCTGCCATGGCCATCCGAGTCCCCTGACTTGAAACCCATAGAAAACCTGTGGGGTGAACTGAGGAGGACAGTCCATCAGCGTGGACCTCGAAATCTGAAGGATCTGGAGAGATTCTGTATGGAGGAACAGTCTCAGATCCCTTGCCATGTATTCTCCAACCTTATCAAGCATTACAGGAGAAGACCCAGAGCTGTTGCTCTGTTGCACACCTATTGTTGCACACCTATATTTACCCAAGATATTTATTTATAAACCTGAATTGTGTTTGCAATTGTTTGATATCCATGAGAGCAGAGTATTTTTGTGAATTTTTGTAACAGAAGATTAAAAGGTTAAACAATAAAGACAATTTTTCACAGCCTTCTTTGCTCATATTTACCAAGGGTGCCAATTTTAGTGGAGGTCACTGTATTGTGTCAGGATTCAGTTGAGGAGACGAATGCAAGTGCAAATTTGTAATGTATGAAGTGCAAAACAACAACTAAAACTGTGAATACAACAACCACGAACCTAAATAGAAAATACAAGGCAAAACATGTAGACTATGAGCAAGACTATGGTATACATGGCAACACACAAGCACGACAACAAAGAATGCTTGACAATAAGATACTGAAAAACAGGAGCTTATATAATGGTGCTAATCAGGGGGGAAAGAAGCACAGGTGCAAGTAATAGGATACCTGATGTGCTGGGGCTGATGGGTAATGTAGTTTAGAACCCCATTGGTGCTATCATGATATATTGCTTGTAATACAGCACTCAGACTTTTTGACTAAGGGTCTGGCAACTTTGTACACCTTTGGTAATTTTATTCCACTCTTCCTTGCAAAAGTGCTCCAGACCAATCAAATTATGAGGGGATCTCTTTTACTACTCCCTCTTCAAGTCGTACTACAGGTTTTGGATTGTATTTCGATCTGGGCTCTGAGTTGCGCATTTCAAAATATTGATCTTCTTCTTTGTTGACTGGGATTTGTGCTTTGGGTCCTTGGTACTGACACCACCATGTTTCAATGTGGGGATGTTGATCTTTGGATGATAAGCTGTGTTGTTTTTGCACCCAACATATATTTTTGAATTAAGCCCACAAAGTTCTACCTTGGTCTCATCAGGCTATAAAACATTTTGCCACATGGTGTAAGGTGATTTAGGCTGGCTTGGATTTTCTATCATTAAAAAGGGATTCTGTCTAGCCACCTTATAGCTGTTTTCACATGCAGAGAGTGACCTGCACTTGCCAGATATTCCTGCAGCTCCTAATATTCCTGCAGATAATCCTAATGTTCTGTAGGTTTCCTGGCAGCCTCCCTGACAAGTTATCTTCTGGTCCTTTTGTCAATGTTGCCCCATTCTCTCCACTTCTTGGTGATGGCCTTTACAGTGTTCCATGGTGCATTTAATGTTTGGAAATTCTTTTGTGCACCTTTTCTGATCAATATTGTTCAACAATGAGACCCTGTACATGCTTTCTAAGCACTTTGCGGACCATCGCTTCAGCAGTTGGATGAAACCAAGAAAAACCAAACACAGCACATCACCACTAACAGCTCATACCAACTGTCAAGAATGGCGGTAGAAGGGTAATTATTTGGGCTTGTTATGCAGCCACAGGACCTGGGAAACTTGCAGTCATTGAGACAATGATAAACTTTATACCAGAATACTCTTGAGACAAATGTGAGGCCATCTGTCCAACAGCTTAAGCTGGGCTGAAATTGGGTCATGCAACAGAACAATGATCCCAAGCACACCAGTAAATCTACATCTGAAAAAAATCAAGGCATTGGCATGGTTGCGTCAAACTCCTCATCCCCATTGAGATACTATAGCACGTGCTTAAGAGAGCGGTGCATAAACAGATATCTAAAAACATAGTTCCCTGAAACATTAATGAACTGAAGCAATATTGTAAAGAAGAGTGGGCCAAAACTTCTCCAAAATGATGTGAGAGAATGATATACTCCTACAAAAAATGTTTACTTCAAGTTATTGTTGCTAAAGGTGGTTCTAGATGTTACTGAATTATAGGTTGTACATATATTTTCCCCACCTGAGTTCTGAATGTTGGTTTTCTTTTTGGGAAAAAAAAATATTACATTTATTTATAGATTATTTATTGGTGAGGACCAAACAACTGTTATTTAGGCCTTGATATCTAAAAACATAGCATTAAAGGAGGGTGTACTTTCATTTCCCATGACTGTACCTTTGAACCAGAATTTGAATGTGATGAGTTAATGCTGAGCACAGTCACATGCACCATTATAAAAGGCACTTATGCAGCCAGGTTATAGCAAGTTTTTTCTTTTTCTTTTTTTCCCCCCTAAAACATTTCTGTTTATTCCTCACTCAATTGTTTTTGGTTGCTATATCATATTAAAGGTGGAAAAATCTGACATGATTTATCTTGGTATAATTGTTTCTATCACAAAATCCTGCAATTTTAGGGATGTGTAGACTGTAGGATGTGTAGTTATTTTATTCCTACACTTATGAACTTGATCAGATGATGAATGGAAATTATTGGATGCTAAACTAAAATGATTGGATTTTAAACTGAATCCATTCAATTGATATATCATAGCCACTGGCTGGATGAGATAAGAAGTAAACATTAAAGATATAAAGAAAAATGTAAGAAGTAATATGTAAGTTAAAAAAAATCCAAAGCATTCAATTTCAATAACACTTCAGTAAAGTATAAATAGACCAAAATAATACTCAAGAATAATAATGAAGTACAATTATTCAAGTATTTTCCTCCCATGATGAAAAGAATGAAAAATGTAGCAATCAGTAAAATGCAGGGGAGGTACGGACTTTGGTATTGAGTAAAGTCAATGTGGTTTGTAGAACAGTGAATGAATAAAATGTAGCAGACAGGAGATCAAGAGGAGGAGGGTGTAAAAATATATTTAAAAGTAGCTGTAGCAGGCAACACCAGGGGTTGTTGTGTGTGTCTAAGAGAGATTGGCCATGTAGATGTGTGATTGCCTGCATGGTTGCAAGAGGGCCTTGTTTGTCAGCCTGCTCTCTCAATATAAGCGCTCTAATTGCTCAGAAAATTACAGCCAATGCTGATTACAAATGACATGGCTGACATTACAGTGATGCTGTGACACCCCATATGCCCCCCCTCTCTTTTCCTCTTTTCCTGCTTCCTCTGATACTGTGCTATCCCTCGGCGACCTCAATCATGCCCCTGGTGACCGCATGCTGCCCTCTGCTTGTTTAAGCTGTCGGGTGGAGAGATGTCCCAAAGTTCAATCTTGTCATGCTCTGGCATTGCTTTCTGCCACTCCCTATCCATCAGCCAAGCTGTTTGTGGATCATGATGATGCCTGTGTATGTGTGTATGTGTTGGGGGGGTGGGGGGGTGGGGGGGGTATTCATCACACTTCCCCCACCTGGTCATAGACCAGCCCTATGTTTTTGCTTACTGAAAACGGAACAGCAGTGATTTTTGTCCGTGAATATTAACGGTATTAAATATTAGTGTGGTATTTTCATGATTTAAAACAAAACAGAGATGGGGTGTGTGAAATCTGCTGAATGCATGTGGTGTAGTAATTACAGTAATAACATGGGGTGTATTACTGTGTAATAATCAATACACTGCATGCACTATATACATTATGTGGTCAAATGTTTGTGGACACCTGACCCTCACATCTTGTGTCCTTCTTTACTGTTATTATAGCCTCCAATTTTCTGGTAAGGCTTTTCAGCAACAGTTTGCGGAAGGCCCATGTATGGGTGTAATGGTCAGGTGTCCACAAACTTTTGGCCACGAAGTGTAGCAATAAGACAGTGTATGAAAAATAATAAAGTGTTAAATCTTGTTAAAGATAAGAAAATAAAATGATAAAATAAGTACATCATCCTATATGATGGTGCGAGAGCAATCCACCAGTTGCAAATTGCTGCTGCTTCACTTTGCTTTATGAACACTGGCTGTGGAATGCTGTAAAATTAAAAAGAAAGAAACCAAGATAGATAGAAAGAAAGAAAAAACAAAAGAAGAAACAACAGCAACAACAACAACATCATCATCATCAACAACAACAACAACAGTGATACAAAAACTGAAGATAGCCATCTATATCTGGTTCAAGTTTTATAAAGTGCTTAAGCACCTTTTTCAATAAAGAGTTATTTTACTGGGCAGGTGTTTCTCCAGATCTGCCTGTGTCTGTAAATGCAGGGTGTTCATTCGTGTGTACATGAATCTGCACTGAGCCCTGAGGGGAGGATGTGTCATCCCTTTGTCCTATCACTGCTACTGGGAGTTTCAGCAGCCAAATATGAGGACTATGATGTATCAGCAGATTGCTAACCCCCTTTTTATTCTTTCCCTAAGTCCCACACTGCTCCGTTAAATCCTAGAACCTTCCCCAGTGTCTAAGATGTCGCTGTTAAATCAATTTAAGGTCTAAACCTTCTGATCTGTCATACAGGTCTATAAAACCTCATCACCCTCAGTGCCCTCTACTAATATTGGCACCCTTGCTAAATATGAGCAAAGAAGGCTGTGAAAAATAGTTTTTATTGTTAACCTTTTGATCATTTGTTAAAGAAATTCACAAAAACACTCTCATCTCATGGATATCAAACAATTGCAAACAAAACACAGGTTTGTTAAAAAAAAATTATTAATATAGGTGTGCAACAATTATTGATACCCTTTTATTCTCCTGTAATGCCTGATGAAGTTGAATACATGGCAAGGGATCTGAGACTGTTCCTCCATACAGAATCTCTCCAGATCCTTCAAATTTCAAGGTCCACGCTGGTGGACTCTCCTCTACAGTTCACCCCACAGGTTTTCTATGGGTTTCAAGTCAGGGGACTGGGATGGCCATGACAGGACCTTGATTTTGTGGTCAGTAAACCATTTTCTGTTGATTTTGATGTATGTTTTGGATCATTGTCCTGCTGGAAGATCCAACCACGGCCCATTTTAAGCCTTTTGGCAGAGGCAGTCATGTTTTCATGTAAAATCTGTTGATATTTGATAGAGTCCATGATGCCATGTATCCTAACAAAATGTCCAGGTCCTCTGGCAGTAAAACAGACCCAAAACATTAAAGACCCACCCCCATATTTATATTTGGGCAATGAGGTACTTTTCCATATGGCTACCTCTCTGTGTGTGCCAAAACCACCTCTGGTGTTTATTGCCAAAAAGCTTATTTTGGTTTCATCTGACCATAGAACCCAATCCCATTTGAAGTTCCAGTAGTGTCTGGCAAAATGAAGATGCTTGAGTTTGTTTTTGGAGGAGAGTAGAGGTTTTTTTTTTTTTTGAAACCCTTCCAAACTACGTGTGGTGATGTAGGTGACATCGGATTGTAGTTTTGGAGACTTTCTGACCCCAAGACAAAAATAACTTCTGCAATTCTCCAGCTGTGATCCTTGGAATTTTTTTGGCCACTCAAACCATCCTCTTCACAGTGTGTTGGCACTGTCTATGTCCAGTTGACTGGAACTTCTTAATTATTACCCTGATGGTGGAAATGGGCATTTGCAATGCTTGTGCTATTTTTTTATAGCCACTTCCCATTTTGTGAAGCTCAATAACCTTTTAACGCACATCACAGCTATATTCCTTGGTCTTACCCATTGTTATGAATAACTAAGGGAATTTGGCCTATGTGTTACCTTATATTTATACCCCTGTGAAACAGGATGTCATGGTTGAACAATTTCCTGTTCCTAGTCACCCAAATATACTAACAAAATGTAAAATATCAATGGGAATATACTTTATATACACATATATTTTCTCATATGAATTCATAGGGGTGCCAGTAATTGTTGCACACATATATTCAACAAAGATATTTTTTGAGAAACCTGTGTTTGCAATTGTTTGATATCCATTAGAGTATGTTTGTGAATTTTTTAAACAAAAGATCAAAAGACATTTATTCACAGCCTTCTTTTCTCATATTTTCCAAGGGTGCCAATATTAGTTGAGGGCACTGTACCTTCTCCCATGGGTATCAGCAGCAAGGTTCCAAAAGGGAGGCCATGTTAGCTCAGGTTGAGCAGGCAAAAGGGGTTTTTTTCACTACCGTGAATCACATTCTCAAAAAACACACACTGGGTTTCACCAACGTTTAAGGTGTCAACATGTGTTACTTGCGATCGATAGGGGAACCTAAGAATACTGCAGTTGGTATTGTCAGCAAATACTAACAGCCTTTAAATGATGACTCCTGGTGTAGTGGCTCACCCAGATTTTGCAGAAGATTCTACTTGACACATTTCCCTCTTGACCTTTCTGCTGACGCTGTGTGAGTTCTGTTACCATCTAGCAGACAGTGTCTGCTGGAACAGTTAATCCTGCCATGTTTTGGTATACTGGACGCATGAACACTTAACTTGTGATAAACTTCCTACTTTGTCTTTTTATTCTATTTCATATTTCAGTCAAACACAACACATCAGCCATATGACAATGTGACAAGAATGTGTCTCTTTATTTGTCTGCATTTATAATGTATCCAGTCACTTAATGTTGTCCACAGTGGGCTATATTCAAAGATGATGACTTAAGCCTGTGAAAAGTTACCCATATTCAGACTCGAGTTATGCAGATGCTTAAGTAAATTTCTGGGCTCGCTATTCAAATTATGCAAAACATCTGCCTGTAGTTCACAGATCTGGGGGTTTTTACCTCAAACTGTCAGATAGTAGTGCTGGACTTAAAATTGCTCCTCTGCTAGCACTGGTATTTGCACAAGAATAATAAGCTACGATGGCCAAGGTCAGAATCACACATGAGTTCATAGATGTGCCTGAAAGTCTGAATACTGATATGATAAATCATCACCGCGCATGCTTAACTCAACACTGAATATAGCCGTCTATTCATTTTTCCTCCCAACATGACTTGACAGCTACAATGGGAACCATGAGCAAAACACAAACCACCAATCTTTAAGTATGTGGGATGTAGGCTAACCCTGAATATTAAAATGGAAAAAGTGATTATTGAGTCAGGAGAGAAAATCAGTGCTGTGTTAAGATGTCAAGTTGAAATTGGCAGGAATTGTGTACAGACATGACATATGCCAGCTCAGGTACGTCAAGCGTCATTACAGTCTAACTTTAAGACATGAAGGAAGTCCAGCTACATGGTAATTAGATGGAGTTGCAGCCAATCAGGAGAGGGGGAAAGAGTATGAGAGTGTAAATAAATGGGAGTGATAGGGTGAAGCTATATGATACTACACTATAATAGGAAAAAGAATTCAGGGCTGATGGAGTCAACTGATTTATCCTCCTTGTGAAGTTTGTATCTTTACCCAGTTGTGAAGTTGTTGAGTTAGAGAACTTGTGATGACTAACAGGAGGTGTTGGTGAGTTTTTCTGTATTTTTTATTCCAAAGTTGACCCATATGCTCACCTAATACAGTACTGTGCAAAAGTTTTAGGCACACTATTTTTTTTTTAGTACAAACTTTGTTAGAAATTTTTTATTTTATGACTTTTTTATTATCAAGTCAGTAAAAAAATCATTTTAGATTCCCAAACATTAGTTTCCCAGTACAAAATTAAAGCTTACAGAAAATGTTTGTATGTCAGTAAAGAAAGCAGTGTATTACATAAGAGAAAACATTTAGAAAAAAACCATAATGAAGGCTGCTGGGTTTTTCAGCAAAAATAAGAAGCAAGTGCGACAGTCAAAGTTTCCAAAAGAACTGTGGCTAGTTCTGCAAGATGCTTAAAACTTACAGCTAATTTCCTTATAAAATTGCACAAATTGTACAAATTCTTTTTTGTCACACCAAATATTGACTTTGTTTCATTTTTTACGACTGCTCTTCATAGTATTTTTTTTGTAAAATGTAGAAACATTTAATTTCATTATTTTGAAGTCATTTTTGCTCTACAGCATTTATTTGCATGTGCCTAACACTTTTGCACAGTATTATATGTCTTCTTAACCTCTAGTGAGGGTTGTAGCTATTGTGCTAAATTATCCAGTTCATACTGAACATTTTTTGACAGGCTTTAGAAAACTAAATACAAGGATAATACAGATCTGGTAAAAGCAAAAAATAAAATAATAATAAAAAAATAATGAAAAACACCAGAAACAACCAGGAGTTATAATTTTGTTCATTACACTACATGGTTAACTAGTTAGAGTTAGCATTCCAGCTGCATCTAACATCCCTAGAGCTGTGCAGAGCCTCATCAAAACCTTCAGTGCTTGTGTGTGCTGTGAGGTTACAGCACAACAACCCATTTCCCTTCAACCAGAGGTTATAGGTTAGCAAACAACACAAGCTGGTCATTTCAGAAAGGAAAAGGCTCTTTAATATGCCCGCTAGCTCCACTACTTCCAAGACAGCCGGTTCAGATGAAAGAGAAAATCTTCAAAACTACCTGGCTGTTGCATGGACCTGAGGATTCTCCAGAAAAGAAATATATTCTCATCATTATTAATTGGTTACTTATTGAGTGGAAGCATGCCACTTACGTCAACAAGAAGCTGAGACCACAGCAAAACGATTTCTGTTTGACTTCATTTCTTGCTTTGACTCACTAGTAGAGATTCACACTTATCATGGGAGGGAATTGCAAAGTGTTCAATTCAAAGTCTCCTGCAAGTGGCCAAGATGAGTATTTCTTAAATGAACACACATTTTAATTGAACACTCTTGAAGATAATCAGGATTCCTACAATTGCCACGAACACTTTCCTGTGCTTACCGCCACCTACATCTGAACTCAAAATTCAACAAGTGATGGTAGAGAGTAGATGCAACCTGGAAATCCAAGAACCCACCACAGTTTTTCCAAGCGCTCCAGGTTAATCATACACATGCTTGCTAGGTAGCTTAACAGAGCCTTCATCAAAGCACTGTCAAAAGAACATATCACTTGCATCTATTTTAAACAGTGTGGGGCTTTGCTGTGAATAGACCAGACTTTTTTGGCTTTACAGGCATAAGCGTCACTGTATTTCCACTTTGTTTAAGAATTATAGTTAGGACGAACGGCACATTAATTGCTCTGCATGTCTGTCTACACCATAAACAAGAAAAGGCAAATTCAGCAATTTTTGTTAATATTATTATATTATATAGTATAATATTATTTTGTTAAAATTATTCTATTTATTTTGATTTTTAACCAGCCGTTCTTTAGTACAAGGCAAATATTGGAGTTATATATATATATATATATATATATGTGTGTGTGTGTGTGTGTGTGTGTGTGTGTGTGTGTGTGTGTGTGTGTATATATATATATATATATATATATATATATATATATATATATATATATTTATTTCTACAACTGTTGTTAGAGTGACACAAATCAGAAAACAAAATTGTATACATTGTATATATTTTATTGCAAACTGCCTACAGCATCTGTTTAAAAAAAAAAAAAAAAAAAGTTAACAGTTGAACCACTGAACAAAAAAGAACAAGAAATTAGCCTGAATCTAATTTAGCTTTAATCTAATTGTCCCATCTAATTGTCCCTATGTACTCAGTTTCCATAAAGTATAAGGCCACAGCTCCATTTTGATCACTAACTCTTGTAGCCAAATATAGTCAGATCAGCTATGCTATTCTTTAACCTTGACCTAGATAATGAGCATATACATATGAGGTTTTGCTCTTAGACCCCCACCCAAAAAATTTACAAATTGTTTGAATTATCAATCTTATACATAATTGCTAATACAGTATCTATACTGCATCACAAAATGTATCAGTGCTTTTATGTAGGTATACTTCTATATAATGAAAACTGTAGGTACACAGTTATGTACCTTTTCTATTTTTCTACCGTATCTTTCATATTTGTTCTATGTTAAGTATCTGTGATGTGCATTTGTGTGTGTGTGTGTGTGTGTGTGTGTGTGTGTGTGTGTGTGTGTGTGTGTGTGTGTGTGTGTGTGTGTGTGTGAGTGTGTTTTGCTCTGTTTGACCGGATGGTGGACATAGCACTGATATGTTGTGACAGCGGGTGCCCTAGCTGGTAAGCTGTGAGCGTACTCCACCATATTGCATGGCTCCCTGGGGAAGGGGATCAGTGTGCCAGCCTTGCCAGGAAGTGATAATAGGCGCAACACGTCTTGTTTTCTCACATTACGGCAAGTGAAGGGTGACAGATAGGAACTGTGATATTGCTGTGTGCAAAAAGGGCTGCGGCACCCATTTGCTATGTGGCCTAGGATAATGATGAATCTGCTAAACTTTGCTGTGCCACACAGCTGCCAAGCACAGCAGCGACATGCACTGCAAGAATGAAAAAAGGCCACAGGTGAGGTTCCTAATGTAATATTTAATCATGAAGGTAACAACAGTAATATTGAAATAAGCGTACATATTTTATACAATGAATAAAAGTGCAAGTGTTTTAATTCCCTGCATGTTACATTGCAGATGTAAAATGGCACAACTATCAGAAATAAGAAACTATGTTTCCAGTGCCTTGCTTTATTTTTAAAGGTTTTGAAATATTTATTTATTTGTTTATTTAATTATTAGCATTAGTATTGTTATTACATTTTTATTATTATTATTATTATTATTATTTTTTTTTTTTTACAAATGGATCCATCCTGACTCCTAGGTGTTCATCCACCCATTATCAAATGTTTAAAGCCTCAATCTGTGACTAATTAACACCAAAACAGAATGCATTAGTAATCTCTGTACCAAATAAAATCAGAACTTTTCTTGACGTTACTGAGTACAGAGAAAATTAGTCACTTAAGTTTTACTTGCAAATCCTGGAGGACTCGCAGGCCACAAAAAAAACAAAACAAGAAAAAACAATACCACAACATAGTAGTTACGAAGAATAGTGCTGTGCTTAAGCAGCACTGTAGACATTCATAGGTTGTTAGCATCTAATACACTCCTACTTTTGCTTTCAGTATGTAAGTAAGTACACAAAACACTGACTTTTAGGTAAACCCAGACATTTCTTGTAATCTCACATTTGGGCTGTGTGATTGAGGGCCAGGTAACAACTGGCTTAGATTTGGTTACTTTATATTACAGCATGAGACCTGGCTTCATTACTACTCAGAAAATAATGTGTAGACCAGAAGGATCAATAAAAGTTCCAACAAGATTTTAAAATGTGTGTGCATTTTTAGGCTCCTCCATGTTAGGGCAGGGTTTCAACTCTGAGCCTATTGAGTTTATACTCACTAAAGCTGGCCTAAAGGCACAGCCTGATGTTTGCTTTTTGATGATCTTTTCCTCTTCTTTCACCCGCAGTAATTATTCTGATCCAAAATCTCACCAAATAAACTCTGCACTTTACTCCCTCTGCCTGGCACTGCTCTGCCTGTTGCCTCCTTCCCTCTGCCCTTGCAGCTTTCTTGCCTGAGGCCATGCTGAGCTTGGTGAAGAGCTCTGCCGCAAGTGAGTGAGTATACGTTCTGCCATCAATAGGGGTGAGTTACACAGGCTGGCAGTTCAAATACAGGTCACAGCTCTGTGTTCTCTGTGATTGGCCTTCACCATGCACATAACCTCACTGCGCTTAACATGCAGTAGACACAGGCAGGGGCACAAGGCCAATCCAATAGACTAAACCCAAAGGGCGACACAGTTTTTTTTTCAGATGGATGATCATTGTGATAGCAGTCCAGGATGTGAAATATATTGCAGTTGCTGTTTTGGTTAACGCTGGGGCTCTGAGAGACTTGCTGCTACAAGGACTGGTATATTACAAACAAGCTACACTATCATTTGTGATTACTTGTGAAACACTTATTAATTAAAAACTTTTTGGTTATGTAATATGAGATGCAAATTTGCTTTGGAATAAAAGATATGTGCATAAAAAGGATCATAAAAATAAAACACGGCTGCATGTGTGAATGAGGAATACATAAAAGCAGACATAGATTATTATTTTCAGGGCTTCAAATTAACTTTGTGGTCCACCAGACAGTTTTTATAGACTTTAGTAGCCAGTAAGTATATTACTTTGCAACTGTATGTTTAAATTTATGAAATGAGTCAGTTTATATGATAAAAATCTGTTTATTCTGATCAAACATACAACAACGTGTGTGTGTGTGTGTGTGTGTATGTGTGTGTATGTGTGTGTGTGTGTGCACGCGTGCGTGTGTGTGCATGTGTTCATGTGTGTGTGAATGTGAATGTGCATGACATGCAGCTACAAATGATCTTTTTACTTCTTTACAGTACCGTTTTTGCATGATGTCTGTTTAATATAAAAGGTTCTTAATAATTGTATTAATTAGGTAAAACGAAAAAAGACACTGAAGGCTAAGGTTATGAGAAGGGATCGGGATACATCAATCAAAATCAATCACTTTGTCCTTAGTTGCTCTAAATCATTCAGTTATTTTCCATAGACCAAGTATTGGCCTAGTTAACCTTTCCTCAAGGCGAGAATAGAAAACCTGTACAGAAGTCACAGTGTACATACTGCATTTAGCTATGAGATAAACTGGCATAGAAGGCTAATAAAATAAATGAAACATAACGAAAGTACTACATACTGTTGATAAACTACAGAATAGTTGTAGATTTTTTTTGAATGAGCATTTCATAAGTTTACCCATTAAAACTGTGGGCAAATCTGCAGCGTTAGCAGCCGATGACAAATTTTAGCCGCATTTGTCAGATGGCCAGATCATCCATCCATCCATTTACTCCTTTTCAGGGTCACGGGGAACCTGGAGCCTATCCCAGGGAGGATCGGGCTCAAGGTGGGGTACACCCTGGACAGGGTGCCAATCCATCGTAGGGCACACTCACATACACATTCACACACTACGGACACTTTAGACACGCCAATCAGCATGCATGTCTTTGGACTGGGGGAGGAAACCGGAGTACCTGGAGGAAACATGCAAACATGCAAACTCCACACACACATGGCCCCGGCGGGACTCGAACCCCAGACCCTGGAGGCGTGAGGTGAACGTACTAACCAATAAGCCACCGTGCGCAGATGGGTAGACATGAATTCTTATATTAATTATTGCATTTTGTCATTTTGTGAAAATAAATGTTGACTCGTAGGCAGTAATCCATTTTAAACAGAGTCTTACAGTAAATGCTGGATTCAAATGATATACTTAGAGCATGTTGTGTTAATCTGTGTATGGGGAGTGCAGTGGGAGAGATCTGTCTTGCTCTGAGTGGGAATGATGGTGAGAGTGGATATTCTTGTGGTCTGTCTGGCCATCTAGTGGATTTTTTGGGATATACAGGGATCATGCATTTAACAAACAAAGAAGGAAGAATGTGCGCTAGACTGTGCTACCTGATGAAATGTTTCAGTTCCCTTTATCCTCAGTAGATCTACACAGACATGTGGGGAAAGATTATAAACAGTATAAAAGTGCAACAATATGGAAAGCATGGGCAGAAACTGTGTCCACTTTTCTGAACGACATATTACCTTGATGTTTTTCCTCTCTTGAAACAGGAGGAACTGATGGGTTATGAAAGAAATTTTAATTTGATAACAGATAACCTGACAGTCAGTACAAGATAGCTATGTGAACCATATATATATATATATATATATATATATATATATATATATATATATATATATATATATATATATATATATATATATGTGTATGTATGTATGTATGTATGTATATTTTCAGAACATACTCAGGCAATAGCTTGTATCCTCACACTTTAATTTCAGTCAACCACAGAAATCAATGTATTATATTTATTTAATGTGATCACAAACACATAAACAACGTTTTTTTTACATCCTGTAAGCTATTCTGGAAGACTACACTTCATCCATTCTGTTCAATTTTTATATCATCTACTAATATATAATTTGACAGCAGAGGTGAGATGTAAAGGAACTAAAAATTCTCCCTGTAGCTCATGGTGTGACTTTCACTGAGGCTTAATTTAAGAACTCAAAAGAACTCAAAAGAAGAAGTACCAAGATAAAATAGCGGTATGTCAGTGCTTCAAGAGTACAAGATCATTTTATTTAACTCATTACTGGTTTACTTTTGCATGGATCGTTACTTAGTTAACTTACTACCATGGTGTATTAACATGATCTCACCTTGATAAAACATCTGTAGATGTCATCAGGATGTGTGAATACCAGAACAATCCACAAATAAATTAATTTATTGCTTTGTGTACTTAGTGTACATGGTAGGTACGTTCGCCTCACACCGCCAGGGTTCGGGTTTTTTATTCCTGCCACGGCCCTGTGTGTGCAGAGTTTGCATGTTCTCCCCATGCTGTGGCGGTTTCCTCCGAGTACTCCTGTTTCCTCCGGCTACTCCGGTTTCCTCCCCCAGTCCAAAGACATGCATGGTAGGCTGATTGGCATGTCCAAAGTGTCCATAGTGTATGAATGTTTGTGAATGTGTGTGTGATTGTTCCCCGCGACCCTGAAGGATAAGCGGTATAGAAAATGGATGGATGGATGGATGGATGCTTTGTGTACTTACTATATGAGTTCATGTGACCTGGGCTGAGGTTCCCAAAAGCATTGCACTGTAAAGATTATTGCCAAATGGTAGAGTGAGCATTACACTGAACTCTCTCTCTCTCTCTCTCTCTCTCTCTCTCTCTCTCTCTCTCTCTCTCTCTCTCTCTCTCTCTCTATCTCTCTCTCTTCCAGTTAAGATGATCTTAACTTTATTATGCTTTTGGGAAATTTGGCCCTGAATGAATGTGTGAAGAAAACCACAACACAGGAAAAAGGGAGGTGTTAAATGCTTTAACACCCTGTAATATTTCTTTATTTACTTGAAAAGGAAACTATATTGTTTGTTCCTGGAATATAAAGTAAAAGTTTGTCATATACTTTTGGAAGATTTACTAGAAAATATAAATGCAATCTTGAGTCATAGTTATCTAATTTCAGGATTAGTTTTACTAACATAATCATTTTTATTTACTGTTTTATAATACCTGGGGTATATTAAAGTAATAGGAACTTTTTTCATTTGGGTTGTAAAATATTTATGAAAAATTGGTCATTGTTGTTTGCTTTTATATTTTTGTTACGCAGTCTGTGGTACCTTGGTTTATGTTGTTGGAATTTTTACATTTAATTTGATCTATCTATCTATCTATCTATCTATCTATCTATCTATCTATCTATCTATCTATCTCTCTATCTATCTATCTATCTATCTATTTTTTATTCATTTTGACTTTCCATTTTAATATTAGTTGATTCTCCATAATCTATCTTTTACTGAGGTAAATATGATCTAATTCAGATGTGCCCCAATTAGCTGCATCTTGTCATAACAAATTAAGAGCCTCTCAAAATGTCAATATTTGTCTAAAAGATCACTGACAATTTCCTCAATGCCAACATATTTCATGTCATTTGAATGGCAATCATGTAAAGTAAAAGCAAAACACATTAGAAATATAGGTAACGTGTCCTTCACAATAAACTATGTGCATATTTCAATAAATAACTTAAAACTTTGATAAACGTAGCTACAGCACTTAGAAAACAATGCTTTTTTTTTGCCTGTCCCTGCCCGTAATAAGTACATTTTAGCTTGAAATATTATCACTAGAATAGTTTTTTTCAAATCATATTGTTCAAAATCAAGCTCATGCTTAAAACTTTGTTTTCCATGACTCATCTATTAGAGGATATGAAAAATGTACATTTTAGTTTCCCCACAACATTCACCTCTATGAAATATTTAGAAGATGAAAATTATGTTCTCTCATTAATTTTTTTTATTTTTAATGATGTTATGATTTTGACTGATGCGATTACTTTGAAGAGGTCATTATGTTGCTCACATTATAAATTGAAAGTAAATTATTAACTTAAAAAATCATTATTATATTCTTAATTAAATATATTAAGAATATATTCCTCATGCCATTACCCTAGATGCCAGGTTAGTACATTTTGTATATTTGCTAAATCTATGCTAAAACAAAAATCCCCTCTGTTTTAAAAAAACATCCAGTCAGGAAAGAAAGTAAACCACAATAAAGTTACATTTATATGACTCACAAGTGCTAAATGCCACCACAACCATGGACTCACCTGAAACAATGATGCTGTAGCTGTATAGTATATACATTTGAGAAGGTTGATCCTACTCAGCATGTACTGTGTGTTACAAATCAAGTTTCTTTGTTATGGGCTAGATATAATACCAATTAAATTAGCTATAAAGTAGCTAAAAAAAAGACTTGCATTTGTTATTAATTGTTAAAATGAACACTAATAGGTGATTATTGTGTTATTGCATCGCTTTTATTTCTTCAGCTGACAAGCATATTCTTTCATCCTTTACGTTCATGCTTACCTACTAGAAATACTCACAGTATATCTGACATAGTTAGCAGGGTTTTTTTTTTAAAATAATGTTTTTGTTGATGCAGTAGTCATGGAGGTAAAGGGTGGGGAACATTTCCGCTTTTCTTTGAAAGAAAAATCTTTTTATCTTATTTATGGGCTCATGAGCTCATGTTTTGCTGTTTGACCGAATGTGGGGTTTGGGTGTGTGCACTTTTCTAATTAAGCATCTAAGCATCAATACTTGATATGTGTATTTCTGAGAGAGAGAGAGAGAGAGAGAGAGAGAGAGAGAGAGAGAGTGAGAGCGAGAGCGAGAGAGAGGGAGTGAGAGCGAGAGCGAGAGAGAGAACGTATGCACTGCTTCTCTGAAAATGTGGTTTTGGTTAACGGATGGGCGGGTCATCCTGTAAAGCACATATAACCATGGGTATGTATGTGCCTGACAGAGACATAGAGAAAGGAGAAAAAAATAAGACACCAGGGGTGGAAGGGGGGGGGGGGGGGGGGTTGCTAGCTGTAAGAATACAGTGAAGTATTTACACAGTGCAGGGGTTTGTATAAATGAAGTTTCTCTGGTCCATTATTAAACAGGGCTACAGCTCAGCTACAAACTGTTTCCATATCTGGAGATTTTTACAGTCCAGTATACTAACCCTGAAGAAAGTGGCTGAAAAAAGTGGGTGAGTAGTGTGTGGCCAGTGATCTTCCCTGCACATCATAGTTTGGTCTTCTCCTGGAAGGTGATTGAACCAAACCAGACAGTAATGTAGAATGTGTGTACAACTTTCTGTTGGAACTGCAGGCTCAGAGGCACTTTGCTTGCACAGCTCTGATGAGGAACCTTTCTCTAGAAATGCTTTATGGCATCTACTATTATCACTGAAGTACAGTGCAGTTACTTCATATATTGTATATGCAGTACACACATGCACACACACACACACACACACACACACACACACACACACACACACACACATATACCAATGACATTTTTTTAAAAAATAGAAACATCTGTAGACTTGCTCGTTCATGCAATTATTGTATGAAGGATCATCCAATCATGTAGTAGCAGCACAATGCATAAAATCAAAGACATAGAACAAGAGCTGTTCACATCAAACATCAGAATGAGTCAAACTGTGATCTCAGTGACTTGGCATGGATGTTGGTGCCAGATGGGCTGGCTTAAGTACTTCAAACACTGCTGAGCTCTTGGGCTTTTCATGCACAGCAATCTCTAGAGTTTTGATTGCGAAAAAGAAAAAACATCCATAAGTGGAAGTTCTGCAGGTGGAAACGGCTTGTTGATGAGAAAGCTCAGAGAAAAATGGCCAGACTGATTTGACCTGACAGGAAGTCTCTAGTAAATCAAATAACCACTCTTTGCAATCACGGTGAGCAGAAAAGCATCTCAAAATGGTGAGCGGAAAACCACACTGGATTCCACTCCTGTCAACCAAGAACAGGAATCTGAAGCTACAGGAATTTAAAATCAGTTGAAGATTGGAAAAATGTTGCCTGGTCTTTTTCCAATACAAATACCATATATACTATATCTAGTAAATACTGTATATAGATGGATCAATTCCTGTTAAAAAAAAGACAAACAAAAGCAAAATGAGTGCATGTTCCATTTTATTTACCATTTTATTTACAGAAACAATAAAATATGACACATTATGTATTTATTTTGAACATTTCTTTTTCATAGAATTTTTGAGGTCACTCCTTGCTATCACAAAAATATGTCTATGATTACCTAACTCTTTAGTGCTCTCTCTGCTCTCACAGATTTGGCTCCGTGAGATGTGATCGCTCTGTTCCTGTGAACAATATTTTGGAGTGCACGGTAACAGGAGCCATATTCACAAAGTCTTATCCCCTGAGTTATTTAAGAATATCACAAAGTAATCACACACAAAACTACAGGGCTAGAAGAGAAGAAGATCCAGAGATGGCTTGCATTTTTTTTTTCTGAGAAGTCAGGTCTAAGGATGAGAAACATCAGCAATAGCTCTTTAAATAACTCCTGAGTGAACTCTTGTGAATAATGGCTTAAGCTTTATTTTGTTTCTACACTGTAGGACTGCAGATAAAGGTGCTAGACTGACTCAAAATATGTGTGAGTTGTATGTGCTGTTTTGTGATTTTGTAGCAGACACCCTGCGCATGCACCGGCCTGCACATCCTAGCCACAAGATAAAAAAAACATTAGGCTTTGCACTTTAACCAATATGAAGATGTTATGTTTGATTTTTCATTATTTTCAGTCAAGATATAAACCTGGTTTTTCCCAGTCTGTGTATGATGATGATCATACTGTACCGTTTATCTAATTTCTTGGTCACGCATATATGGTCTTCTTCATATAGCATGATACAAAGTGTATTTCTTAGCCTTCAGGTCTTTCAGCATTTACTATTTATAATTTGCCAGTGCATTTAGACTGGTTGTTCTTCCCTTGCCATGTGACAGCCAGTGTCTGCTCATAGCTATATTCAGGTATGTAATTTAGGCTTTACTGGTGTGAGCATGCTGTTCTACTTTCTCTCTTTAGTAGCTCAACAATTAGGTCACTGGGATATTAAGTGGCCTGGCCATTCACAATGTTAATAGAAATCGCAAAAAGAGTTCACAGTACAGGACACGCTCTAGAGAGAATAGCCAGAAATGTTGCTAATTAACATAGCTTACTGTATTCTTGTCTTTGCCTCCAGAGTAGAATTAAAACAACGCATGTAATTCTTAGTTAGCAAACTTTCCATTTGCTCTTCAGCAAGCTATTTTCTCTCCTTTGCGCTTTCAAAATACCTATATATATATACATAGTAGATTTTACAATTTAATACACTTAAATAGTTTTAAATACAGATCAAGTACATTTATAGTACATAAAGTAAAGCATTTTCATACAACAGCTTTGCAATTTGGTCAGAAAAAGGGTCCTTATTTTGTCAAGTACATCTTAGATGCATCCATACTATCAACTGTTTAGTTCACTGGAAAATGAGTCAGGTTCAGAGTGCTGAGTCTTTAGGAAAAATGTTACGTTTGTGTAGTAAATGGAATAACTGTGAAAGTCATATAAATGCTGTATTGAAAAATGCAATATCATCATATTTAGTCTTGTTAAATCTAGGAACTTAAAACCTTCAGACCATACTTTCTCACAAGTATGATTAATATGATCCAGTATGAGTGATATTCATTGGTCATTAGTTAGGTTTGAGCATCTGAAGTTTCCTTGGAGTTGTTAGAATCATGGATTTTATGTCCTGGTAATGTTCTTTAGGCTCCTTCATTCAAGAATATTGTATACAGGAAGACAAACAATAGATGCAGTTCCAAGTTGACATATTACGTGTATTATAATATGAACTACATACATCTATATGTATAGTTTTGTTAAAGGGACATTCTACCAATCTAAGATGTAATTAAGGGACATTTGGTATTATTAAAAATAAATAAAATCTATACTGCATTTTTTTTTTTGCTTTTGTGTTAGTAATATTTGTAAAGATAAGTTAGATATTAAGGTTTTGTATAAAGTGCTGAAATTTAGACCCACTTACAAATGTAGTCATCGGCCAGTGTACTATACTGACACTTTTGGAATGGCCATGATATTCTGCCCTGCAGGACACCATCTTCTCTCAATTTACACAGTCTTCAAGCACTCATTATGAAGTTTAAGTAACTGTGTGGCTTTTGGATGTGCCTCTGTGGACAGGTCTGAAAAAAGCAATGTAGGCTCATGGAAGCTTAGTTTAAAATAACAGAAGAGAGCCTGCACAGCAAAAATCTCCAGTATTGAAATAATGCCTCATATTTTCAAGTCCACCTGGAGCCTAATGAACACTGTGGTTATTGCGGCATATCTGTATATGACTGTTATATTGTCTGCTAAGGAGAGTTGGCCTGTAACAACTCCAAGATTTAGCTTGATATCAAAATACACAATAGTTGAAAGAATTCAATTAAGTCAACATTGTGTTTGGAAGGTATTGTAAAGCCTTCGTCTCTTAGTGCCATTTCTAATTATAACACACTACATACTGATAATCTCTGCTAATCCTCAGGTTATGAGGATCTGGCCTCAGATGGCCACTCACTCTCCCCTTAATTTAAAAATAATCCAGTTAAAACTGTTGGAACAGCTGATGAGTGTTAAATTGGGTTTAAGAGACAATGTGGTGAATATGGGTCTCAGATCTTGCTGTTCTCCAAGTGTGAGTCAATGTGCTTGATTAGGGCATCATCAGGGTAACCGACAGGAAAGATGAGTTGACACAGCGGGCAGCTCCTCACATCACTCTCCTCCTCTGTCTCTATCCAAAGCTACAGACAGAGCACACATACACATTCTATTACAAATGCAGTGCACACATTATTATAATATATTGTATGCAGATGATCATAATTTGTACTCTATACAATACATTTTAAATATATTTAAAACTTTTATTTATTCATGCAGGGGTGATACAGTTGGAATTAATTTTTCACAGTATAATAACATACTCTAAAAATATCATAGTTTCATGGTATCAAGTCTACATACACATCCTTGTATACAATCAAATTCCCTAATTGTTTTTCCTTCTGAGAAATATACCAGTTTACCTAGTTTACAAATCATCCATCTATTTGTGTGGGAGGGTGAGGGCAAAATATGGAGAGAATACACAATAAAGAAAAGCAATATTGCTTATATAAGATTCTATGTGAAATGATCTGGCATTTCATATACAAATGGTTGTTAAGAAAAGCAAAAATAAAAACAAACAAAAGGTAATTCCTGCCAGTGCATAATATAAAGATAGCTATGCATATTTTCACTAACTTTATATTGGCACCAGTATCCCAGGCAATATTTCCTTTACATTTTCACCATATAAAACAGTGAAAGTCACATGATAGACAGCACTGGCAGGGATCTCTCCAGGTGAAACATTGTGTAGTATGTTTGCCTTGTCTGCAAGTGATCGTGTAGTGTGCAAAACCTAACACCACCAAACAACAGCTCACATAACATTCCAGTCATGTAGTGTGAAGGGGTCAGCGATTCAAAGTTGTTTAAAGTCATCTAGACATTTGTAAAAAATGTTAAAACATGCTAGTGGCAGCAGTGGTAGCAATGTAACGTGCATACAACAGTAGAAGTTTACACAGCCAATGGATTTTCAGGTCTGTCCACATCTCCTGTGCAGAGAAATGGAGGTTGATATAGTTTAATTTAGGGGGAGTCCAGAAGGAGAGGGTTGCAATTTTTTTAGGATGTCCGAGCTGGGCACAAAAGGTATGAGAACCCTTGGAGTAAGGAAGTTGATTGAATAAAAGATGAATGTAATATTCATCATTCATGTGAAATGGATACTAATAGACTGAAATGGATTTGAATCATTATTTTGAAAAAACTCAAATTCTGTCCGATCATACGCTGTGACTAACTATGAAACTGTAAATACACTACTATCACGCATATAGAGTACAGTCATTATACAATGCACCCAGTGATTTTAGGCCTTTGCACAGACTAGTTCAGGTTTAGGGGCCAAGTTGAAGGGCACATTAATGGTACCTGGTTCTACCAGTTCCAAAGGCTAAATACACAACCAGATCAGGTCATCAAACAGAGACTGGTTGCCTACTTACATTAATGGATGGCCAAGACTGGGCATGTTCTGCATGCAGGTATCCAGGTGAGTGGCAGCTTAAGGTGTTGGGGCGAGATGGGATGGGGAAGGCTGAACAGGAAGCAGGGCCCCTCATGGTGGAGGCGGGGCCAGAAGTCCCCAGTGTCCGCGGGGGACTGATGGGGTGAGGGCAGGTCCACTCTTCCTCATCCTCTGAAGAGTGTGGTGGCTGGGGAGAGGTATGTAGCGTTGCTGGAGCAGGCTGAGGCTCATAATGCAGATGAGACAATTCTGCATGCTGGAAAGAGAGCTCTCTGTTGTGTCTAGGTGATTCAGCCATACTTCCTTCCCCTCCTATGGTCTGAATCCCAGGCTGGGAGCCTCGCCTTTGGGCCATTATATGGCCATGCTGCTGCTGCTGTTGCTGTTGTTGCTGCTGTTTGTGGTAGCTCTCAACGTATGGACGGGGCTTTGGCAAGGTGGAGACAGGGTCAAGGGTGAACCTTGGCGGACGCTGATAGGCAGAAGGGTCTGCAACTTCGGAGTAACTGCGGCGCCCTTGAAAACTGGCTCTTAGGTGCTGAGTAGGGGGTCTGCAGGTGTAGGAAGCAGGACCATCGTTAAGTTCGGCCAGGGGAGAGCGGCGGTGCATGTCCGGGGAGAGACGCTGCAGCACTGGAGAGCGACGCTGCTGTATAGGAGAATGATGCTGTTGAATTGGGGAATGACGCTGTTGGATGGGGGAATGGCGTTGTTGGATGGGGGAGTGTCGTTGTGGAACAGGCGAGTGCCTCTGGTGAGGCACAGGAGAATGGCGTTGAACTAAACATAAGACAGACAATAGAACAAAAGTTGAATAGTCAACACAGCTCTTATCTCTGTCATGACATCTCTAAGATGTAGAGGTGCACACAATGCCACTATCAGTATCTGTATCTGTTTAGTGCTCAAAAAATATATATCTACATGTATCAGATCAGAAGGTATGTTTCAAATTCATTAAATTATTTTTTTTAAAGACACCAGCAGAGGTATGCTGCCCTGTGCACAATGTGTTATCTGTATGAAATATGAAGTGGCAACTCAATAAATAAAAGCATATTTTGTTCTGTGAATTTTGGGCCAATTTGGTCAGAAATACTGTAAAAATATCTTTTTATTTTGGAGCTATGTAAGGCAGTGTTTTGATTGGGCTACAGGAGCAAGCCACTGTTGATAGACAAAGAAAGAACTTTGTAACTCCAATGGGTAAATGAACATCGTCTTTGTCCCAAGACCGCCATACTCACGCTCTTAATGAGAATGAAGTATGAAAGTAAAATTATCTCAGTCGTGGATATTTTTTCTTGCATACTGTGGGATTGTAGTCCCAGCAGCCCTGTGAAACTTCCTGGCAAAAAAACCCCCTGAATACCGACAATTAATATTTGTATTCATTTAGAATGCATTATTTGTTCAATTTGAATAATGCATTTGTATTCAGTTATATTTCTACTCCATAGTAATTTAGATCAAGTGTATGAGGGCATAAGAACAAACTCAAGGCACTCAATATGCTCATTGTCTTACTACTCAAACCAGTTAATGTTTCGAATGATAGGACTGGAACTTAATAAAAACCTGCACATTTGCAAATGTTCATTAGAATGACTCATAGGACACAAACACCACTCTAAAGAAACATTGGTGTCTTTAATGACTTCCCCTTTCTCCTGTGTTTCTTTTTTTAGCCTTCATGATTTTTCCAAATCATGTGTGGGTGAACTTCATCACAGCTAACCATTTCTTTGATTCTAAATAACCTTTACACATTTGACTGCAATAGGTAGAACAACAACCAGTTTCACTTAGATGGAAAATACACAATCAAACTAATTCATTTTGATCTGACTAAAAAGAGACTGAACCAGAGACTACTAATCACATATGTGGGGCTTCCTGCAAGGGAGAGATAGCAATCAGCTATTGACAGAAAGCATTAGCACCAACTTTGAATCGGTAGCAGTTTTTCTCTATCTTTGCTTCTGCTTTTGGTCTGGTTTCCTTTATCAAAGGGGAAACAGCATTTTTGGTTGTGCGGTTGGGTGCATAAGTTTAAACAGATAAGGAGTATGTTGTTTGTGCTTTCAGCAGGAGGCAAAGTAAACAGTCTATAGAAATATACAATATATAACAGAATGGTATTATTATATCAGCATCAGGGTTATTCAATTCAATTTTATTTGTATAGCACTTTTAACAACAGACATGGTCACAAAGCAGCTTTGCAGAAATCTGGATGTAGATTTCGATTTGGATGTATTTACATAATTCTCTGTTAGAGATGCTCATTATGAGCACAATGATGATGGAAATACATGGCATGCCATGAGCCATGTGTCACAGTAAACATCATCCATTCTTTCACAGTCTCACCCGGTGACAGTGTACATTAAGGCTAGAATACTAATGAGTCTTGATGAGTGTTTGGTACCTGGGCTAGTGTCTTCCTGTGAGGCTTTCCTCAGAATCTCTGTCTGTTTGGTGCTCAGTGCCTGTAGCCTGCTAAGCTCCTCAGTCAGCTCAGTGTAGGCCAGAGCCAGATTCACTCTGAAAGAGAGAAATGAGGGGTGTATATGGTTGATCTTTGTGACTTCTAGAGATCATATTAAAACATTTTGTATTTCACAGAATAACTTCACCATAGCCTTGAAAGCATCATATTTTAGTGCCAGTGTGATGCAGTGTTGAAATTATATACAGATAAATATCACACAAGTTTGCTTTGTACATAGCTAGTGTACTTAATTCCAGGAATCTAGTAGGAGTAGAACTGGTGCTAGTTTGCACGCATGCACACACGCACACACACACACACACACACACACACACACACACACACACACACACATGCATACACAGACACAGACATACACACACACATATACACACACAGACACACACACAGACACACGCACACACACAAGCATGCACACGCGCACACACTCACATGTGCACACACATACACACGCTTTTTAAAGTCAGTATTACGCCAACTGACTCCTTTCACCATGGCAACCAAGCATCAGCACAAGCATTGTTAATTTGTTTAACGTCTCTGTCAATACAGCGGTAGAGTGAACTACGTGCTACAACATTATTCAGATTATGTTCAGATAAATGAAATTTAATTCACTGTTTTATTTTCACTTAAAAAAAAAAAACTTGCTTCCCTTTGGTGGTGAAAAAAAACTCAGAAATTTGTTACCAGTTAACCGCTTAGTACAGTATATACTAAAATGAATCACTATCTCATTTTAAGTCTAACCCAAAGATGTACTGCAGATTAGGCTTGAGATTACTTGTAAAATAAGTCAATAAGAAAATAAAAATAAGAGAGGGGGAGATAAGTATGAAAGACTGCGGCTGACAAATTCCATCTGTCATCAGATCACCTTTATCTGATCACTTACAAACCAATTTCGCACAAACCACCAGGGCTTTGCAATAAAAAGGCAGTTCTTTACTCATAGCTCCTGTGATGGTGTCAGATAAGAGGCAATGGGGAGAATTTAGACTGACTTGGCATATAAGCAAGTGCAAGCAACCAAAATAGCATTCGCTTTTTCCCCCTTTCCAACCTTGTATTTTCACAGGAGGTTAATTAGAGTAGTTGAGAAATTATTCATTATGGCACTGTAAACAGCTGCCAACATTCTCCTGCAGAGTATTCAACTCAATTAAGAAGACGAAGAAGCCTTTGTCACATATACATTACAACACAGTGAAATTCCTTTCTTCTCATATCCCAGCTTGTTAGGAAGTTGGGTTCAGAGCACAGGGTCAGCCATGACACAGCACCCCTGGGGCAGAGAGGGTTAAGAGCCCAACAGTGGCAGACTGGCACTGCTGTAGCTTGAACCTTCTGATCAGTAACCCAGAGCCTTAAATCTTGAGCTAAATTAGTGGGCGTTAAGCTCGCTAACTAACTAAGCACTGCAAATATTCATGAGTATTTTCACTCCCAGTAGTAGTGGAAAGTCACATGCAATATACAAAAAACAAACAAAAAAACCCAGCAGATTTTACCTAAAATAGAATTAAGGACTATATGCTTTATTGTGTTTTGTTCTGCACTTAGTGATTGTAGAATATAAAGTAACTATAAAAACTACTTTCTTTATAATATCTTATATACATTACAATTTGGCCATGAAAAGGCTATGTGAAGGAGAATGCTAGGGAGTGAAATTACCAGCCAGTCATACTCTACTCATGCAAATGTGTCACAAACTTTCATAGCTATGTCAGGAGGAAGCGCAGTGCAGCACCGAGTCAAACTACAGCTATTACAACAAGGCATTCTGTGTATAGAGTTTAATGTCTTTAAATAGTCACATTATAATTAGTGACTATTGCATACAGTAAATTAATACACGTTCCTAGTCCTACAAGCAAAAAGATGCAACGTGCAAGCTTCTCTGCTATTATTCTGTACGCTGTAGCATTAGAGCTTTACTCTTACCGTACTGCTCATCACGTCCCAGCACTGCTACCCTGGCCATCTGAGCAAACCACATACCAGACTACACTGGGCAGAGGCTCTGAGTCTCTCCTGTTGCTACAGGTGTCTGACCAGAAACTCATTCTGTCATCAGACTGTCTATAGTGAGACACTCAAAGGATCTGTGGGACTCATTGCTTAATGTTTTAGACAAAGTGTGACTTTTCACACTTCGACACACACACACAGACACACACACTTTGGCACACACACACACACACACACACACACACACACACACACACACACACACACATACACACACACACGTTTGCTGACAGTCTTAAAAAAGTCTCACTATTGCTTCACCTCTAGCTTAGAGCACCTGGAACTCTTTGAAAGTGTGAACTCCTTCCGATAAATGTGTAAAATGGTGCACTGCAGAGGAAGTTAGTATGATCACAATAACATTGTCTGTCAGGCTAATACTGCTAAGTACAGACATAAGTACACGTGCATCATCTATAGATGATTTATACTGTAGAGTGGATCTTTACATGAACATGACTCTTCATGTGTGTGCATGTGTATGTTTGTGTGCGTGTGTGTATGTGTCCTGGTTTGTGTGGGCATGCATGTTTATGCGTTGTGGAACCTTTGAAATGATATGGATGAATCTAAGAATGTATGTGTGTGGGTAGCTGATTCGAGAGGGCCGCATGAGCTGTATATGACCTTTGCTCTGGACCTAGAAGTTTGAAATTTTGTTTACTTGACACTGACAGATGTTGCCTCACAGGCTACATATCTTGCATTACTGAATAAAACATGAATATCAAAATTTTCCAACAATCTCAGTTAGCACAGCCCACACTTCATAGTCTACAATCTCTTCACACACCAAAACCAAGCACTTACTAGAGAAAGAACAAATACAAACAGTACAGAACATTCGGATGATAGAAAATAACCAAACTGTGTGTGAATTATATATATATATATATATATATATATATATATATATATATATATATATATATATATATATATATATATTCTCTTTCCAGTCCATCAGTTAAAAAATAGAAATTTTATAGTGCCTAGGAGGCCTTAGAGTGTGCTGCTGAGACAATCTGTATTAGGAAAGCCTTTGCTGTATATAATTATGTTATGTATATAATTATGAAATTATGTTTTGTTTTTTTTGTTTTTTTAATTATTACTGTACAAACACACAAGTGCCTCCTTCAAACAAGCACAAACAGCTTCCTTTAAAAAAATTATGGGCAGAATACCTGGTCAGGAAGCATATAAAATATGTTATCTTAAAAAAAAAAGGCTTCATATAATTTCTTTTTTTTAATAGATTTTTTTATAGTTCAAGATTCAACAATTTCAGAAAAGTTTTATTACAAGATACATTTTTGTAGTAAATAAATATCACACAGTAATCATATTTTAAGATCATCTACAACAGCTAAACCAACCTACAGTATAACTCCTACAACTTTAGTACTTTGCGATGAGATGCTATAAAGTTGACAGATAAATTGTTTTGTCTAATTTATTATCATTTACAATTTTTTCCTTCCAACAAAATACTGCTAAAAATATTACTGCAATGATGGTTAGATTAGAATTGTCTGGCTGTGATTTATTCTGTTAATTTGTTTCTTTTTTCAACTGAAAAGGTTCAGCAAAATTCAACAGCTTTACAGGAAAATGCTCATTTCAGTTAAGAATTTCTTTACAAACTTTAGCAAATCACCAATCACAGAAAAAAAATTTCAAGGAAAATTAGAAAAAATCTTGCAACTAGCTTTGGCCATTTACATTAAATGCCAGCACTTACAAGAACTGGCTTTGCGATTCAGACAGAGAAGACGAAGAGAAAGGGGAAGCCGCTGCAAAATTTTGAGGTGAGTGAGGTGGAAAAGGAGTGGGTTTCTAACTACACATCTCTGTCAAGTGCGTACTTTCAATTTTCTCATATTTTCTCCATCAGCCAGCAAATGCCAGGCTGTTAGGTAGAGGAAAACGGTGAGTGGAGGAGCTCAGAAAACAACTCTGACGGAGGAACGACAGACTTGCAATTTTTTTTTCAGTGTGTATGTAAATTTATGGATGTTTTAAACCACTGAAATAAAACCTTGACAGGGGCTTGGTGGTTTAAAAAGTCCTAGGTTTGTCAGAAGCTACAGTGCCCTCTACTGCTCAAAGTAACATTCACTGGGTGATGCAGAGACTCTGACTAACTGTGAATGCTGTGCACAACCCTGAATACTGTGAACAGCTAATAAAGCTTCAAATTAACACGGAAGGCCAGACTCTCAGGAGGAAATGTTGTAAAGCTCATTAACTGCAGTTTATATCAGTAAATGCTTTGAAATAAGGACTGTGCAAATAATTACTTACTGTTCATCTCCCACCTTCTTTATCCATTCCATGTCACACTGGGCACAAGTGGAGCTCACATCCTGCAGCACATACAAACACAAGAAACACATATCACAGCCTCATGTGCAATACATGTACATGTACATACATAATGGATAAAGATCCTGTCTGGATGAAACCAACAGAATATAGGAAATACTTTCAGAATACTGCACAAACCTCTCACAAACACGGTTCTGTTCACTGTCTAAAGTTTGTGTGTTACACATGTACCTTAACTAAGTAATAAAGCATGAAAGGACATGCTGTTATAGGAAAACAATCACCAATGTGGTCATGTGTTGCAGCCTGATGCTAAGTGGAGTTACTCTTACCACTTACTCTTATTAATCATGTTTTTTTTTTTTTTTTTACTGCTTATACTCACATATAGTGTTCTGAAACGTCCGTGAGAAAAGTTAGTTCCTGTTATCACTTAAGCAATTATAATAAACTCGTTCCCACACCAGCTTCTCTTTTTTTCTGTCTCTTGAAGTTTATAAGACAAAAATACATCGTGTGATATTCTCAAGAAACCCAGAAGTACAAACTCCTACGTCCTAGAGTTTCCCATGATGAAAAACTGGCTGACTGTTACAAACTGCTGACACTGGAGACTCCTTCCATAACTGTTAAATAAACATCTCATTAGAGAAACCTTCATCAATTTCATGTTAAAGAAAATGAATCAAGATCTTGTGTCCAATGAGATTCAAGAAATCAACAGAGCTGTGGTATAAACTATTGTGAAGAGGAAACTTGCAAACAACTCTGGAAGCAGAACATAATCAGAAAAGCAGAAGGCTTGTCTGTTTTTAGCATGTATGTAAAACATGAGGAAGGATATGAATATTTTAAGCCACTCCTGTGAAAGGTTGATAGTTTGTCAGAAGCCACCGCTGTGGTACAATTTTATACCACAAGACTGAAGTTTTGATTCTGGTATGAGCTACAATAAAATTATACATTTTTAAAATAATTATGAATTGCTTGTATTGTGAATGTTACTGAAAGTTACTATGTATAGGCTAATGTATAGGCTAGTTTAAACTCTGTGTCTTATGTTGGTTATGTCATATGCTAAATTTGACTTGCCAGTTTGGCACTGTAAAATGTGATTGATTACAAGTTATTGCTATAAAGATTATTATGGTAAGATACAGTAACAACAATAACTTAATTGATGCTACTGTAAAGTAAAATTACAGTATGGTATTTTTTGCAGAATTATTGTAGTGATGTTATTGTAAGCATGGAGAAAGTGTTCAGGAGAGAGGACTTTAAGCTTTGCAGTGTCTCAGTAATGTAAAGAGTTGCTTCTCTAGTGAAGCACACAATCCCAAAGACCTAAACAGGAATATAAAACCTAAATTATATGAAAAAAAAGGGGAAATGTTGGGGAATTAGAGTGATTTAGAAATGAATGAGCTGTTGGTCTTTGGTGCTTGAGGACAAAAATCAGATAAACAAGTACTAAAAATAGTTATTTTATGGCAGAAGTGATTGTTTCCTGGAAAAATACTGTTTGAAGGTTGCAAGTGCAGAAAGTCTCAATATGGTAAATGTATACCAATAATGTTGGAAATGTTCAGTGTTAAAGCCATGTTGTTCTTTAACAGATAAAAAAAGGTGTAATAATCTGTGAGCTGTCATGCTTTACATAGAATAAGCGCTACTACCCTAGTGCTTATCTTGAATATGTACTCAGTGACTGTGGCAGAAATTAAAGATAATACTGTATACAATTCTGTAATATTGCATGGAAGCGTTTTTGCATTGTGAAGCAGAGAGTGGGTTTTGGGGAAATGTAACTCACTACAGGCTAACAGAGAAGCTGATGTCCAAACTATTAAAAATCTCAACTGTGCAGTTGTAGTAGCATATGTAATTTGACGACCGGAAGTGGAGCTTGCTCTAAAGCAAAATGGAGCAATTTGAGGATTGATTAGTAGAAGAGGTATAACATTATAAGCACTTAAATAAATGAGCTACAATAAATTACAGAACCAGTGAAGTGATAATAGTCAAAATCTTAGGCAAAGATCCTGAGGTGTGCATAAAATAACAGAAAGCAGCACAAAACAGATTTCAGTGTAACATTATCATAAATAAATCTACAGTACAGTTTACACATATACAGTGGGGGAAATAAGTATTGGCGTCAACATTTTTTTCCGTAAATATATTTCCAATGAGTCTATTCATATGAAATTTTCACCAGACATCAGTAATAACTCAAGAAATCTGGAAATGTAAAGAATTCAAAACAATGTCCATAAGCCCACATGTCCATAAATAAAGTTATGTGTAATAAAGGGGAATTACACAGGGAAAAAGTATTGAACACGCTAACTTAAATTTATTTAATAATTAGTGGAGAAGCCTTTGTTTGTAATGACAGCTTCAAGACGCTTCCTGTATGAAGAAATTATTCGGCCGCAGTATTGAGGTGTGATTTTGGCCCATTCTTCTAAACATATTGTCTTTAAATCTTGTTCAATTGGATTCAAGTCAGATGATTGACTGGGCCATTCTGACACCTTGATTTTTTTTCTCTGAAACCAATTAAGAGTTTCCTTTGCTGTATGCTTTGGATCGTTGTCCTGCTGGAAGGCCTACCCACATCTCATCTTCATCATGCTGGTGGATGGCAGCAGATTCTTCTCAAGAATCTCCTGGTAAAGGGCTCCATTCATCGTTCCTTCTATTATATGAAGTCTGCCAGTACCGTGCAATGAAAAACAGCCACACACCATGATGCTTCCACCTCCAAACTTCACTGTGGGCATTGTGTTTTAAGGGTGATGTGCAGTGCCATTTCTTCTCCAGTCAAAAAGTTCAATTTTGCTCTCGTCTGACCAGATTACACTCTCCACTATTTCATAGGCTTGTCCAAATGAGTTGTAGCAAACTTTAAACGAGCTTCGACATGCCTTTTATTTATTAATGGAGTGTTGTGGGGTGAGCGTGAGCAGTGGAGTGCATTGCCTATTGTTTTCTGTGTGACGATGGCACCTGCTGCCTCCAAGTGTTTCTGGAGCTTTTTCCGAGTGGTCCTTGGCTCTTGGCTACTCTTTTGACTATTCTTCTGACTCCCTGGTCAGAAATCATGCGCGGAGCTCCTGTGCATGGCTGGTTGATAACGGAGTGATGTTGCTTCCACTTGCGGATAATGGCCCCAGTGGTGCTTACTGGAGGATTCAGAAGTTTTTTTAAAAAAGTCTGTATCCAATTCCATCAATATGTTTTGCAACAATAAGGTTGTGAAGGTCTTGGGAGAGCTCTTTGCTTTTAGCCATCATGAGACGTTTCTTGTGTGACACCTTGGTAACGAAAAGCCTTTTTATAGACCATCAATTTACTAAGCCAGCTGATATTAATTTGCACGGATAGGGGGTATAACTACTTACAGGTTTCAGCTGGTTCCTTGCCTTATCTTGCCTTGGAGAACTGCTTTATCTTAGTGTGTTCAGTACTTTTTTCCTGTGTCATTCCACTTTATTACACATAACTTTATTTATGGACTTTAATGTTGTGAATTGTTTACATTTCCAGATTTCTTCAGTTAATACTGATGTCTGGTGAAAATTTCATGTGAATAGCCTCATTGGATATATATTTACTGAAAAAATTTTTGACACGTCCAATACTTATTTCCCCCACTGTATATATATATATATATATGTATATATATATATATATGGATATATATTGTGGAAGATGGGAAGCTTTTTTCAGAGTTTTGTCTCTGAACTTTTATTGTATAAAAAGCTGCTGGAACTTAAACTTTCTGGTTTACTTTACCTCATATTCAACTCATAAACTTCTCTAAACTCTATCTGCAGTGTACTGTGTACTGACCTGTTGTCTCTGGTTGTTCTGAAGCTCTCTTAGCTCTTCTTGCAGTCTCTCACATTCAGCCTTTAGCTCCTCCTCCCTCTGACATGCACCTCGGGCCTCATGCCGAGCCCCTTCTAGCTCTGCCTCCAGCCGCTGTAGTTTCAGGTCTGAAAGAGTATCCAGACTGCGGGAGCTCTGAAGGGTCAGAGCTGGGCAGTCTAGCCCTGGTATGGAAAAGCATAAAACATACACACAAAGTAAGTTATTTCTGAAGGCCTGAAGAGGATTTTCTTTTGCTTTGTTTTTTTTTTTGCATTATGTAAATTTAGAGAGAAGAGAGGCTTGTGAAGGATCACGGTTTATAGCTGATAAAATGTAAGTTAACAGGAACTAACTTGTTTTGTGGACCTTCCACAACATTACATATAACTATAAATTAATAAAGGACTGGATATTTTAATTCTACTTAATATTCACACACACACACACACACACACACACACACACACACACACACACACGCACACACACACACACACACACACACACACACACGCACACACTACATACAACAAATACGTAGGTGATCCTTAAAGCAGATGCTGTTTGACAGCCTATAATCTCATGTTTGATTTCCAAACAGGTTTTGATCCTTTTTCAGCTCACAGTTTACATTATCAACAGCCAAATTATTAGCAAGCCTAATGCTGATATCTGCTTTATGACAACCAAAAACCTGCAGTGACGTTAATAAGTGCAATCATGTTTAATGTCTTTCACGAACACACAGTAGCCGCCGCAGCGCTGAATGCATGTGTCACGCAGAGGGCAGCGGGCCAGCAGGGCCTCCTCGATTCATCGTGCCAAGCATGACGGCGTGGTGGTGATGATGATGATGGAGGATGGGAGACTCAGGCGCATCCCGCACTTCTCCCCCAGCGTGGGCACTGTGATTCAGCTGCTCAGAAAGAAACAGTCCTTGAGCAAGCACCTATTGTGATGGTTCAGCAATAAGCGAGCATGAACTACCACACACCCACGTGCACGCCTACATTACCACAGTTTTTTCTCTACACTCTGGCCATCAGTTCATATGCTTACAGCCAAGAATTAATTTCTTATCTCTTGCAGAACAACAGTTTTTCCTTGTGTTGTACAAATTGGTTGAATTGGATGCTGAAATACATCTTGCATTTCTCGACTGCACCACGTGAGTCAGCTTTTGAGAGAATTTTCCCTCCTACAGGGCAAGGGACAGGGACAGGTTTATGACCACTGTGTTTGTGCTGATCTGTGAAGTTCTCTTGTGGCTTGTTGTTAACATTAAATGTGAGTGGGAAGTTCTGCTCAAACAGAACTGAAAGAACATCCTGGAAACAAGTTATTTCATGTTAAAGATGAGGTTGGAAGGAACTACATTTATTCTTTATAGGAGCTCCAGAATAGGGTTGTAATGCAATGCCACTATCTGTATCTGCATGTTTATCTGCATCTGATTAGTGCTCATATTTATATATTCATATTTACAGATTTATAGTCATATCTATGTCTGTATCTGTAACCTGAAGTGGCTTAAACCAGAAAGGTTTTTTACTCTAAGGCAGAAATACCAGCACTGTGGTCTGTGAATTCTGCTTCTGACAGTTCCTCAACCTCTCATCACTTGGTGCGCAGATTTATTTTTAATCCCACTTGCAAGGTTATTGTTTTTGTCTGTACCTGCTTGTGATATTCTCTAAAAAAATTTGTTGGTTTGATTTTCCAAAAAAATAAAAATAAAAATAATTATATATATATATATATATATATATATATATATATATATATATATATATATATATATATATATATATATATATATATATATATACACACACATACACACTACTAGCCCAAATTAAATCATGTGACCAGAACAAGAAGTTACTAAGGACCGCTGGTTCATGTACAGGAATCCATTCCCAATGTGCAACTGTAATTTCAACCAGATGCCCTATGAAAAAAAAATGGTGCACAACCTATTCATATCTGAATTTTCTTCTTGTATCCATTTAAAAAATATTTTATCTGTTCAATACAAATGATGTATTCATGTTTAAGTACATCCCTACTCCAGAAGTAAGGGAATATGGTATCAAATAAAACAATCTTTCCAAAAGGTCTCAATGTTTCCAGGCTACTTTATTTTCATGATGAAAATTGGCTAAAACTAATTGCTAACAAAGTGCCTCAAAAGCAGTGTGAGGTCTTTTCACAGAGACGTCAATTTCCTTGTCAACACTGTAGTTGTAAACACCAAATGCTGTAAATGTAAAAGTAAATGGGATGCACTTACATAGCGCTTTTCACTGTGTTTCCTTCACCCATTCACACACCAACGGTAACAGAGCTGCCATGCAAGGCATTAACTTGACATCGAGAGCAACTTGTGGTTCAGTGTCTTGCCCAAGGACACTTTAGTATGTGGAATCATGTGGGCCAGGAATCAAACTGCCAACCCTACGATTAGTGGACAACCTGCTCTACCACCTGAGCCACAGCCACTCAGTGAATGTAAATGTCTCAGAACACATGGAAAAATGCAACAAGATGGTTGGTATGGATGCTGTTTTTTGTCGCTTGTATCTTATATGAGATATATGGCAACAATATACAGTAGCTCATACAAAAAACTAAGAAGGACTCACTGTGTGTGTCAGGACTGGCATGGAGCTGCAGGTACTGCATGTCTTTGCTGTGCAGTTGTGTGTTGAATTTGTGTAGAGAGCTGTCTCGCTGCCTCAGAGCAGCCTCTAGACTGTGGATTCGCTCCATGTGCTTCTCCACTAGAGATGTCTTTGACACAGAAAGTGTATATAACATACAGAGACATATAATAATAGGAGTCAAAGAAATAAAGAAAGGCTAATAAGAGAAACAGACTATGGCCATTGTTCTTCAGATTTATTATAAATGCTTTATGCTAATAACAAAAGATGAGCTTGTGAAAATGCAACAGCTGATGGCTAACTGAGTGTGTGAGTGTGGCGAGAGGCACAGATGCTCTGACACTTGCATCATGTAATTTACAAAGCCTTTTGGCCAAAGCCAAACATGAAGCCATTTGGGATGGATGAATAATATTGACAGTGTTATCATACATATACAGTTAAGGATCATCAGCTTTTAGAAGTAGGACTTAATCAGCTGCAAGCCTGAGAACAAAATCTTTTGGCACCTCTTGGGTCTGTGCATGATTAGGTGGTGTGCAGATTAATCAAGCGGACACCTGGTTAGATAAAGGATTAGAGCAGATGTCAGGGCTACTTATAATTCCTGCCAGTGGTGTCTGGAGCCAAAGTTAGAAAGCATGGCTATCAGAAAATTTGTATGAATGTTTTAGTGAGCACCAATGCTCAGTCTCACCATCTTGTCCAGGTCCCTTTGGAGATTAGTCTTCTCCATGTGGATCTTCTCATAGGCCTGAATGACATCTTCCAGCTGCTCCTCCCGTTCCTTACCCTTTTGAAGCTGGACAATGCATGTAAAGTGAGTGAGAACTCTGTAATAAGTCTAGGCCTCCATTGTGTAACAGGAGTACAAAAGTTCTCCATGAATATGTTCTAACTAAACATACAGTAACTTTTTTTTTTAAAACCTCAAATGATAGCCACCCTCTTGTTGCCAGCTTCAGCAATGATACTATTCTAAACCTCTCAAAACTAATCTCCTGCCCTTACAGATAATGGTGGGTTGTATCAGGTGCCATTAAACCAGATAAAGGCAATTTATTTTAAAGGGCTTTACACCAGGACCCAGGTCGAGCTTGCTGTTAATCTCTGGGTATGAGCAAGAGAAATAAATGTGCATGAAAAAAAGTAATGGTTAAGATTGAAATAAAAGATGAAGGTCACTGGTGAATAAGAAGGGAGGCAGGGAGGTGAGAGATGAGGGCTGCAGTCATACAATCAAGTACACCAGAGAAATGCCAGAAGCTACTGGTTGCTTATGGAAACCGATAGCAGCTATCATTAATTGGCAACAAGTAATGAGAGGCATCAGAAGAGTTGCAGTATGAGCATGAAACTTGCCTAAAAGCAGGGAGGAAGCATATAAATCTGATTAAATCACAAAACAAGTTCCACAGTTACTGCCTCTGCCAGAAGGTGGATAAACAAACAAACAAAACTGTGTTATGTCGCATCATAAACTTCTCATCTCACCTCATGGGTGAGGATGTTGATTCTCTGCTGCAGATTGCCATTCTCAGACTGGAGCAAGGCCGTATCTTTAGGCTCAAAGGAGCAGTAGGAATTCCTGTCCTCGCCAAAGTCATTAATCATAGGAAACTGCACACAAAACACCATTTGAGTTAAGAGTGCATCTTTTACATCATACTATAAAGGTCTCATAATCAAATGCTTCCCATAATAGGGTGTAAATGTGTTATTGTTGCTGAGAACACAACACTCTCTGGTGGGATAATATTATCATGCTGATTTAGATGAGCAAACAACAAACCGCCTGGGATACAGAACACCTGAGATGAACATTTTTCCATTATAAGATGATTTATAAGAATCTGAGATACACAGCACAGGAATTTCAACACTAGATATATGAAGAGGCGGCAGGTTTTATACTGCAATGACTTATGAAATTCTGCTGTAATTTTGGAGGACACATTTATTTGATCATTCCAGACCAAAGCTAGAACAAAGTGTTTATAAATGTAGGAAGAATATGAACGGTTATTTTGCAGCTGTTTTTATGGTATGCAATCTCTGATCAGATTATAGAAATCAATTGTATCTTATTACTAAAAACAATGCCTCTGTGCCTGGAGGTCTGCAGACTTGTAATGTGTCCAGTGCTGAAATGAGTCCACTTTGTATTTTGTACAGTCCCTTGCCATATGAATTTAAACAGTATCGAGGCTGTCATGTTGGTTCTTGAAGACACACCGTCCTTGATGAAAGTTCTGAAGTGATACTGTAAATTTTCAGACTGCTAGGTAACTCTGTGCAACGTGACATGAATTGTGGTATCGGTTATATGCTCTGTGAAGCTTGGCAGTGCTGGGAAAGTATTTGTAATGGATCATTTCATCTCAAGTGGTCCAATATATTGCTTGACCATTTTTTGAGTGATCACCTCTATCATAAACAGAACTATGGTGGTGTTTCTCCTGTGATAAAAGCAGTAAGTGACTACAGCTCAGAAGTCACTTACACAGATTTCTACTAGCCCTGGCTCTGTAACCAGTGGAATGTAAAAAAATTCTCCCATTAAATAGTTTTTTAATTATTTCCCCCATTAAAAAAGTCTCAAACCTGAAATCTTCTGCATGCATACGTATACTTTCATAGGTCCCCCCTGAAAAATTAAGACTGACACTCAAACCCTTCCTATTTTAAATTGACCTTAAAAGTGGAAATGTGATTCTTGAGAATTACATTTGGACTTAAGTTCTAAGTCCTAGGAAGAATAATGTGCAACATGTTTATATAACCTATGTACCGCGTAATGTGCTCTAGAGATCAGTTTTTATTACAAGGAGCTAGGACCATCCTGAGCCGAGATACTGAGGTTTCTGTAAATAGCTGTATAACCAAAATTTGCTGTGTGCCATGACACAATAAATCCAAAATTTAAAAATTCATATTTAAAAAACATTGTTTTTACAATGACCATAGATAGAGGTAATCTTAAAAAAAAATATTGGACCACTTGAGATGGACTGACCCCAATCCAAATAATAAAGTTAAATATATTAACACACAACTACCTAGTGCTGCGTCCGAGTCCACCTTTGTCGAGTTCGAGTCGAGACCAAGTCCTTAACCAATCGAGTCCGAGTCCAAAAGGGGCCAAGTTGGACTCAAGTCCGAGTCCTTAATGGCCAAGTCCAAGTCGAGTCCAGCCGAGTCCAGAAAGTAATTAAATTGAAAAAGATTTGAAATTGCAATTGTAAACTCAACTCTGAGCTGTTAAATAAATATTTTAACCTTCACAAACCAATGGAAACATAAATGTAACAAAAAATACAACTACTACATCTTGCCATTATCATTAAATATTTTTATTTCATGTTATCAGCACCTCAACTAGTTTCCTATTAACAAATGGTTTCCAAGAAAAAAAGGGATATAGAGGTATATGCAGAATTTTTTTTAATTATATTACAAGTGTATGAAAATACAAATTAACCTGCTCTGTTATTGTATAACACTATATATGACATTTCAATTATTTGATGCCTCTCCCCCATAGTTATATAGGCTGAGAGAGAGAGTACAGAGTAGAGTTACATTTCGCAATATGTCATAACAACAAGCTTCATGCTTTATGACTGCTTTTAATATGTCTATGAATGACAACAAACTCATTTCTGAACACAGCTGTATTCTTGTAACTTTATTTTATTTTAATTCCTAAAATGAATCAGCACGGTTTATGATATTTACTACATTAAGAAGTAAGTTTCAAATATTACATGAAATTCAAGACTGGAAATCACCAAATGCTAATGTTGAGGGGTGGGCGATATGACTATAATCTTATTTCACAATAACGATATGTTTTCTCAGGTAGGTCTATCAGTAGTATTCAAGTAAGAAATACTACAGAAATTAAATAAAGCAATTAAATCTAAACTTGTCATGTTATTTACGCAATACAGGTTAGGACGGATGCAAGTACAGTTAACGAGGTTTATTATAGAGAGAGACAGGCAGAACGGTAATCAAAAGACGTGGTCAAATAACATGCAAAAGGTCAGGCGATCAGCAGATGGACATAAATACGGCAAGGCAAAACACGAAACCGGAAACAAAGCCAATAAATATGAATCGAGAACGAGAACTAGGAACAACCGCTTGGTAATGAGATAAACTTAACACTACGCGCTGTGCAAAGAGACATGAGGGGTTTAAATGTCAAACGTAATCAGAGGTGAAACAAAGGGTAGCTGAAACCAATGATGACACATTTGGGAAACAACCAATGACAAAACAGGTGCGGAGACAGAACATATCCATAACAAAAGCACGTGTCCAATGTTCGCTAAGGGTTCGTGCACCTGGCTCGTGCACAAGCATGCGCTTCGGTTTTACGAGCACACTGCAATACTGCACTGCTGACTCAAGGGGAAATCGTGACAGAACCCCCCAAGGGCATTCCTCCCCTCTCCTGGCCGTCCTGGCCCTTTGTGCAAAATGTCTTTAGCTGAACCGGGAGGTTGAGCGGCATCCTCAGCGGAGCAGGAAGGCAGAGCAACGTCCTCAGCGGAGCAGGAATGCAGAGTGAAGTCCTCAGAAGAGCAGGAAGGCAGAACAACGTGAGCAGAACTTGGTTGTCCTTGTCCAGCAGACTCGGGTGTACACAGAGTTTGGTTGGCTGTGTCGTCAGTCTCAGACATGAGGAGAACTCGGTTGATCGTGTCGTCAGTCTCAGGCATGAGGAGCACTCGGTTGATCATGTCGTCAGTCTCAGACATGAGTAGAACTTGGTTAGTCATGATGTCTGCTTCAGGCATGAGCAGAACTTGGTTGTCCGTGTCAGCAGACTCAGGCGTGAGCAGAACTTGGTTGTCTGCGTCAGCAGACTCGGGCGTGAGCAGAATTTGGTTGTTTGTGTCAGCAGACTTGGGCATGAGCAGAACTTGGTTGGTCATGACGTCAGGTTCAGGCATAAGGAAAACTTGGTTGGTCGTATCAACAGACTCTGGCATGAGCATAACTTGGTTGTTCATGATGTCGGTCACAAGGTCACATCGTCAATCTCAGACTGGGATGTGGCGTGGAAGGTCACATATTCAATCTCAGACTGGAACGTGGTGTGGAAGGTCACATCGTCGATCTCAGACTGGAACTTAGCGTGGGAGGTCGCCTTATCGACCTCAGACATGAACTTGGCTTGGGAGACAGTCTCTTCGACCTGGGACAGGAACTTGGCTTGGGAGGCCGTCTCTTCGACCTAGTACACGAACGTCTTAGGAGGCTGTCTCTTCGACCTTGTACAGGAACATATCTTGGGAGGCCGTCGCTTCAACCTCGGACAGGAACGTGTCTTGGGAGGCAGTCTCTTAGACCTTGTCAGGAACATATCTTGGAAGACCGTCTCTTGCACCTCGGACAGGAACTTGTCTTGAGAGGCCGTCTCTTCGACCTCGGACAGGAACTTGGCTTGAGAGGCCGTCTCATCCACCTCTGACAGGAACTTGGCTTGAGAGGTCGCCTCTTCAAACTCTGACAGGAACTTGGCTTGAAAGGTCGTCTCTTTGACCTCTGACAGGAACTTGGCTTGAGAGGTCGCCTCTTCGACCTCTGACAGGAACTTGGTTTGAGAGGTCGTCTCTTCAACCTCGGACAGGAACTTGGCTTGAAAGGTCATCTCTTTGACCTCAGACTTGAACTTGGCTTGAGACTTTTTACCTGAGCGCGTGACAAGTCCAAGTTCATTCATAATTAGACTCGAGTCCGGGATCGAATACCTATAGCTCCAGCACCGCCAAGCTGCCACTGTTGGGCCCTTAAGCAAGGCCCTTAACTCTATCTGCTCCAGATGCACTTATCATGTCTGACCCTGTGCTCTGACCGTTCTGATTCTGATAACCAGAAAAAGAATTTCCCTGTGCTGTAATGTATATGTGACAAATAAAGGCTTCTTGATTTTATCTCTCATTTATACAGTTGTATTTAACTATTCACTAAAAGCATAACAACATAAAATGGATAAGAAAAAGCAAAACACTGCATTCCTTTCCTAAAGCTCCAACCTGGATAATGTTGAACTGCCATTTAATAATAATTTATTAATAATAATATTAACATTCTACAAATTTGAACTAATTAGCTACAATTAGTTTTACATTATAGCAACATGTGATTTTTGTTGTCATAATAGGCTGTATAAGCGCTCCTAGCTTAGCAACAACAACGTCATTTAAAAGTACAATGAGTGATCACATAGTGATGTGTTTTCTAGATATAGTTATTAATAAAGTTTAAGTATTTTATTGGTCCTTTTTACCTGGGTAGAGAAAAGCAAATGAAAAAAAATTGTTAGCAAATGAAAAATAAAAAAAAACAAGGGAGAAACCTCAAATCTTTAAATTCTTTTTGTATAGTTTATAAAAGTGTATAATATATCAATAAAATGTTTTATAACTTGAAAAAAGTGAGAGAGCTTTGTGATATTAAAATTGACAGAGAGGGGGAGAGAGAGAGAGAGAGAGAGAGAGAGAGAGAGAGAGAGAGAGAGCACAAAAGTAAGCTGTAGAAGACACATAACAGATGAAGACACAAAATAGAGCAACTAGAGGGAGAGTTGTGTGTGTGAATTGGCTGGTCACACATCACTGTTATTAGTAGGTACAGCATTATGTACTGTGTAATTCAGATGACAAAAGTAGGGAAAAATACATTATCTGTGTCAGATAATGATTTCATCTGAATATTCAGCTCATATTTTTGAATGTCAAGTGATATTTTGCTGGCTCATTAATGACATAGCTAATAGGGATATGAATACTGTGAATATCTAAATGTCATCTGTGCTACAATATATTCATGCATTTGAGAAATTCCCCATTCATGGGATTGTGCATTCCAACCACAGGATGTCAATTAGGAAGACAAAAACTTCCCAGTTGTCCCATGCTTGCAGACCAACATATAAGGGGGAAAAATCATTCTTTTTACTCATATGAATATTTTTTTACTCACCCTCCTAGCTTTGTGTGTCAGCGCTGAAGGAGGAGCCCTGGCAAGGAGATGACTAAGTTTTTACATCACACTCTACCTCAACTGAAATACAATACACTCATTTGTCACCTTTTCGGTGCACCTCGTACATTTCACACAAAATGCAATAGGTGCTTTAATCAAAGAACTGTGTGAATTCGATTTGAAGTGTTTGTCCCTGACCTGTGCACTGTGAGGTTTGGGCTGAGCACCATTTCCCTGAAAACAGCTGCTATTCAGCACCTAGTCCTGCTGTCACACCTACATACACCTGCTGAGGAAGGACTGACTCAAAGAGCTATAAATGGAGCACTCTTTCTCATTTTGACCTGCATTGCAAAAACAACAGTGTTCCTTTAGCAAACATATACTACCACATATAAACTACTCTTGTCCATATGGTCTTGAATGTGCACCTTGGAAGTTGTTAGCACCTTGTGTAGAGCCCGGCAGTCTGGCCAGAGCGAAGAATCTAACAGGAAGAGCAGACTAAATGCTCCAGGGAAGAGTTTAGAGTGGATCATGGTCATCCAGCAGTGCTGAGTGCAGCAATATCGCTCAGCCTTGTGCTACAACAGTACCAGGAAGATTAATAATGCAATTACAGACAGCAAGGAAAAGGCTACATTCTTTTGGGTGCACAGGCTTGAGGATTATCTGAAATGATGCACAAACTTCATGCTCAGATCATGTAATTATAGGTTATTCAATAAATGGTCACGCCTAAATTTGCAGTTAATGTTAATAATATTAATATGTGTAATATGTTCACTGTATTCATTGTATTTCAAAATCCTGTTTTGGTGATATATTTTTACTGTATATTTCTTACAGTGTGTGACAGTGTGTGGGCATGGTTTTAAATCTTGGTGGGGACCCTATTCTTGTAGGGAAATGTCACTACAAGCATAGGAATAGCTGAGAATTTTGACTTTGTGGGGACATTTGGCTGGTTCCCACAAGGAAAACTTTTTTTCACAAAAACTGCAGCTTTTATTAAAGAAAAACTAAAAGGATTTCTTTTGGTTACTGAAGTTAAGGTTATGGTTAGATTTAGGTATAGGCATAGCTGCATTAATAATTATAAATAATTATTGTTGTAAGATTCTCTCACAGAAAGTATGTCAAGTCTGTGTGTTTGTGTGTATGTATGTATGCATGTATGTATGTATATATGTATGGTGTGTCCCATACAAAAACAGACCTGCAGTCTATGTACAGCAAGTGGTGCTGGACAAAAGCCAGGAAGATAGTGATGGACCTCAGCCATCCGAACAATGGACTCAGGGAAGCATTCCACTCCATGAAGGCCAAGACAGAGAAAATTGGGAGGAGCTTCTTCTCGCAGGCTATTCGGGCCCTCAACCAGGACAACACCAAGGACTGGGACTTGAGCTTGGACTTGCTACACAACACTCACACCACCTACATTCGTTCAATACATTGTGTATTCATTCATCTTCAGTAACAATAGGTTACTGTCTGTAAGCCCGGTTCTCTGAAACATCGAGTGGAGAGATCTACCTATGGGAAGGGCATCCGTACCTGACCTCTGTGGAAGAATACAATTGCACCAAGTTTGGCTGTGACAGATAGGAGAGTGTGTCCAATGCCAGGATAGGGCACACCCCTTACCTGAGTGCATAAATGTGAGCAAATCCGCCTCTTGTGTGGCAAGCGGGCAAAGCTTGGTGGATCTCTACACTCGATGTTTCAGAGAACTGGGCTTATGGACAGTAACCTATTGTTCTCCTTCATCAATTTGTGTTCGAGATCCACCTATGGGAGAAATGGAGAATTAGGTGGTGCTTGATGCATCCCATAATTATGTGCCTGGTAACACCAGGCATGATGGTGATACTGGTATGCAGGTGGAACACGAAGGACATGCTGGTGGCATGAATAAGCAAAGCTTGACAGCCCAAGCTTCAAGATGGAGAAAAGGGTTTAAGGGAGGATGGCTATGAATAGCCCACTCCTAGGACAGAGTGAGCCAACAGGGTCCTACTGACATCAAGCAGAAGAGATGTCCTGCAATGGGAATCCCCAAAACAGAGCCCATGAGGTGGCCATGCCCCTGGTAGAGTGTGCTCTGAGGCCCTCGGGAGGCTGCACTCCCTTTGATTCATATGCCAAAGTAATAGCTTCCACAAGCCAATGGGATAAGCATTGAAATGAAGAGATGGTCACATCTCCTGAAAAGGCTAGTCCTATCCATGTAGACCCAAAGGGCATGCACAGGACACAGAGCATACAACTTCTGATTCTCCGCAGAGGAGAAGGGAGGAGAATGAAAAGTGGAAAGCTCAAACAACCCACAGGTGAATGCTGGGAAGGATTTAGGCATAAAGGCCAGGTTTGGCCTAAGAAAAAGACTTATCTCCACTGAAAGAGAATTTAATGCATGAGGAATGAACAGAGAGTGCATGTAAATCACTGGCATGTTTGGCTGAAGCCAGGGCCAGGAGTAAAGCTGTCTTCAAGGACAGAAGCTTAGTGGAGATGTCCCCCAGGGCCTCAAAAGTCTGTTGGGAAAGAGCTTCCAGCACCTTGGAGAGCAATGAGCACCCTTCATGAACCGGCAAACGAGGGGGTGTTGACCCACTGTCGTACCGTCAAACCCAACATGGCATGCAGCAATAGCCACTAGGTAGACCTTAAAAGTGGAAAAGGAGTTACCACTGTCCATAAGAGCAAAAAAAATAAAACATCAGAAACCGAACTGTGATACGATATCAGGCAGCACCCATCACACCACTCCTCAAACACATAAAATCACTTACAGTCATGAGGATGGAGCCCCATTGCGTTCAGGTTTGCCCTCTCACGGGCCAAGCCAGAGGGCCACCCTGTCTGGACGAGGGTGATAGATTTCTCCGTTCAACTGAGATAGGAGGTATGTGCGTAATGGAAGGGGCCATGGCTGGGCAAACAGGAGGGAAATTATCTCCACTAGCCATGGCTCCTTGGGCGACCTGGGTACCACCAGAATGTGGGTCAGGCTCTGAACTCTCATCCTGGCTATGGTGGGGGCTATTAAGCAACGGGGAGGGAATGTGTAAAGCAGCACATTGGGCCATAGTTTAGCCAGTGTGTCCATGCAGATGGGTGCGTCCCTGTCCCTTAGTAAGAAGAACATAGGCAATGGGTGTTTCCACATGAGCTAAAGAGGTCTACGACAGCCTAGCTGAATCTCTCCCACAATAAGTCCAATACTTGCAGGCGGCCGAGGTCGCGTAAAGGACTGAGGTGGAGTAATAAAACCCATTTCATGAATGCCCTCTTTGTCAGAAAACCTTAAGGCTAGTAGTTTGGGACATGTGCAATATTGTACCCTCGCTCCCTTCTTGAACTGTGAGATGCAATTCATTAGGGAGAGAATGAGAATGTTTATCTAGCGATAAACGCATGTGCATGGTTATTGAATTCAGCTCCCAGTCCTGGAATATAACATTCTGAGTGGAAGTGAAATTGCTTTTGCTCACATTCACTTTGAAATCAAGTGATGTTATGTGTGCGAGCACATGATGAGTGTCTTGCACCACTTTCTCTCGAGTATGGAATCGGTTATGATAAGCCAATCGTCTATATAAGTTAGGATCCTGAGACCCATCATTCTCAGTGGGGCTAAACCCGCCTCCGCACACAGACAAAACACTCTCGGACTCAATGAGACACTGAAAGGAAGAACTGCGAATTTGTAATGTATGCCTTGGTAGGAAAAATGAAGGAATTTCCTGTGTGGGGGATGAATGCTTATGTAGAAAAAAGCATCTTTCAGATCAACTGATGTGAACCAGTCGTTCTGATGAATTAAACGAGAATTAGTGCTGTGTGTCACCATTCTGAAAGAGTATTTCCTCAAATGTTTGTTCAACGCTCTGAGATCCAAAATAGGACGAAGTGAGCCATCCATTTTTGGAACCAGGAAATAATGGGAGTAAAACCCCTGATAACATAGATGTGGGGGAGCAACTCAAATTGCCCCCTTCTTGGAGAGGGAGGAGAGTTTGTCTTTCAGAATGTGAGCAGAGCGCTCCTCTGTATAAAAAGAGATAACTCCACTGGAACGCAGGGTTTTTTTGCAAATTGAAGTCCATACCCCTTGGTTAGAGTTCGAGTCACCCACTCTGACACACACTGCCAAGCTGTTATGTGACTTGCGAGTGTTGCCACCTGAGCCAGAGAATCGCTCGGAACTGCGCATATGCCCAGTTCGTTCATCTGTGATACAATGGTGCCATCTAGCGGACAGCTTAAGGCTGCCCAAACAAATTAATTTGATTCGTTTGATAATTAAATTTTTTTTGTGTTTCAGGAGACACTGGGAAAACTTTATCAAAAGTATTTGGCGCGGCACAGATTTCCTCCGCAGACATGGCTTGAGAGCCTCATCCGCCTTCTTTTTGTGGTCGCAGTGTTGTTGCATCAAAGCTCCTGCAATGCACTGCTTCTTGCTATCGGGGAGACCTGATAGGTTAAACTAGAACGCATGCTTGCCAACCATCGAGACAGCCATGGAACACCCACTGGCCTGGATGATTTAGCATGCATTGTGAAGGACGAGGTCATTAATGGTGATGAGCTCCTTCCAGAGAGAGGGTGAGGCACACCCTTTCTCCATTGAGGGCCTTGACATCCAAGGCCATGTCCTTATAAGAGGCCCGGTGGATGAACGTGGAAAAATGGTCCATTTTGCTGAGGAGAGTGAACTTTGGCAAGCAGGTCGCCCAGTGAGGGGTTTAGGTGTCTGGCAATGGAGGGTTCAATGGTAGGTGAGTCACCCATGCCGAGAGACACCATATCCTTAACCTTGGTCTCCCCAGTAGTGTTTCATGTGCTTGGCACATGCGGGGAGGACCAGGAGGAGCTGTTTTCTCAGGCCGGGAAGGGGTCCCAGGAGTTTCAGATTGTAAACATCCCTCTCTTGGTCAGTGGCACTTTGCAGAGGCGGCCATATTGAGGCGAGTGACTGCTTGCTCACAAAACTCCAACAGGACGGACTGAGGTAAGACTGTTGGAACATTAGACTGGGTCATTAAAGAAGATGGGATGGCCTCATCCTCTCCGCAACCGGGCAGGAACGCGACTGGTTATCCCAGTGGAAGCAGAAGCCGGTTTAGTATGCACCATGGAGGCGAAGCACAGAGCTCAGTCGGGTCCATAAAGAGTGCAGCCATAGAACGGGGAAAAATGGCTTAAGAGGAGGTGGGAAGCCTAAAGAGCAGTGCAAGTGTGGGCGGCTTGCAGCGAGTGACACAGCTAACCTGGCTAGTGAAACAAACATGTCCAGCGGAGCCTGATCCAAGGGATATGTCCTCCTGCAGACAAAAAGTGCAAGTCCATGAACCAGCAAACTGTGCGCACAAAATAAGCTAGAGGTCGTGAGAAGCGAATGTCATCTGAGGAAGAGGAGGGTGTGCAGGTCATTTATGCACTCAGGTAAGGGGTGTTCCCTTACCTGGCATTGGACATGCGCTCCTGTCCATCACAGCCAGACTTGGTGCAATTGGATGCTTCTACAGAGGTCAGGTACAGATGCCTTTCCCATAGGTGGATCTTGAACAAGATGATGAAAGAGAACCACTTGTATTCAACCTGTATTTATATCCTGTATTTATAAATATTTAGTATATATGTGGACAATTTCAAGATAACTGCCTCAGCTTAATATTGCACAGCATTACACTGCACAAATCATTTGCACATATCTGCACTTTATACCAATTATTGTCAGTCTGCAGCTGCCACCCATCTTTACATCCTACATTATATTTTTATACCTTTTTATACTTTTCATATACTTTTCCTTTTTCTAACTGTATACAAGTAAATTCTGGTCTATGTATATTTTAGATGGTCATAAAAGGCGTTTCACTGCACTTCGTATTGTGTATGGTTGTGTGTGTGACAAATAAAATTGAATTTTGAATTTATTGCAGTCGTTGTCATTGTATTCTATAAACTTCATATCATATTTATTATTGCGTGTGTCCATCATCACACACTCACCTATTAGAGAAGGTGAGTTGTTTATACACTGCCAAGCTCGCAGCCCAGCTGGGTTATAAATAAAGTTCTCTTATACAGCATATCTGGGTCCAAGTAGTGCACTTTTGAAGCTCAATTTGGTCCCAAGTGTGATTATTAATGTCTCCCACAGAGTGCAACCTCTCAGTAACAATAAGCCTGTTCATTTATTCAGCCAATCAAAGTGTTCACTGATCACAGCTGCTCCACTGGCTGAGTCTGCACATGAAGCTGACGCCTAATAATCTTTCAATTTGATGCCCCATCTCTTGTGGCAGGTTTTCCTCTGAGGATACATTACCTTTATCTCGTAAAGCTTGAGCTTTCTTTTGATATCGGTGTTCTCCCTCTCCAGTCCGGCCAGTCGGGTCTTGATGTCCTGGTAAGCACTGATGAGGGCGAAGTGGGAGGCCGAGTACATATCCTCAGGTAAGGGCGATCCTGCCCAGCAGCCATCCTCCTTCAATCCCTCACTTCCTCCCAGCAATCCCAGCTCCCCTCCGAACAAAGACTCCATAACTTACTCCTCTTCCTCAGCCTGGGACAGAGAGACAGAAAGAGATTTATCTGTGTTGTTAAGTTGCTAACTCTGGCTTGACTGTACACATTTTGGACTTCATTATCACCAGTGGCAAGGCCGCTGTCCATGCAACCCACTACCCAGTGTTACACATAACTTTCCCTAGAGATGGGGAAATGGGGAAATCATTCAGCCTGTATGGAAGTTGTAAGAAAGTGCTGGGGTTACACACTGGGTGGTATGGTCTTGATTAAATATTCAGTAAAGACAGGATTAGTTAAAAATAAGGATTCCCTGGCTACTCACAAGCTGGCTTACGTCCAATGCTTTTTCAACAATATTTCATATACAAAAGGATTGAAAAAATAAATAAGAGAGATATGTAAGGGTATATAAGGGTATGTTGCATCAAGTAATATATTTTAAGTACTAATAAACAGAGGGTTCAAAGAATGATCTCGGGTAGGCAAATATATTTCAACGTCCATAGGACGTTTCTTTGAAAACTTTATCCAAATGCTAGGTATAGTATTTAGCTAAAAATAAAAGTAGGTTGGAAAAAAAATCAATGACATCTTCATCTTTTAAAACTGCATCAAAAACAAGCATTTTTTGATTAAGATTACAATTACAAAATACTTTTTGATCCATCCTTGTTGGATACATCCGTTCATACTAAACCTATGATTAAATCCATGATATAATGTGATTGGATAGCACTAGCTTACTTGGAAATGCACTAAAGATAAAGGGATGATGATATCATCTTGCACCTATCCTGTAACAATACCTAATGTGGTAAAACTTTTCATGTGTAAGTATAAATGTAAAAGCTGCATTTCATTCTTATAAAAGTTATAAAGATAACTGATATTATACAGCTTATACATAATGTTTTTATGTATACTTGTATGTAGGGTACAATGTTACTAAAAGGGCTAGCCATTTTAGATAACTATATAAATTATTCAGCCAGTTTTCTCTGCAAGCATAAAAAAATTATCGTATAGCGTATGTGCAATGCTTAGCGTATGTGCAATGCTAGGCACAAACTAACATCGGTAAATAGACTTTGGCTAAGTTAGTTAGCTAGCTTTGTCAGTCAATATTAGCCAGCTATTAAAGCTTTCTATAAGACAAGTATTTATTTGACAATGTCAAGTTAATAAAATACAACAGTTCAGTTGAATTGGGAAATAAGTCCCTTTTATAGGCAGAAAACCAATTTATTTACATTTCTACACTAAATTGGCCAATTTGTTAATCATCTTGACAAATTAAATAACTAGCTGAAAAACTTGCTTTTCATTATGCAGTACTACTGTATGTATATATTATGCACTGTAAGTAATAAAATAATGAACTTTCTAGGGAATATAATTTGTCCACTGAGAATCAGGACAGAACGATAAAATGGCTGACACCCAAATAGAGCACTAAATGATGGAGAGTAGATGGATTCAAACACAGTACAAGTCTACAAATAACACTTACTTCCAGGATGTATGCCACTGTTGACTTCAGTAGGCCTAGTGTACCATCTTCACTATTCAGGTTTTTAATGTACTGTTTGGGTTATTTGACCCTTACACCAAAGGAATAATGGCCCACTGTCAGCCCACAATCACTTCGGATTCACAATGGTGTACTCTGAATCAGCATTGATTACATTTGGACTATTTTAGGCCCAAACACCATTATGTAAGGTATACAGTATCTCACAAAAGTGAGTACACCCCTCACATTTTTGTAAATATTTGATTATATCTTTTAATGTGACAACACTGAAGAAATGGCACTTTGCTACAATGTAAAGTAGTGAGTGTACAGCTTGTATAACAGTATAAATTTGCTGTCCCCTCAAAATAACTCAACACACAGCCATTAATGTCTAAACCGCTGGCAACAAAAGTGAGTACACCCCTAAGTGAAAATGTCCAAATTGGGCCCAAAGTGTCAATATTTTGTGTGGCCACCATTATTTTCCAGCACTGGCTTAACCCTCTTGGGCATGGAGTTCACCAGAGCTTCACAGGTTGCCACTGGAGTCCTCTTCCACTCCTCCATGACAACATCACGGAGCTGGTGGATGTTAGAGACCTTGTGCTCCTTCACCTTCCGTTTGAGGATGCCCCACAGATGCTCAATAGGGTTTAGTCCATCACCTTCACCCTCAGCTTCTTTGTGTGTTTGGGGTCATTATCATGCTGGAATACTGCCCTGTGGCCCAATCTCCGAAGGGAGGGGATCATGCTCTGCTTCAGTATGTCACAGTACATGTTGGCATTCATGGTTCCCTCAATGAACTACAGCTCCCCAGTGCCAGCAGCACTCATGCAGCCCCAGACCATGACACTCCCACCACCATGCTTGACTGTAGGCAAGACACACTTGTCTTTGTACTCCTAACCGGTTGCTGCCACACACGCTTGACACCATCTGAACCAAATAAGTTTATCTTGGTCTCATCAGACCACAGGACATGGTTCCAGTAATCCATGTCCTTAGTCTGCTTGTCTTCAGCAAACTGTTTGTGGGCTTTCTTGTGCATCATCTTTAGAAGAGGCTTCCTTCTGGGATGACAGCCATGCAGACCTATTTGATGCAGTGTACGGCGTATAGTCTGAGCACTGACAGGCTGACCCCCCACCGCTTCAACCTCTGCAGCAATGCTGGCAGCACTCATACGTCTATTTCCGAAAGACAACCTCTGGATATGAATCTGAGCACATGCACTCAACTTCTTTGGTCGACCATGGCGGGGCCTGTTCTGAGTGGAATCTGTCCTGTTAAGCTGCTGTATGGTCTTGGCCACCATGCTGCAGCTTAGTGTCAGTGTCTTGGCAATCTTTTTATAGCCTAGGCCATCTTTATGTAGAGCAACAATTCTTTTTTTCAGATCCTCAGGGATTTCTTTTCCATGAGGTGCCATGTTGAATTCCAGTGACCAGTATGAGGGAGTGTGAGAGTGATGACACCAAATTTAACACACCTGCTCCCCATTCACACCTGAGACCTTGTAATAGTAACAAGTCACATGACACTGGGGAGGGAAAATGACTAATTGGGCCCAATTTGGACATTTTCACTTAGGGGTGTACTCACTTTTGTTGCCAGCAGTTTAGACATTAATGGCTGTGTATTGAGTTATTTTGAGAGGACAGCAAATTTACACTGTTACATAAGCTGTACACTCACTACTTTACATTGTAGCAAAGTGTCATTTCTTCAGAGTTGTCACATGAAAAGATATAATCAAATATTTACAAAAATGTGAGGGGTATATTCACTTTTGTGAGATACTGTATAACGTGGCTGATTATACAAGTTTTGGACTATGGGGGGGGGACTCTCTCACTTTCAGTAACTCTTTTATGCTGGTCAGAGTCAATGACAGGGAACACTGGGCATCAGGCAGGAATACACCCTGAATCTGGTGCCAGTTCATTGCAGGGTGCCTTATACACATACACACACACACACACACACACACACACACACACACACACACACACACACACACACACACATATTCATGCCTAGAAGCGATTTATCGTAACTGGAGAACCTGGAGGAAACCCACAAGCATGGTGAGAACATGCACAGCAAATAACCAAGTTCCAGATCCAACCGGGGACCCTGGAGCTGTGAAATAGTAAGGTGCACCACTGCACCACCCAAAAGAATTGTAGGTTATAAAATAATGTAAGATAGTCATGTATTGTCCAACAGCTACAGTATTTGCCTGACTACTGAATGAGGCTCTGACTGATATAAAATGGGAATACACATTGTAGAGTCAGTTTCTGATTGAAAATGTTTGCTGGGAGATGCACCAGGACAGTGTCATGAATCAGAAAGACAATGCTGTAATATATCAGGGCTCTGGTTTGCTGACTCTGTATTCTTGAGTAAGTGTGGTGTACAGCTGATGATGAATTGCACCAGTGATGTCACTGACCCCTGTTTATTGACCAGAGCCCTGGGCAGAGTAGACTCACCATGAGGCATACACTAGTGTCAAAACATGGTTACCAAGCTGATGAAGTATGGAGGTGTGAGGAGAATTCACTGCACACAAAATGAGTCAGCTGCACCGTGCTTATTGAACTATTTTCAGTCACTTGTGTGTATCATACTGTATATGTAGAAAAATTCTTGGCGAGGCTCCTTCACGCTCTCCATTTTTCTTCATCTCCTCTCTCTCCTTCAGGGGTAATCCAAAAGAACGCCCACACACACATTGATACATTTGCTCAGGCATGGGTTAGCAGCATGCACACAGAGGGAGGAAGGGAGAGATTGCTGCTCTGATGAGAAGGATTGTGTGTTGGTGGAGGACGGTAAAGTAATATCCAGGCATTTGAGATCTTTATATCAACCTAAGCATCTCCTGAAGCCTGCCCTAGGCTTCTATTTCTGTAAGAGCCAGGTATGTGGCTGACACTTGGTCTGATTTTTATTATTATTATTATTATTATTATTATTATTATTATTATAGACCACATGTATGGTTCTAGTAACCACAGGAAGAGGATGATTCAGAAATCTCCATCCATTTCACCGTTGTGATGTCCGAAAATACAGTTATAAAAAAATTAAAATAGACATCTTGTCAAGGCTTGAAATCCTAGTATGATAAGAGGGAAGATATTTGGACAGTATGGACAATAATGAAATCATGTAGAGCACTTAGCATGATAGGAATCTCTCTCTCCTAGAGGTTAGTATCTGATTTAGAGAGGTGTCACGCTCTCCACATTAACATTAAGAATATTTTGCCCCCAACACACACACACACACATACAGACACAAACCTCCTAGACTAAAACACCTGGCTGTTAATGTAAAAGACAGAGAGACACCAATATGATTGACAGGCAAGTAGTGTTGTCACCTCACAGCTCCAGGGTCCCTGGTTCGATCATGAGCTTGGTGTATGTTTGGAGTTTCTGTGCATGTTCTTCCTGTGTCTTTTTGTGGGTTTTCAGTTCTCCGGTTTTCTCCTACCTCACAAAAGCATTCCAGTAGGTGGATTGGCTACTCTACATAGCCCCTAGGTGTGAATGAGTGTGTGAAAGTGTATGTGCATGGTGCTGCGCAATGGACTAGTTGCTTTCCCACTTCACGCCCAGTGTCCCAAGACAGTCTCCAGACCTTGAATAAAGGAATGACAAAGGCAATGACAGGCAAATACAGACATCAAATACAGCCCCCCACCCCCCACCCCCGTTGTTCTGTTCTGTTGTCTTCCATGACACCACAAAGACTGGAAGAGATATTTTATTGACAGCTGGCAATATGAGAGGAGAAAATCAAATATTACAAAGTGTTCTCATTTAAAAAAGCATTGGGCCAAGGATAACCTGTGGACTTTAAACCTTCCAAGTATGAAAGTATCCCATTTTAAACTGCCATATATTGAGAGCAAGCATACACAGGTATGCATATGCAGATAGAGACACACACATACACAGACATGCACACACACAGACAAACATTGTCATTTAGAAAAGAAGAATATAAATCTTACAAGCCCATTTACAAAGCGAGAGAAAATTAAGAGGATTTTTAATGACAAATTACTGTCTCAGGGGGTTGATAAAGTGAGAAGTACACCATGTGCAAAATCAAAGCTCTACACCAGTGATCTGTGACACTGGCTAAATAACATCCATGCCTGTAATTTATCTTTAGCTAATCAGGGCTCTTAAAGTAAACATATATATCAGAATCAGATGATTGAACTATCACTGTCTTAATGTTATAGAATGACAAAATACTGGACTTGAACAGAAACAAGAACGGGAGCATCAAAAGTCTGGGAGTACCGTCATTTTAATAGATTAATTAAATATAAAACGCAAATGAGAATCATAACATTTGTGTCTTACTGTTTGTGATGTTTTACTCCAGGTCTTCCTAATTATAATGCATCATTTGCCTGATACTATATAACAATACAATAATCTCACATGGCATATTTATCAATGTACACTCCTCAAATGCACAGAAAATACACAAAAACACCACAGCCCAATCCACATGCTGATCAGCTCATCAGATTCAGGGTCAGAGCTGTGATTCTTTCAAATGTGACATGAAATATCAATATCTCAACTGGCACCCATTTCTTACATGTATATAATGAGTATTTCATATATATTTTATAGAATATAGCCAATGATTTGCAGTGATTCGAGAGAGGCTGTATATTAGAAAAGATTTACCATTCTTAACCTGTTATCTTGGACATTGCTGCCTGACTAAAAGCAAATATTGGCCGGTGTTTTTATTTTAAGCTGTGATAATATGTGTCGTGTTTGGGGTTATGATTGTGTGATGCATATGTTAATGGAAGCAGATTGTGTGTGTGGGTACGTGCACTCCTAACTGAATCTATATGTGCTTGGCTTGGAACAGTTGTCTAGAGAAAAAAAGAAAGAAAGAATAATCACAGCTAGTGTAATGATTGCCTGCAATGTGTTAGAAATGAAATGAGCAAGTGTCTGTACAATCTGGGCCTCCAAATAAACCCTCACAAAAACGGATCTCTATGTTACCCCCTCCTCCAGAAACAACTATACACACGAGGCTACTGCAGCCTTCTGCCCACCATGACCACACATTCTTGTTTCTGTATACATGATTTGTTTGTTCTTTTGCAGTCTCATATACATAAATGTATGTACTGTAAATTGTGCTCCTGTTTGTCATTTAAAAAATTATATATTTTTTACCTTTTGGACTGGATATTCAAATTTTCACCTTTGTTCTACGATTGTTATCTGGTTGTGCATATTTATCTTAGATTGTGGGTTTGTGGATTATGGCTTTGTTTTATCTGGCGCTATTAAACTGTACACTGATATCTGATTTTTTTTTGTGATGAATCCTTGCCCTGTTAGCTAGTTTATCACCTCTACTGCAATGATGGATTATCTTCTGCTGTTCGTCATGTGCATGTTATTGATTTAGAAATTTTACACACTGATGGTATATAAGTACACTAATCTTTCACATACGCACACACACACATGCACACACACACACACACACACACACACACACACACACACACACACACACACACACAGGTGATATGAAGATGCTGAGATGTCCATTAACAATCCTGCAGACAAGGTGCGATTTCACAGGCAGTGATAAAGTGTCCAAGCTACAGGTATGTAGTTTCACACTCTCCCTTTCTCTCTGTTTCTCTTCTCCCATTTCTTTCTTTAACACACACACACACACACACATGCACTTTTCATTTGACCATAAATACACTAAGTCCACAAACTTGCTTATGAAATTAGTGTAAGTTATGTGAAACAGTAACGACACATTAATCCCCAAAACATTACAAAACAAACGGAGCACAAGGTTCTAGAAGTTGTTTTGCATTAGAAGTGTGACACAGAAAACCTCTACACCAGTGAGAAAAGACGTCCCATAATGTCTGCACAAAAAGACATAAATAGCACAAAAGTTTACAGTTTGTCATTACATAATTTTCAGCAATCTTAGAAATCTGACTCTGGGGACCATCATATTAATGTAGGCTTAAACCACAGCAACACAATCTCAATTTCTTAATGTGTGGCCAGTAAAGCATCCCACATCAGAAATATATTGGACTTAAAAAACACCTTTATTTACAGTCAACTGCAGAATTACAAGCAGCCTTAAAGACAATAAGCAAAAACAATTGTGTAAAATTACTCGATTGTATTCAAATGCACTACTCAACCATGGTTTAACCATCAGTCTAAAATAAATGCAAATGAATTGTCACTTGGTGAAAAAAAAGTATTTCTTTTTCTTCCCCTTCAGAAGGCCCTCTGGCTGAATTCTGGACCAAATTTGAGTTTTTCTGTCAATAATATACTCTGACATCTATACCTTAAGAAAGCATAAACATATTTTACCAAAATGACACAGACATGTTTTATTTAGTTACTTTATAAATTTGCCTTGACTTTCTTCCTGCAAAGATCAAGTTTAGCAAATGTAGCAGTAACTGCAGTTAGCATGTGTCATGTATGAGGAAGGTGAGATGGATGCAAATGCAGTAAGCATTTTCTTAGAGGGTGTGACAGTGCAGCTACAGCCTACGCAAATCAATGGATTATCGCTCCTCGCATCGCCGCTGAAATGGTGCTGAAAAGACAGCTCCCCTTCAATACCCCCGGTGTTTTGGACAGCACAGAAGTGCATGGCTTTAAGGCAGGGCACCAGAATCATACACGGCTGGAAGAGAATGAGTGCTCCGGCAACTCTCTACCCTCAGGGAGACAACGGTAGAGTATAAAACGGGGCCTCAGAGACAGCCAAGTGAGCACGTTCTCCCCATATGGTTATGCGGACACCTATATCTTTGTTTTCAGCAGACAATGAAGATTATGAGGACACACCGCTCCTTGGCTGACTCCCACCGCATCACTGCCTCCCAGCCGACGATACTGCTCCCTGGGTCGCGTCACGCCTCTGCTCAGCCTCGCTTCACGCACCTTGGACCGAGACAGCGATCATGCAGATTGACACGACTTGGCATTTCACTTCCCACTCCTTCCCCAAACCACCTCACACCAATAAATAAGCACAAAAGTTTCCCTCACCTTGGTCTCCGGTGTGTCTGTGCTCTGCCTCTTGCAGCCCTGAGTCGCTACACTGATTAAGAATGCGGGCTTGAGCACAGAGACAACCATGGACCTCATGCTGCAACATCTGAAGGAAACACAAATCCAACAGCACGCAGTGACCCAGGAACAAACACAGAGCCTCCGCATCACCACTGAGGAACTCCTTGCTCTAAAAGGGCTCAACACCATCACCACCACTCCCCTCCCTAATCCCTGCCCAGACACCCAGCACATGTTGTCACAACTGAACCCCGAAGAAGACGTCAAAGCCTATCTCCTAGCCTTCGAGCACGTTGCCCAAGGGAAGGATGGGCAGAAGATGTAGTTGCACACCCTCACTCTCCTTCTCTCTGGGAAAGCACAAAAATCCTACTACTCCCTCTCACTTGCCAAGGCCTAAGACTATATCATCCTAAAAAGTGAGATCCTAGTTCACTGTGGTCTGTCCCCCACCCAAGTTCCACCAGTGGACCTACCTGCCCAACATCATACCCTGTACCCAAAAGCGACACTCTACTGCACACCACAGATCGATGGCTACAGCCAGAGCAACACACCACGATAGAAGTGGCTGAAACTGTGTGGTGACAGACAGGTTCCTGAAGGCCCTGCCACCCAAGGAGTGGAAAGTCCCAGAGATGCTGGAGGCCCTGGAGTGTGCTCTGGCCATCCTAGAACTCGTCAGAGAAGGGCAGCGAACAGGCAACCCAGCCCGGCCCCAAGCTTTCCTACCACACCACCCTGAGTGGAACCAATCAGGGGAGAGAATAGAAAATAAAAACCGCCCCACCTATACATTTCCCTGGTACGAGCCCATGCCCACCAAGTCAGACCAAGCATCCCCACAAACAGCCAGCAAACCCTGGTTACAAGGCCCTCCACAAGATAGGCCATCCCAGAACATCCACCCTACAAGTGGAAGTGGACAGGTGACCTGTCACGGCTCTACCAGACTCAGGGAGCACTGTAAGCTTATCCCGGCTCATAATCAAGGCCGGAGCAGCCAAAAGAAGAGGAACAATCACAGTAACATGTGTGCATGGTGATGTATGGCAGGTCAATGCAGCAGAAATGCAGATCCGAAACCACACCGGTACATGGCAGCTCCTCGTGGGCCTTATCCCGGAGCTGCCACTCCCACTACTTCTTGGGAGGGATTGGCCAGGGTTCCCCACGGCCACCAGGGTTCACCAGAAGAAGAAGCCAATGCCTACAGCAACATGGGTCTGGCAGGCCTACATGGCCCAGGAAGGAGGAGACACCAGTACAGAAGGTGAGATACCCACACTTAATAACTTCTTCTTCTTCTTCTTCTTCTTCTTCTTCTTCTTCTTCTGTGTTTCAGCAGGCAACATGAGAGGGGAACTTTGGGGCACGAACAGAAAGAGGATGACTGGCTTTTTGCAGACAGTGCCCTCAGTGCTACCGCACTGGCGCACTGAAGCCCATGCCAGCCACCTTCATTTTGCTCATTATTGGTGTCCCTTTCGAGCGAATTGGCATGAAATTCGTAGGGCCGCTCCCAAAATCCACCCAGGGTCATGAATACAATCTGGTTATCATGGACTATACCACCAGATACCCCAAGACTGATTCTCCTGTTCAGCCACATGGGGATCCCCAAAGACATCCTGACAGATCAAGGTACGCCATTCACATCAAAACTAATGAGTGATCTTTGCCTTCTGTTGCAGGTTAAACACCTGAGGATGTCCATCTATCACCCGCAGACAGATGGACTGGTGGAGAAATTCAACCAAATTCTTAAGAGGATGCTGTGATAGGTGGTAAATGAGGAAGGGAGGAATTGGGACCTCCTCCTGCACTATGTCCTCTTCACTGTCCAAGAGTGCCCACAAGCATCCATGGGCTTCAGTCCCTTCGAACCTCTCTTCGGATGGTGTCCTCTGGGACAGTTGGATATGGCCTGGGAGGCATGGGAGTTATAGCCCTCCTCGTTCTGCTCATTCATTGAGTTTATCCAGGACATGCAAGAGTGGATCGACAGGGTGGCACCAATCATCCGAGAGCACATGGAGGCTGCACAGAGGGAAAACCAGAAGACATACAACTGGCCAACACAGCCATGGGAGTTCCAGCCCAGCGATCAGGTACTCCTCCTGCTAACCAACACCTTATGCAAGTTCCTGGCTCACTGGCAAGGCCCGTGCACAGTCCCCGAGAGGGTGAGTCCCGTGAACTACAGCCTGGGACAGCCTGGTAAGCGTGCAGGCACCCAATTATATCACATTAACCTCCAAAAATATTTGTTGAACCAGCTCCAGTGGTCACTGCTTTTGCTGCCATGTGCATGGATCCCAGTGAGCATACCCTGGTCCACCAAGGAGAGGACCTCAGCCAGAAGTAGAGCCAGGAGCTTACGGAGCTGGTGGACCAGTTCACCAACATTTTGTCTTCCACTGCCGGGATGACGCATCTGGTTCACCATGAGATCATAACACCTCTGGGAATGGTGGTAAGACAGTGGACCTACCCTGTCCCAGACGCCCACCGTCAGGTTATCAAGGAGGACGTGGGACAAATGCTACAGGATGGGATCATTGAAGAATCCTGTAGCCCCTTTCTGGTTGTGCCAAAGCCAGACGGAAAATGGAGACTGTGCAATGATTTCAGGAGGCTCAGCACGATATTAGAATTCAACAGCTACCCCCTGAGTGGCTGGGGAGAGCCTGGTTCATCTCCACCCTTGATCTCACCAAGGGTTACTGGCAAGTCGCACTAGCCCCAGACACTAAAGCAAAAACAGCCTTCAGCACCGCCAGTGGCCACTCCCATTTGGTCTTCGTGGCGTGCCCACAACATTCCAAAGGCTGATGGATATCATCTTATGGCCCCATCACCAATGGGCCATGTACCTGGACGATGTGATAATTCACTCCACCACCTGGTTGGACCACCAATTCCTCTCGGGGAGATACTAAAAGAGCTCTGGAAGGCAGGGCTGATGGTCAATCCAAAAAAGTGCCATCTGGGGCTGACCACAGCATGGTACCCAGGGTATTGCATCATGTGTGGCCTGCTTAAACCTCAGGAAAAAAAGATAGATGCAGTTAAAGGCTACCGGCAACCCATGACAAAGAAACAGGTATGTACCTCCTTGGGGTTAGCAGGATATTACTGTAGATTCATGCCTAACTTCTCTTCTTTAGCCTTCCCCCTTTCAGATTTAACAAAGAAGGGACAACTGGACCAAGTGCAGTGGAAACCTGAGACACAGGAGGAATTTCAGGCCCTGAAACAAGCACTCGCAATTGCCCCAGTGCTGAGGAACCCCAATTTTGACTGCCCCTTCATAGTGCACACAGACACTTCGGAGACAGGCCTGGGGTGCTGTCCTTTCACAGACCTTTGGAGGAGAAGAGCACCCGGTCCTGTACATCAGCAGGAAGCTGCTTTTAGCCGAGAGAAAGTATGCCATAGTGGAAAGAGAAGCCCTTGCAATAAAGTGAGCCATCAAGGAGCTGTGTTAGTACCTGGCAGACCGGCACTTCACCCTAGTCACCAACCATGCTCCTCTGCATTAGATGGCCAAGGCAAAGAAAAACCAATACCAGGTACACTGATAGGTCCTTTCATTGCAGGACTTCTTGTTCCAGGTAGTACACCAAGCAGGAGCCCAACACAGAAATGCCAATGGGCAATCACACCTGTGGGCCCAACACCCAGCGACAGACAAACCTAAAACATGATTCAATATAGGGAAACAGTACACAGGCAGAGGTCAGGCGATCAGCAAACAGCAATGGCACGGATAATCCAAAATACACAAACTAGGGAACAAAATGAGTTTGAGAACCAGAGAATCACAACACGGAACAAAACGGCTCCATAAGGTCAGGCAGGCAAACAATAATCAAGGAAACACAACGGTTTAAATGCACAAACTAGTTATGGGGCAAACTGAAGCAAGTGAGAGTAATCGTTAGTGTGCTTTTTGTAGTTACAATACATGTCATAGTGAAACGGACATAAGCCTAATCAATTTAGTTAGTAATCAGATACCAACTGTCAAATTATGCATGATGCACCTGCACATCATCATCCAAACTGAAAAAGTTCTTACACACTCTGTACAGATGACAAAGTTTTAAAACATTTAAATGACCTAATATAAAGACATTAATAACAAGGAATTTAGTTAACAGAACAGACCAGAACTGAATTAATTAATCAGCAATTATTTATCCATTGATGTTAGCAGGAACAGTGTTCAATGGAGTGAAGAGACGGTGATGAAGTTTGTGTTTAAATGGCACAAGTGACATTTAGCTCAGGTGATGAGACAGAGACTGATGAGGATAATGCTAATAATCAAAGTGAGATCTCATTTCCCATTGTAAACTTCAATTCTTGCAAAATGTTTTTCAATAAGTAGATTAAGGTACAAATGTAGAGGTACCCTGTCTTGTGCCCCAAGTTCCCTGGGATAGGCTCCAGGCTCCCCGCAACCCTGTGTATACACAGTATGGTAAATGGACGGATATAGAGGTCAGTGTAATATTTTTCAGTGGAATTGGAACAAAATCTTTAAATGCAATTTTCTGCATTTTCACTTTTGGGAGTAACTAGGATTTTAAAATGCTAGAACTTTCCTTAGGGTTGAAATACATGCAAAAGAGAAATAGTTCTGTAAAATGTCAAAATGTCATTATGTAAGGGTTTTTGTAGGTCACCACATATATGTTTTGGAAAGATTGTTTGCATGCATTCATTGAGTCATTCATCTTCAGTAACTGCTTGTGGTGGATCCAAAGACTAGGAACACTAGGTATGAGGTGGGAATTCACTCTGGATGGGCACTATGCACTATTTAGTGTATCAAGTCCAACCTATTTGCATGTTTTTTTGGAGTTAGGAGGAAACCAAAGAACCTGGAGGAAACCCATGCAGTCATTGGGAGAACACGAACAGAGACTCAGCACAGACAGCTTTCAGGAACCCTTAGGGTCGAACTGGGTACCCTGGAGCTGTAAGGAAACATTTCTATCCACTGCACCATCATGCATGGCTGTATACAGTTCAATAAAAAGTGAGAGCAGTGAATGTGTTTACGTACACCATAATCAACCGATCATGGTCATGTGAGCAGCAAAGTACTACAGGTTAGTTTAAATAGAACGAAAGCTGTTATCAGATATTAATCATGATATTAATCATGATTTGTGATTAGCTTATCAAATCTTATTGGATAATATCTCATATCACAGTCAATAGGCAACTGAAAACCCTGTATATTAGGTGTTTGTTTTGACCTTGACAGATCCATTCCTTCTGTGTTTTCCACCCTGTTCAGTGTAGTGTGTAGGAGGACGGTCCTGCACAGGCTGGCCAAGCAGAAACACACTGCACTGAACAGCGAGAGTGAGAGAGAGCTGAGTCTGGTGGGCAGGTTTGAGTATTTTTACCACCGAGTGGGAGTCACGCAAGCACTGATACTACAGCTACCTCTACCTGCTCATACCATCAGAGCTCATGCTCTCATGGTCATAGCATCAGCCATGAGCAGTGGAACTGTGCCTTAGTAATTTATGCCAAAATGTACAATGAGAACTGTGATGTCTAAGTCCCAACCAGGTGGAACATCTAGTTGGAAGTTAATCTTATATAGAACATTTAGGAGGCTTGAAATAATTAAGTTTGGGAGAAGGATTATACCTGAAACACCACATTCCTTCCCCCTAGTTAACATTCTATATATATATATATCGTTCGTTGTCATAAAGTTTTTGCACCCACCACCTTTCCATCTCCTCCCTACTCTTCAGAGATTCCCACACCCACATCTCTCCAGTGGGGGGACTGTGTGTATGACTTAAAACAGATGCTGTCTAGAAATGCAGCCCAAGTTCTGAGTTCTCCCTTTACAGATCCACAGTCCCTCTCCACAACACTGTCAAATGAAGGTGTTGGAACTGAACAACATAATGATGTGATAAAACAATATATTAACAACATTAAATACTTTCCAAATGTTTTGGGTATCAGCAGGTGCCATTTTTATTGTTACAATATTACACTGTTACTGTAATATTAATTCATTCATCTCCAGTAGCCACTTTATCTGGGTCAGGGTCGTGGGGATCCAGAGCCTATCCTGCATACATTGGCAGTGAGGTGGGAATACACCCTGGATGGGATACTAATCACTCACTCTCTAATCACTCACTAATCACACTAGGGGCCTACATTCACCTACTGGCATGTGTTTGGGAGGTAAAAGGAAACTGGAGGAAACCCACATGGACACTGGAAGAACATGCACAGAAACTCCAAACAGACAATAACCTCAATCGAACCAGGGACCAGCTATGCCACCTCATTGTTGTAACAAGTAACTGGAAAGTTATTTACATATCAAGTGTTTTATTTTCTCTTCTTGGCCATGTTAACTGCTTTACTTTTGGATCCACTTTTGCAACTCCCTGGAAAACCCATGTATAATGAAGTCTCAAGTATCACCATTGAACCCAACCACCTCAAAAATCTACAACTATGCAAGTAAAGTTTCCTTATTTTAGCTAAATAATGCTTATTTCTCTGCATAAAACTAAGGAAAGTAGTGTGAAACAAAGGACAGAATTAAACAGAGATGGATCTGAAATTCTGCTCACTGATACAGGTACATCTCTACATGCTCAGATTGACTGGCCTCACCTCAAATACTGTTTAAATGCCATAAGATGTTTTATCTGTTTAAAACATTCATGAAAAACAACACTGATAGCACCGCTTGATATTTCTGCAGAGCACAGTTTGCAGTCTGCTTTGCTTTGATTACCATTGTGTCTTCTGTTCATAGTGCAACAACATACACTATCACATAGTATCACATGGTATTGGATGTTTGTACCAGTAAATAAATGAATATGGTGTTGGTCCGATACCTTATACCAGTACCAGAATGGATGCATCCCTAGTTTGTCAAATTGATTTGGAAATTGATATGTTGCCAATACGTTATCATTTATGGTTTCATTTTTAATGTATGTATTTTACAGTAACACAATATGCTGAAACAATGACTGTAACATCATCATAGTCACACATACATTTGGTCTCCATCTATTCAGCGTTATTGTAATTATAAATAATAAAAAAAGAAAAGACAAACTTTCAATGTCAACCAATTTATGCAATCTCACTGAATGATAAAAGTCACACATCCAACCAGAGACAGTCACACTTGTACCCCCGCACACTAATCATGTCCTCATAAATTCAGTTGAGCTCACTGCTGCTGGTGCCTCCAAGAAAGTGACAAGTTGGGATGAAGTGTTTAATAGAGTACCAGAGTACTCTACTGTGGTTCACACACTCATTACGTCAAGGACAGTATACACATATTTAAGACTCTTCATACAGACTCTCATCATATGAAGGTTCATTCACATTCAACCACACATTTGTTGACGTGAGATCATTTATAGCTTGGCTTTCTAAACAAAATTCAGTGGATGTGCTCATTTATTATAGTCAAATGTGCGTGATTCATGAACGAAAGCAGTTTTAAAGGAAAGGCTAGATTGATTTTCCCTTCTGTGTTTGTGTGTATGTGTGTATGTGTACAGTATGTGTATATGTATGCAAGTGAGAGAGTGTATGAGAGAGAGAGAGGGAGGGAGTGAGTGAGAGACTTTGTATGTGTGTTTTGATGCATTGCTCCATTACTCAAATGAAAGAACTGAAGTGTCCTTGGCAAGGACATTTAGAACTGCCAAGCAGAACTACCGTCACTCCAACCTTTAGAGAGAGTAATTAAAAGTAAAAAAGAGGCATTATCCTGTGTTATCCTGGTATAATCCAAATGCGGAAAATGTGTATGTTTCCACCTCATGTGCACACCAGTGATTTCTATCACATGAACCCATCGCAACAGTCCTGTAAAAATCAGGCATGAGAGGGAGAGGGAGGCAGAGTGATAGAGGAGGGAGGGAGGGAGGGAGGGAGAATGAGGGAGATGAAAATAACGAGAGAGTGATGTGCAGCAACCAAAGGAAATAACTTTATAAAGGAGGGGACAGAAAATGGTTCAACACACAACACTGTTAAACCAAAGATGGAACGAGAGATGGATTAAGCAGCAAGAGGAGAGGAGAGGTGAAGATAAGTAAAGAATAAAGAAAGGAAAAACGAGGATGAGATGGATGAAGAAAGGGGAAGAGGTTACCATGTCTTGGATATCTGGTAATTAACCAAGTTATTGCTGTAAGATATCATTACAAAAGCATTAAACAGCCTCAAAGTATTATTCATCAGCATATTTTACACTGGATATGGAAGCTATTCTTGTATACAAGTCCCTGGTTTTACCAAAGAAGATGAAAGAGTGGAAGAGCTTCTTTTGTGCAAACCAAGCAGCTTGTTCAAAGCAGCTCGTTATTAGGCAGCTAATGTTGATTGAAAGCAGTTTATTTTTAAACTATTAGCAGTGTGGGACCCAATAGAAAAGATGTGGAAGCAGGACTGGGCGGCAGGTCATCATGCAGTATATGAAACTTATAGGACAAAGAAAGGCCACAGTGATTAACATGGAAGTGTATTGGACACTGCATGGTGCTCCCATGGGCTCTGCTCGTCACGTTTATCACATCTGGTATAAACTGGACTTTACTCATTCATTAATTTATTCATATATTCCTCTTTAGTAACTGTACAGAATCAGCTAAGTTCATTAAAATTTATGCTATCTGTGGAAGTAAACTTAACCCTGACCTAAATCTCAGGAACCATCATATACTATTTATGCTGTATTATGCTTATAAAAATCAACAGTTTCAGAAATTTCATGTTTATCTATCATTTTGAGAGAGAGCAAAATACATGCAAGCACAAATATATAGGTGCGCATATACTGTACACCCACACACATACTTGCTTGTGCTTTTTTGTTATATATTAAAGCACAAGTTGTACTTTCTCCTATATGCTTGCCCTTATGGCCACTGTCCACTGTCCATGCTCTGTTGCCAGTGCAATGATTCACACACACACACACACGCACACACACACAAACACCCCCCCCCCCCCCCCCCCCCCACACACACACACACACACACACTTTTGTCATGCTAAGGCAATTTCCCTCTGCGGCATTCTCATCTGAGGGGACAAGAAGAAGCGGGAGCTATCTGATGCTACAGTTTGATAACATGTTCATCTCTTTTTCATCACATTATAGACTAATGGAAAACAGGCTGTGTTGGTTTATTAGTAAAAATGTCAGGCATGATAACAATACTCATGATCCATCTAATGGCAGCACTGTCCACAATAGACACTGTCAGACGGAGGGTGAGAAACGAGACATGGGTTGAATATAATAAAAAGAGCAACGGGAAAGAGTTGTACAGGCAATGTTGGTTATTTTTAGGGTAAGCTGAGGGAATTTTAGAGGTCCAGCACTGAGTGCAAGGCAAGTGGGTAACCTGGTTTTCCCTGACTGCACAATCCTCTAAGAAGTGCTACACATACATCCTCTACACATACATCTTCACCACATGGTCGCATGATGTTCTGTACTATACTTCTTTATTTCTTCTCTTTCATTAGTAGATTAATGTTCCTGTATATTAATCCGCGGCTCTTATCCTGATTACAGCCCTGAGTTAATGGTTTGTGTATATACTTAGATAGGACAGGCATGTCTCAAGTCCAGGCTATAGGTGCCACAGGAAAGGTAGGTTTAACAAACAGAAAAAGAAAACAGTCTACACCTTATTGAGTTTAGCAAAGGAAACGTTATCATTTGGAATGTAGCTATGCTTAAACTTAATGCTCACCACAGCAGTGTGACGCACCTCAGCACTATAACTACAATGCACACTACTCCTTCTCAATCCCACCATCTGCTGCACTGCACACATCTGCAGAAGCTCAAACTGGATGTTGGTAGAACGTTTATACTAGGTGGATTAATTAGTCAGCATGGATGAGACACAATCTCTTCATCATTAGGAACACGCAGGTATGTGGAAACAGTAATGAAACCAAGCAAAATAAAGTTTTGGAATTAAGTTTTAAATATATCAAGAGAAAACATGGTAGAAAGACTAGAACAGTAGCTTTTACATGTAACTCAAGGATAGGATATCACATCTCATACTTGACAAGGTTGACAAAGTTTCTGATGTAGAACATTGTGTTTGAGCCCTGTCAAGATTTCAGTTATGAGATGTGGTGTTGTGTCCTTGCATTGGTAAAAGCTACTATTCATGTAGCAATAACAAAAAGATCATATAAATATTTCCATCCATCCATTTTCTGTACCACTTATCATGCACAGGATCACAGGGAGCCTGGAGCCTATTCCAAGAGACTCTGTGCACAAGGCAGGGCACACCCTGGATTGAGTGCTAACCTATTGCAGGGCACAATCGCACACATAATTTGGACATGCCAATCAGCCTACATTGCATGTTTTTGGACCTGGGGGAGGAAACCGAAGTACCCAGAGAAAACTCAAAGCACTGGGAGAACTCCATACACACAGGGCGGAGGCAGGAATCAAATCACCAAACCTGGAAGTGCGAGGCAAACCTGCTAACCACTAAGCTGCCATGCCCCCACATATAAGCATTTCACAAATTATCACAATTATTACATTACAGTAGCTATCACATTATAGTCTAGTCAATTATGTTTCCGGGCAACCAAAACATGAGCCTGGGTAAGCACACTGGAGCTTTTATGAGCTTTGGACAGCTAAATTATTTAGGATTTATCCAAACAAGGTAAAGGTTAACCACATAATGTATAGGTAAAATACAAAATTCTATAAAGATGCTCAGAGAACACAGACAGCAATGAGAAGACCAAAAAGAAGAGCAGCAGCAGCACCTGTGGCTTGCCCCTGGCTAAACCTTCCCCTGAGAATGAGAAGACTGCACAGAGGAATCTGGATGTTAGCACCTCTATATCTAAGTGAGACAGAGAAAGATAGAGTGGGGGAAATAAGTATTGAACGCGTCAAAAAATTTTCAGTAAATATATTTCCAATGAGGCTATTCACAAGAAATTTTCACCAGACATCAACTCAAGAAATCCGGAAATACAAAGAATTCACAACATTAAAGTCCATAAATAAAGTTATGTGTAATAAAGAGGAATGACACAGGAAAAAAGTACTGAACACACTCAGAAAAAGCAGTTCTCCAAGGTAAGGCAAGGAACCAGTTGAAATATGTAAGTAATTATATATTTAATCTGTGCAAATTAATTCAGCTGGGTTAGTAAACTGCTGGTCAAACACACCATGTTTGTAGAAGAAATGGCACTGCACATCACCCTAAAAACCCTATACCAAGAGTGAAGTTTGGAGGTGGAAGCATCATGGTGTGGAGCTGCTTTTCATTGCATGGTACTGGCAGACTTCATATAATTGAAGGAATGATGGGGCCCTTTACTGGGAGATTCTTGAATCTGTTGCCATCCCCCAAGATGATGAAGGTGAGACGTAGGTGGACATTACAGCAGGACAACGATTCAAAGCATACAGCAAAGCAAACAAAATTGGTTTCAGAGAAGAAAAAAAATCAAGGCGTTACAATGGCCCAGTCAATCATCTGACTTGAATCAAATTGAAAAGATTTAAAGACGGCCAATTAGTTTCTTCATACAGGAAGCATCTTGAAGCTGTCATTACAAACAAAGGCTTCTCCACCAAGTATTAAATAAATTTCAGCTAGTGTGTTCAGTACTTTTTTCCTGTGTAATTCTGCTTTTTTACACATAACTTCATTTATGGACATTAATGTTTGGATTTTTTTTTTATATGTGTGGATTTTTTTAGTTAATACTGATGTCTATTGAAAATTTCATGTGAATAGCCTCATTGGAAATATATTTACTTTAAAAAAATGTTGCTGCATTCAGTACTTATTTCCCATGAGAGTACTTATAGTACTTATATAGAAAGAGAGGAAAGAGACAGAAAAGAAGTCTCTAACAAGCAGAACAGACCTATTAAGGAGAGAAGGACAGGCAAAGTAAATGAGAAAATATGAGAGGTCAGGGACATGCAACATCACTTTAGTTAAATTCCAGCATGTGCAGCATTTCTATCTGACACTCCTCAAACATTTACTTTGTTACAAAGCAGTCCCAGGCATTAGTGAATGTGTTTATACAACTGCATTTCCCATAGCAAGAAGTAAGCAGTGTTCTTCTTTTTTTTTTTAAATGGTCGATATAATAGTTTAATTTAATTTTGTATTTCATAATGTCAACTGGAGCCGCTTTTCTCTTCGAAGTCAATGCAAACCTGAGGCAAAGCACCTCCATATAATATGAACAACAAAACATGTGCATTTACTGTGATTTCAATGTGATTACTGTTTGTTGTTTACTACCCACACCTTCTTTAATGGACAGCTAAGATCCTCCTCCTGTTCTGAAAACCCATGCACGTTCAAGACTTACCAAAGTACCACATGTGAGGATGCATAAACCAGGCATTCAGTGAAGGTAATGCAAACCTGCGGCCATTCCTCCGACATGACTCATGATTCATGGTGTGCTCTTGTATGGAACTGCAGTCAGATGCCTCCAGCCTTGCTATTGATCTGCATTCAGCGTGTTTACAGAGGACTGTAACACTAGTGTCACAGTGATGAATGCCAACTGCAAGACTAACATAAGGACAGGAGGTGGATGAAAATGTCAACTTTGAGAAATGGCTGCTTATACAATTACTGGCAGCTTTTACATTTTGCCCATATGATTTTTGTTTTGTTTAGTTTTTTCAGGGGAAAACCACATTTTTTATTTATATTTTGTTATATAAAATGGGAAAACTAATATAAGAAATTATTATTATTATTATTATTATTATTATTATTATTATTATTATTATGCAAAAACCCTTATGTTATATGATTCAAATTTGTCATACAAAATTTGAAAACAGGAAATAAGATCGCTGACATTTATGGGTGGAAATGAAAATGAATGTACATGCCTGAAAGTGATTGGTCTTGTTTTCACATTCAGTTGGCTTGCTACACCCTGGAAGTTAATGATGCAAACCTCTTGTGCATACCGGGGCCTTTTTGCAATGAATGTTTTAGCATTATTCTTAAGATCAAACATCTTCTTTAAAAGAGAGCAATATGATAGTACAGAATGTGCAATATTTCAGGCGCTTTTATTGTTTAAATCTTACTTTATTTTATTTTGTCTAGGAGGAATGCAATATATGGTCAGTTGTTATTTTTTATGTTAACAGAAATGTACAGTATGTATAACAGGAAAATATATTTCATCTAATGGCTAAAGAGGGTGGGGGAAGGGAGCAGTCTTAATGATCATTAAGACTAAACAAACAATTGATTTCATTTCACACCTGTAAAAAGACCTATGAGAATGTAATTAACAGGTTAGATTATATATTATAATCCAGGGAGGAAATACTAAACAGATTAGCATATTTAACCCTCATTCACTTTCAATCCTAATATAAATGTCCTGGTTGCACAGAACATGGCACAGGACTATGTCTCCCATCAGCCACTCATGACACTCACGTTACATGATTGCTTTGCACCTGATTAACATTTATGTTAATTACCACTAGTATTTCAGTCACGTCTTGTGCAACACTCAGTGTATAGCTTTTGTTCTCTGTTGTAGATATCTTTGTATCTTTTTCATGTCATATTCATGTTGTTACCCTGCTCTGCTATCCTTGTTTTGTTTCTTGCTCTTTGTGTTTTGTGTGTTTTCATTTACAATGAACAAAAATCTGCCAAAATTTACAATAACCAAAATCTGCACAACCAAAACCCCCATCTCTACAATTCTTGACACACTAATGTATTTAACTGTGGTCCATCTCAGCACTTTCCTTTCATTGCTACCTCTAGCTACCTCTTTCTACCTAGTAAACTACAACAACTAATAACTAATAACTAATGCTGCACCTGCAAAAAGTTGGGGTACAAAACATGTACACTACATTCATTTTCTTTTCAACTCCTCAACTCTGATAAGAAGTTTTCCAGTTTCAATTTCATATGCCATGAAACATGAATAGTTCATATTTTAAACACAGGAAATGTCAGACAAATCCCAGACATCTACCATTTACCAATATACCATTTACCAATACCAGACATTTCCATTTTAACTTATTCTTTAGCACAAAGGAAATTGAATAGCTAGATTGTACCATGTACACACTGGTGCACCTAATATCCTATTAGATATTATAAAAAATGTTTAGCTTCCAGCCAATCTGACACAACTCCATGTAATCTATCATCTTTAGCAAAGGCACTTGAAATCCTATCCAAAACGGTCCTACTCACACAGGCAAGTGCAAACTGACGCTATACTCCTGTGGTCTGTGAGAAGTGACATGGTCGACATTTCTGTCATTGATTGATTTTCTTTGCTTATTTCTTTCCCCTTTTAGACACACTGCCAAGCTGCTTATCAGTAATACCATTAATTTAGGTTTTAAAAGGTTCTTGTATGCATATCAGTCACTGACTACTGGTGGGTGAAGGCAAAATGACAAAACAAAGCATTTGTGCACTTTAGGCTCTGTCCATCTTTAATAGAAGCGTTTCAAAACCAGAGCAGTATTTTTTATTTTACCTTGGGAAAACTCAGAAAGGTTAGACAGGATCAAAAAGGACATTTTAGCATCTGTTCTATCCTGGTTCAAACCAGGATGAAGACAAAACGCATGAACAAAAGAACATGGGATGTGGAGTGGACTGATGAATATTCTGATAGGCAAGATAAAGATCTGAAGATGTGTACAACTCCAGATGCTCTTTCTGTGCTCAAATCACGTTTTGCCCCTTCTCATGTCTTCTTTTCTCCTTTCTTTGCTCTCCAAGCGGCCTTTGTGACCTGCCCAGACGTACATGAATATTCCAGAGCAGCATAAAGCTCTGCAGGAATATCTGAGTTGCTGCTGGTTGTCACCAGCAGACCTTTGTAGACTATTAAAATTAAATGACTACCTTTCAATCAATTTTGTATCGGAGGTATGAGACATATCAAGCGAAACCAAGACGAAATTGTTTTCCTTTCGCATTCAGCAGTTTCAGCATGCGTCATGCTCAGCGAGCCACTAGACATACAAAAAAGTGCTTTGTAAATGTATTTATGGGCCATTGTTGCTAATAGTGCTGGTCTACAATTAATTGTACATAAGAAACGTGAATCCAAATTGCAATGGGAAATACTGTAAGGTTAAATATTCATCTTTGCAAAATGCATCTTTACTTTTGCACATAAAAATATTGAATTTAAACTCATTTAATTAGCCTTTAAGTCCCTATAGCACGCGTGGAACTGCACCTACTATGAAGATTGTGGTCCAAAACTACAATGGTCATGTTCAGTAAAATCAATGCATAATACCACAGACTGTGACATAATTATCTGAATCAAGCTTAATTTAATGCTGATCATATTAAAGTGAAGTAAAAACAACAGGTTGGCTCAGTTGAGACAGTTAAAAGACAGCCTGCTGTCTTTGAGATGAGATACAAGATGACAACGTGAATAGTAATGCATTAATGATAAAGCAGAGATCCATAATGAAGCAGTGCTACGAGGCCCAGGGTATACATTATTAAACCTGGAACAGGATAAGAAATTTATGAACACATTTAGATACCAAGAATAATATGTCTCCATCTGCTATCTGCATTTAAAAGAAGATTATTGAAGGCACACATAAATCACACAATTTTAACATATTAAAATTTTCATTTTTAATGAAAGTTAATCTAATTAAATTGCTATATCATGCATAGAAAATGTATTGCTTGAGATTGTTTCCTCAAAGAAGGTCATTGCTAAACTTTATATACAAACTAACTTTATGTTAGTACCAAGTGTTTGTAGATGTTAGTAGTGGCAGACGTTTTACAAGACGCAAGTAAATTCCTTAACGGAAACCCAAAACAAAAATGCAAGTACCACCAGCCCCTGGTTTTATTACTCAGATTAGCTTCAGGACAAAAGTCACGATTCACCTCTCAACATCACACCCTTAAATTAGCTCTTGCAGGCAGTTTTCCGCAGGCAACATGACAACAGAACCTCAAATAAAGTGCACAGTAATCAAGTGAAGCCTCAAAACTGAGAGAGAAAAAAATACACCTACCTGTCTGGTATTATAAACCAATAGCTCTTGAAAAACACATGATCTCACACAAACCTTTAACAAGTGCATGAATCAGTTTGTACAGGTCAAATGATACAGTCAACATTTGGACTTTTTGTTATACTTAATTGATATCAGTCCATTCTGGACTTTGCAATTTTGAGATCACAGGAATCAATACAATCGCAAACGCCGCAATATTCGGAAGAGCTTACAATTTTTCAGATTTACTGCAGATTTGACCCAAGACGCATCATGTGATGTCATCACAAAGCACATTCATCCAAAACCCTCTTCAATTCACATGCATTGAACATGAGTACAGCTAAAAGGTCTCATTTACCAACAAACATCACTGCGAAAGGCCGTGCAAAACAATTTCTTGCCACAACAATCACAAAAAACTCAGCAAACTCCTGTACAGACTGTTATATTGAAGGGAATAAGATCCAACTATGCAGTCAAATTCGGGTGATGGCTATAGATTTATAGCACTCACTTATAAATTTCCAGATTCAGTACATTTGTTGCAGTGTGACCGATGATTCTTCTGGCCAAGATCATGAAGCTCTTCATTTTTACCACATAATCTGCCTTGTAAAATGAGTCACACTCATCTGTCATATAGGCAGCTTTCCAGCTGTGTTAAAAGGCCCTAAGGACAACAGGTAAGGTTTAAGAGAAGGCTAAATCTGAGTTTATACTGTGTTCTTTTAAGATAATTGCTTTAAAATCGTGGATGAATTCTACCAGACTGTGCAACATATTCTGCATTTCAAATTATACAATGAAGATCTTCAAATGATAGAGCTTAGATTAAACAAAATGACTACATTCTACATACATCATCAGTCAGTGCGATCCGGGCTACTGTTGCATAATATGAAATATTCTATCTATTCACACGTCTAGATTCTATTTCGCCATTGCCTCTACTGCATCCCATGAGTTTTGTGTAATCTTACATAGTCGTCCTATTGGAAGCTTTAACATGAGCAGCCATAGCAGCGGTTGGACCGGGATTTTAATCAAAACAAGGCACTGTCAGAACTTTGTCAGCAGCTGTCGCAATAGTACTAAACTGCCAGTGAGAACGGCACATTAAATGTTCTAAAACCGCCAAATACATCTCACAATCAAATGTGAGATTTTTGTCTGCAGCAAAATCAGGCCTAAAATTGTACAGCGTAAAGCCAGAATAAGAGAGGGTCCAGCCATGACTTATCCTTTCTAATTTAATCCTTACTCTGGACCACTATGTCAGTGAACAAAAACTTCACATATTCTCCTGCGTTGTGTATTACACAACAAAGTCTTCACTAAGCCTGAATTTAAACACACATTTTAGACAGTCAACAACACAGTGAGTTGACTTTTGGTGATTTTTTAAAAAAAAAAAAAAATTTAAATAGGGAAATGGTTCATATTCAGCTGCCACACTAGACAGTTTCTGTCAGGTGCTGTTTGTCATTTTGCTAAGGTTTGTGAAATATGCTGACATTAGTGTGGAGCAGTGAGTGGTGATTTATGATTTCCTGTCAGCTTGCGTGCACGCGCTTTTCCCGCAAGTTTCATCCAACGACGATTTTCATTTCGACACACACAGACACACACACACACACACACAGAGAGAGAGAGAACACAACAAACTCAATAGTCCAGCTAGATAGCAACACAAGTGAAATGCCTATGGCAAACTCAAGCTTAATTATTGCCACCTCTACAGCTTAAAAGACTGTAGGTTTATCAGCAAAATAGAACAATACCCTCCTCTGGATATTTATCCTAAACTTAAGCCTATGTTCACCACAAATGGTCCTCACATTTTCAGTTTTCCCTGTACAACAGCACAGACTACTTCACTGTCATGTTAACATGACCACAATAGTGCCTCATTCCAAGGCGTCACCTTGAGATCCGCTGAAGATTTGGTTGTTTGTTATTATTATTATTATTATTATTATTATTATTATTATTATTACTATTATTCCCTTCGGTTTCGTTCATTTTATTCCATCTGCTGAACTACTCTGCTGAGACGCTGTTACTTAAACCGCTTGAGGTGCCTCTGGGCTTTATTCAAGCAAACTGATTGCACTGATCATTAGATCTTGGATGAAAGCCGTGCGCTTCTGCTCGCATCTAAGACGTTTCTGCGTGCACCGTTTTGCGTTCGCTTGATCGGTTCTAGTAGCGCGATGTGTTAAACATGGCTGTGCGCGCGGCGCGCGCTCCTCCACTGTACACCTCCTGAGTGCACATGATCAGGATGATGAAGATGATAATGCAGACCTGAACAATCAGAAGTGGATTAGAGGAGCATGAAATACTCACGGTATGCCATCGAGCGGTCTTCAGACGCCATGTCCTAACTGGGGGGGACAAAGCACCCTGGCAAGCGCTCGGTGCCTTGATGCCTGCTGTTGCTGCTGATGCTGCTGCTGATGATGCTGCTGTGTGTAGATCAGCTCTCTCCTTCACTGCGCTGCTAGAAGGAGGGGAGATGAGAGAGTCCTGCGTGGAGATGCCTCAAAATCCGCGTCACTGTTTCTGAGAAAACATTGTGCACCCAGTTTGCTCCGGTTTTAACAGAATATTAAAACCCACGACTATAGCTGCGAGTGTTTCAGCACATATTTCAGTCTCAGAGTTACACAAATGAAGAGTTGTGTGCTGTGTGCTGTGCAAAGGCTGTGACATAGAGATACAAGTGGGAATAGGAAACCGAGCACAATAAGGCATTTCATATAAACCCCAATTACATAACGTTATATAATATTACCTAGCATTAAACTAAAACACATGAATACTGTAAGGAAATATGTATTGTGTTGAGAGAGAGAGAGAGAGAGAGAGAGAGAGAGAGAGAGAGAGATTTGAAGGTATGATGCTGTTCTAGCATTAATGATGCTCGTGTAAATCAGGGTATCATGGCCTGGGTTGAAACACAAAGGAAATTTCCACTGAATCTCTGTAGCCTTGTTCCCTATCCAGTGCATGAAATAGCTATACAAGTGCTAGAATCCATTTTGTATGTTTTCAGGCTACTACTCTCTCTCTCTCTCTCTCTCTCTCTCTCTCTCTCTCTCTCTCTCTCTCTTCTGTGTGTGTGTGTAGAGGTGGGTAATTAAATAATTAGGTAACAGAATTGTAATAGATCCTTTCTGTTTTGACTGAGGCTTTTTATGCACATGTTCTATCGCCATTGTGCATGTTACAAATGACAAGACTAAATCTTACTGAAGACACTTTATATTTCAAGGAAAGAAAGTAAGTGACCCACTAAAATTTTGTGCAACATAAATTATTAAAACAATCAGTAAATAGTGAATAAATCTTTGACAAGCCATTACATTTTAAGATTAGCCACATGGACCAGTTGTTAGCATAATATATATTGGGTCAGAGTGATGTTCCCACACTGACCACATAGTGGTGCACTTGTACTTTTAGGTGGAGAGTGACAGTGATACTATCACGTATGTATATCATGTATGCTATATATAAGCAAAACTTTATACTATATGAGAAAGACTGTTATGCCTGAATGATAAACATTTTAGTCTCACAGCCTCCATAGTCTTAATTTGGAATTGAATAATTTTTTATTACGCATTTTGACGTTTTTTTTTGACGCTTTTTTGTTTTTCTTTTCATAGGTAATAATAATAATAATAATAATAATAATAATAATAATAATAACTACAATAATCATCACCATAATAATAATAATAATGATAACAACAACAGCAATATCAATAATAATAATAATAATAGCAACAACAATAATAATATAAATAATAATAACTACAATAATCATCACCATACTACTACTACTACTACTAATAATAATAATAATAGTAATAGTAATAATAATAATTATTATTATTGTTGTTGTTGTTGTTGTTATTTATTAATGATAAGGAAGTAGGAATACAAAAAGATAAAAAAAAAAAAGTAAGACAATAAAAAATATTCTGCAAGCCTTATTAATTATAGTATTATAGTATATTACAATATATTATACACACACACACACACACACACACACACACACACACACATATATATATATATATATATATATATATATATATATATATATATATATATATATATATATATATATATACTTATGTATTATAATATTATAAATAATATTATATGGACAGTTTATTATATTGGCCAACCGAATTTCAATTATTGAAATGTTCTGTTATATGTTTAAATTTGGCTAAGGATCTGTTTATAGTATGATATGCAGTTTATCAGTAGGTTAGAACTGCTTGTCCTTTGCACAAGACCGTTTGTCATAAATTACAGCTGATGTTTATGTACAGCCATCTCAAGTCCTGTGACGTCTGAAAAGCTGGCAGAGGCTCTGCTCCAAATAGCTACAGTGTGTTTATTATCCACTGCTCCAAGCAGCTATACATAACATGAATATTAATTTAACGAAGTCCCGCCTACGCGTGTGATTGGATAGAGCTATACAAGAATTTCAAACCGAGGGCTGTGATTGGTTGAGGGTTTCGATTCATGACTAGTCTTTTTCAGTAGCTAGCCTTGTGGTACGTCAGACATCGTGTGCTGCTAGATTGCTTAAAAGCAGGAGAAGCTTGAATTAACCAAATCTTTTCACAAGGTTAACCAACATTTAATAATGAAGTTCGTGAGGTTTATTATGCAGAATGCAGCCTTGGCCAGTGTACCTAAACACATCGAGCACTTCTCGAAATTTTCACCATCTCCTCTGTCTATGAAGCAGTTTCTTGATTTTGGTGAGTAATATATATATTTATATGTAAATGTATATATATTGGATGAAGCTGAAATCGTGTGCATCGTGTGAATTCTGTGCATTGCTATTCAAGGGTGGGGAAAATCTCATTAGCAGAATAGCACCATGATCTTAAGCAAAATAAACAGCATAAATATAGCATAATAAGGTATAAGTCGTCGATTTTTTCGTGTTGCTTTAAGTGACGTGGTCTATGGTGTAATCTCGTGCCTTTTTATTCCAATTTTGGAGGTGTGATTGAATAGCACAGCTTCAGTGAGGCCACAGCTGCGGGGATTGCATCATGTTGAATAGCCGGTTGGTTAGCTCTGTACGATACATCACAGCGTTTATCTTTCTAATACTGAGATTGTAGAAGCGCGCGACAAGAAATGATCCCTCTAACTTGTTGTTTTATTTTATTTTCTGACTAATAGAAGTTTAAACCTTAGTCTGGAGTGTTTCTGCAAGTGATCAATGTTGAATGAGCAAACAATAATGTCTATAAAGTTATAATTTTGCTAAAAGTGGCACACTCCAGTCATTAAATGACAAATGAAGAGTTTACTAGTGTGTTTAGGTTACTGTAAAGTTTATCACAATTGAAGGATGTAGCAGGTTAACTTCTCTGTAATACATTTAGTCTGTTTTTCCACTGTTGATATTGCTTTGGATATACTGTAGCTGCCTGACATTTGTTGTCTCAAGTCTGTACAATGCCATGTTAATAAATATGGATTGCAGAGGAATATATATATATATATATATATATATATATATATATATATATATATATATATATATATATATATATATACATACATATACAGTTGTCCTTAAGTCTCAGATATTTAGCGCTCTTTTTCTGTCAGGTTCAACAAATGCATGTGAAAAAACTTCATTCGTCTTCTTGAGGCAAGAGCTCCCAGTGCGTCTGTCCAACATCATGAAAGAAATTAACTTACTCCCAGACAGGTTGCTTACTACTCCGTCAGTTCAGACGGTGCACGGCTGGTAAGTCTTAACTCAGAAATTTACAGAATAACTAAATAATAAGGACTGATATCTTACAGCTTGATCTTGAATCTATGGCTTTGTTGTAGATATTGTAAATAACTGCAGCTTGCCAATTGTTTGCCAATTGACAGTTATTTATAGCAGAAGATTTTCAAGTACATAGTAAACAGCCCTCTGTGGTTCAGGGTAACAAGGCTAATGCTTGGTGATGTCATGCATGTGAACTTTACCCTAGTTTATGTGCAGTGTGGGGTTGTGCTATGCAGCTCCTCCAAGAGGGTCTTTGTACATCTATTTTCACTACCTCTACTTCTTATTCCTTGTGTTTGTTCTTGCCTTACAATTGTTTTGTCACACAGCTCATACATTTACTTACACTGAATACATTTATCATAATACAAGACATGTGAGACTAAAAACAGTCTGTAGTGCATTTTCAAAAGAAAAATAAGGTGCATACCTCGCCCTTTTCTTCCTTTGGTAAAACCCTTTTGTTCTGCTCTTAGGTATGTTCAGAGTTTGATGGAGATCCTGGAGTTTTTGGATAAAAGTCCCACTGACCACCGGGTTCTGGGAGAGTAAGTGTAATATTACTTGAACCTCCATGAAGTGATTATGGCTTGTACACTCTTAAAACAGATGTGTTCATTTTTAACACACCTGGGTGTGTAGATAAGGGCAACACATTTTGTGTTGCTTTCAACACAATCAGTGTGTTAGTACATGTAACACATAATGTGTGTTAGTACATTTCCATTCAAAGATGTGTTAAAAAAAGAACAAATTAACATAGAGATGTGTCGTTTATACTTATTTCCCTGCAGTTATCCTAAATTGCAATTTGTTTTTATGCTAAAATTCTACTAAAGTGCTCACAAAATAAACAAACAATTGCATGAAATTCAGGTGACATGAGAAGAGTCCTGCTCCCTTCCATTTGAAAAGCTGTAAAAGAGCAAAGAGAGTGTTGGTTAGTTGTTAACTACAAAATGTGGACAAATGCCTTTGGGCTTCAACTGAGAAAATGTGTTACACAATCCCAAATTGTGTAATTTTGGAAATGTGCCCTAAACTCTCCCAATGAACAAAATGGTGCTGTAGACTCACCAGGAAAATCTAGCTAACTTGCGAATATTATTTAACATTTTTTTTGCACAACGTAATTAAGTCAACCTACATTACAGAGATAGTGGAAAGCATTGCAACCTAAACCCCGTCCTCTCTTTTTGTCACATTAACCTTGTGAAGAATTTTTGGCCTTGACATTACTGAGTTAGTTAAGTTTCGTTAGCTACTGACTGTCTGTACCTGTTAACCAGCATTAACATACACCGATTACATGAAGAAACACGGCCCTAATCCATTATCCTAATGCTAATTAGAACAGCTTGCCTTGTCCAAAACACTTGTCAAATGTAGCTAAGGTTAACACACTTTGTCTGTTACATCATGGCGAATTGCTGTAATGCTACATTGTCATTAACTTTCAAAAAGGTAATGGGAATGATTAACATTACCGCAAACTGTATACTAAAGTAATGTTGTTAACTCAGGTGAACGTCTAGGTTAGCATCACTCATCCCTACTGTGATTGGTGACAGCATCCAGTTAGTTAACCCTAACCCAGAACCTCAGATAAGATGCAGACCCAGAGCATTATAGAATAACCTCAGACCATATTTCACAGCCAACATAGACACATGACACTAATAGTGTATTGCCAACAATGAGGAAGCACTACATGATATTAACCTTTGAAGTGACTACGGTGGTCATTTGGTTTCCTCACCTCTGGACTCCGACTCAGCCATCACAATCAAAAGGTCAAAGCAATGAACATTCACTTTGAGGCGAGTTCAGAGTTGGATGATGACATTGGCAGCGCAGTTCGCAATGAGATTGGACGATAATTTAACACGTTATGTTGATTACTTGTGTGAATTTTTCTTTCTTGTTTTTAACACATTTATTGCGTAATTTAACACACGTGTTGAAATAGTAATAACACAAAAAGTGTGTAGGATATTAACACCTTTTCTGAGAGTGTATTTTAATGCCGTTTTACATGACTTTACATCCTTGTTCTAATCCTCAGGTTTGTGGAAACCCTGGTGAATATCAGAAATAGACATAATGATGTTGTTCCTACAATGGCCCAAGGTGTGATTGAGTATAAAGAAGCTTTTGGTCAAGATCCGCTTACTAATCAGAACATCCAGTACTTCTTAGACCGATTCTACACGAGCCGAATATCCATCCGTATGCTTATCAACCAGCACAGTAAGTAACAGACCGTAATTACAGGGTAGATCTCACTCTGGGTGTTTTCACATATAGTTCTTTTTAAATGAATCATACTCAGTCCTGTTAAATGGGACTCAATGCTCTTTCTGCAAATGTTTGCAATGATGAGATCTCAGACCACTTTAGAATGAGTGCTTTACATGATGTTTTGGCTGAAAAACAGAGCAGGCAAAACAAATTTGAAGTGAAATTCCAGCAACATTTTTGATGCAGAACCATGCTTCAAAATCAACTCATGCTTCATGCCATAGAGCTACTGACTGTAGTACTGGCTGATGTAAGTGGTAGGGATAGACAAAATACACACATACACTATATGTATTAAGCACATACTGTATACTAATAGCATTATACAGTAACTTTTCTTCCTGTTACTGACGCAATGCTACTATTACTGCTGCCTAACAACGTAAGCTCTATATCATAATTGCTAGTGCTACAGTGCCTCCATTAGCTTATCTAACATGTTGCTAGCTAACACTGCTTACCATTTGAGTTGTTTTTCTAGTAGGTGACCGGTGCTATGTAAATACAGCGACTCTCAAGTTCTTTAACTGTAAAGCAAAATGTGAAGTGGATACAATGTGCCTCCTCTGAAAGTGGTCTGAGTTTATTTGCTGTGTTCATATGTGCACAAAAAATGCTGAGTCATCAATCTGAGATAACATGGAACACTGGAGCAACACAAGTGTTAAAACACCCTCTGTATACACACACTACTCCTGTAGTCTGATGCTAACAGTTTAATCAGAGTTACATTATACACTGCCTCAAACTGACCTGCTCCTAATTTTTTACTTAGGTAATTGTTTATTTAATAAACAATTAACAGTTAATTTATTTGCATAGCCCCCGGATATTAAACTAAGGATGGTATAATGTGGAATGCTGTGGAGATGTGTGGTGTGCATAGTTGTATATTTTCACTTTTACCTAAGAAATCCTTCTGTTCTCCAATAATCTGTTTATAGCCCTAATCTTTGATGGCGCCACAAATCCTGTTCATCCCAACACAATTGGAAGTATTGATCCTCACTGTCAAGTAGTAGAAGTTGTCAAAGGTGAAGTATAAATGTGTACTTGAAATGATGTCATAGTGAATAGAATTTTATATTATAGATATTTCTACATTACTTATTTACATTTTGTCCACATGCAGATGCCTATGAGAGTGCCAAGATGCTCTGTGACCAGTATTACCTCAGCTCTCCTGAGCTGGTGCTGCGAGGACACAACAGTAAGTGAGGGATTACAATGTGTTTAGTCCCAGCATCTGACGTTTATATAATTGTTCTCTACAGGTTACATAACAGGCCAATAAATGCCAATATGTTTGTTCACTCAGCAAGTTCTGCTCATTAGGGCTTGTAGGACTTATTGCATACTTTTGATTAATAGACAGTTGCTCAACCATCTGAAATGTATGTAGTGTTTGAGGCGATATGGTTGACTGACACTGCGAGGGAACTTCAATTCTTGTAGGTAGGATAATAGTACATGTTCCATTTCTGTCTTGCAGTTAACAACATGAACCTGCCTATTAGCATAGTGTATGTGCCTTCCCATCTGTACCATATGCTGTTTGAGTTATTCAAGGTGAGAATGAGCTCTTCTCATACTAATGTCCACAGCTATGTCATTTGCATAATGAGAGCTCAGTGTTGCCATGACAATATTTTTCTTTCCATAGAACGCTATGAGGGCAACTATTGAAAGCCATAATGAAGGCAGCAATCTTCCACCTATTGAAGTTATGGTGGCTATTGGTGGAGAGGACCTTTCCATCAAGGTCAGTTTATTCTGACAGATTATAAATAATAATGTGCTAGTTTTGAAGCTTTTTTCTTCACTAGTTTGGTCTAGCAAATTCATTCTTACCGTTAATACACTCAAACTCTGATTGTTATTCTTACATACACAATTAGGTATATGTCATTTAGTATTTAGAGTCCCTTAACCCAGTGCCTCAGTAACCTATGCCCTCTCTGAGTGGCTCTCCACTTACTGCAATAGTATTGATGCACACTGACACATTTGTAGTGCTGGGGTTCCTCTCACCCTCCTGATCTGCCTGATTCATTCTGATACTTCTTTTGCTTGGAGCTTCTGTGTTCATGACTCACTCTCTGCCACTGTGGATTGTTCAACATTAATGCCCTATAGATTTGCATGTCCCAAAAACTGTTTATGTCTAATTCTCACCCTTTCTTCAGTGGATAATCTCACATGGATACTATAGACTGCTGTTATAATCATAAAGACTATGATGCTCATACTGAACAACCTTTCAACACCTATTGAATTGTAGCAGAGTAATGATTTATAATCACACCAGGTGGTGTTACCCAGAGGAGGATGGGTTCCCTTTTGAGTCTGGTTCCTGTCAAGATTCTGTCTCGGGGAGTTTTTCTTGCCAATGCCGCCTCTGTCTTGCTCATTAGGCAGCTAAATGTAAATCCGCATCCGGATTTCTGTAAAGCTACTTTGTGACAATGTCTATTTTTTTTAAAGCTCTATAAAAATGAAATTGAATTGAACCGAATCGCTGCACACATCAACTTACTCCAGCACATCAGTGGCCTTTTTGTGTTGTTTTTCACAAATATAGTGAACATACTGTCTCTCTTTGTCTACAGATGAGTGACAGGGGTGGTGGCGTCCCTTTCAGGAAGATGGAAAATCTTTTCAGCTACATGTATTCAACTGCCCCAACTCCTCAGATTGGCCAGCAAATAACTCCTCTGGTGAGACAGTCTCCTTTTTTGCAAGTTTTAATTTCTTAATTCCTGACACAAAAGTTTCACAGTGTCCTAAAACCCTAGCAAACAGGCTATGATTAATAGGGAGGGAATCTGTATAACAAATGAGGTTTATATCTCCCATCAGCGCTCTGTTAGCTTTGTTGTTTACAGCACAGAGTGAATCAGTGCATGGTGTATGGCACTGAACTCTGCTTTTGTATTGTCAACAGGCTGGCTTTGGTTATGGGTTGCCAATCACGCGCCTCTATGCAAGGTATTTCCAGGGAGACCTTCAACTCTACTCTATGGAAGGCTACGGCACTGATGCTGTTATTCACCTGAAGGTATGTGTCCTGTGTGTAAATCTAAAAAAGAAAAAAAGAATTAATACATTTTTTGTCCATAAGCTGGATGACTGACATTTAGAACAAATTGTTTTCCCTTTGATATCTTCCATGAGTCAACATTAATCTTTGTGATCGATTCACAGACAGATCAGAAGTACTCAGATTTTTTTTTAACCACTGAAAATCATCTTAGATATGGAAATATAAGCTGGTTAGTGATGTGTTCTGGGATTAGCTATGTAGGTTCTGCTTATGTAATATGAGATGTGCTCTTTGATCAATTTGGATTTGCATGGGCCCATTCTTGGGGATTAGTGAATTAATTAACTACAATTTTAATCAATCTTGGCTCTACTTTTTATATCAAAGGACTGGTTTAATGCATTAAACAGCTTATTGAAAGTATTATTTGGATGGGAAACGATTTCTGGAAATCTGTTATGTTGCTGGATGATGTTTGTGATGATTGTCAAATTCGATAAGTGATCTCCATATAAATTACAGAGACGGAATGTCTACATGATATACACTTCGTCATCATACCAAAAAAAATGGAATATATAGAATAGTCTCTATCTTTTATTATGAACTAGAAGTTTTACTAGACATTTACAATCCATGCTGTAATCCTCAATTTTTTTCATTTTTATTAGAAGCACTTGTCAGAGGGAGTGTGTCCATGCACAATGAACTTGATTATTATAACAATAATTGACCTAAAGCTGCCAGAAGCATCACTTCTCTGAAAAGGCTTTTTGAATAATGTCTGTATTTTGTTGTTCGTCATTTAAAACTCATCCAAAACCTGGCTTCAGTTTAGTTTCATCAGAGTATGACAGGAAAAATGCACTTCCTGGAGTGTCTCCATATTTATGAAAATGATGGAATATTATAGACATGTCAATTCGTACAGGATATCTGTTACCTGGGGTTATTTCTATTGATTATTTTGTAGACTGTAAAATTCCGCATAATCTTTCCTGACAGATTGGGAAAGGAATAAATTCCCAGAGCTACTCCGTTAATAATTATACTATCCTACCTTACCATGTAAAGCCTTTCCAATCCAAATAGGGCTTAAACCTGTATGTATAAATAACATGGTGTGTTTTTTCCCCTCAGGCTTTATCCACTGACTCTGTGGAAAGGCTTCCAGTGTATAACAAGACAGCTCTACGGAACTATAAAGTGAGCCAGGGAGCAGACGATTGGTGTGTGCCAAGTAGAGAGCCCCTGGATCTGGCAGTATTCCGGCTGGCCAAATGAAGACCTTCTGCTTGTCTGGAGTCTCCTGGCTCAAAATAAATACAGTCCTAGCATTAAGCATCTCACATGGGGACCAGAAAGAGCAATACGGTGTCGGCTTGAAGCCGGACACTCAACATGAAGCCTTATGGTGTCTCTTGTATCACTAGTTTATGCATGTAATGGCTTTACATCTGCATCATAATCTGCACCCATGAATAGTTTTTTGTGGTTTGCGAAAAATCTTTTTTTCCACAGTGTTAGACCAAGCATGCATGAGTGAGAGTGTCCAAAAAAAAAATCCAAATGGTCAGTCGAAGATTACAGCTCTCTTTTATGAAAGGTTTCAGTGTGGGAGCGCCTGAGCTGCTAACTTTGTTAGTGTGTAGGTGGACGACAGCATGATCTTCCAGGGCAGATGGTGGAGTCAGTGTGCAGTATAAGACCTGAGCAGAGCAACTTCATGAGAGACATGATAGAAAAGGCCAAAATGAGTTGTTATTGAAAGTCAAATATGAATAATACAGCGATTTGTATAAGAGTACAATCTCAGTATTGAGTTATAACATCATCAGTTATAATGTCATCAGTGGTTAATGCAGGGAGTATATTGTTGAACATCCATCTTCCAAGTCAGATGATGACATAGTGGATTAGTCTACATTGATTAGAAGAAAAGTGGCCCATATTTAGAGACCAGAATTGAAAACCTCTGGGTTCATGAATCACCTCAGTGATGTGACATGTCCGTATTATAAAGCTAGACAAAATAATACTGCTGCAACAGTGTTTACATAGAAAGCTTCATATTTTTGTTATGAGCTTTTCAAAACCAGCGTCTCTTTGTTGTTGATTTCATTCATATGCATTCTCAATTATATGTTATACTGCTATATTGTATTCTTAATTGTTGTATGTAAGGCCAGTCAACAAGAAGATATTCTTCCAATTTCAAACATTTTTTGTGCCTCTACTTTTGGAATTGTATTTACTGTATTAAACGAACCAGCTGTTCTGAACTTGAACCATGCAACTCTTAAGTATTCTTATATAATAATTTATATAATAAAAAACTATTTTCCATTGTATCTATTTTGAATGTAAATATAATGGAAATAAACATGACATTTCATTACATATCCATCCATCTTAAGTTATTTTTTGCTTCAAAACGTCATGTAATCCTATCCTAGTCAGCATGGTGCCAATTGGCCACCAGATAAACTGCATAAACTTTCATTGTATCACGCAAGGCCTAAATATCAAGCCCTTATATATATATATATATATATATATATATATATATATATATATATATATATATATATATATATATAAGGGCTTGATATTTAAAATATATAAAATATTTAAAATATATAAAATAGCAACTGTGTGTTATCATGTCACATGTTGGGCATTTGCCCACTCAGCCAAAGGTTGTAGACATGTGCAGTAAATAACTTCCTCTGAAAGGTTACACGCAGAGAGAATACACACTGACGTGTTTATCTGGAGTGACTGAATGGAATAAAAGCATTGATAAGTCCTCTTAAAATAGATGAAAATATTAGCAACAGGTTACATAATAAGAATCTAATGGGTCTAATAGAGAACAAGGGTTGAGAATTTGTTAAACCAAATGACAATGTAGTGGAGTTAAGTGAATTTCTGTTCTTCTCTTGAAGAAGAGAGAAAAAAATCATGAATAAAAGTGCAACATTTGTAAAAAATAAATAAATAAATAAATAAAATAATAATAATAATAATAATAAACAAATAAATAAATAAATAAATACATTTTTAAAAGAATACCCCAAAGAGATTTTGTCTTTGTTGGTTTTTTTTTCATTATTATGACTTCAAAAACTTTTTTTTTGTAAAGTGAAATGTTATTCTGAATGTTGCATGTTAGAATTTTATTTCTCTCTTACTCTAGCTTTTTTCCCCTCTGTAAACATTTTTATAAGACAATAGTCACACAAGACTTCAAGGATATATTTATAGATTTATATAAATTATAAATAGATTATAATTTTACATAAACATACTTTTGATGCAAAAATACATATTTACAATAAATCTGTTCTATACAGTGATTGAAATGACTAGAATTTGATATGCTGTTTCTGGATAATGTTCTACAAGTCTTTGAAAATCTCTGAAACTATACTGGATGGCACCATTTAGTCCAAAATACCCACATAGATGTTCAATGAGGTTGAGATCAGAAGATATGAGTAGCAGGGACTGTGACGTCCATAACATACTGCATACTGCATCATTTTCATGCTCATCAAACCATTCAGTGAGCACATCGTTTTCTGTGGATGCAGACAACGTGATCCTGGAAGAGAGATCTCCAACTCAGATAGAAATATTTCATCACAGGATAAATCTGATCAGTCCGAATAACTTTGTGTTGATTTGCAGCGACTCTCTCTAAAAAGACAAGTAAATAAGAGAGCTTCTTTTTTCCCTTTCTTATCTGTGTATCTTAAAGGAATGCAGATCAGCTCAAATTACCGTACATGGCACACTGTGTAATATATCCCTATTGGTGTTCTATTAGGCTGACTAGGTGGGCTAGCTTACTGTGCTCAACTCGAAAGGGCCTGAACCTTGAATGTAAAGCAAACACTAATGTAGTACCTTTTCTTTTCTTTTGAAAAGAAAAAAAAATGTTGTTTATTTTTTTGTGTGTGTGCAGACTATCAACACAGATATGAAATGGCATAAAGAGAACGCCATAACAGACATGCAGTTCTGCATATATATATATATATATGTGTGTGTGTGTGTGTGTGTGTGTGTGTGTATATATATATATATATATATATATATATATATATATATATATATATATATATATATATATATATATATCCAGTAGAGGGCCTCGGTGTGTTCCTTTCTTCAAAAGCAGGATGGTGTGAAAGTGGCAGAGATGTGCAAGTACAGAAGAGAAGAGAACTGCTACATGGAGCCAGTTCCAGGAAAACTTCAGGAGGAAAGAACAGCACATCACCATAAACAGTGCAGTGTAGAGTGGAAAGAGGAGAGGGGTCAGACGTGTGCTCCCTGCAGAAACTTCTAATATGATTGTGATATAATGTGTTCTCTCTGTGTGACATGCCTTGAATAGCTTTGCCTTGTTTACTGTGCTCATGAGGACTGCTGATGGTGCTCTCATCCCCACATACTCCATATCACGTTATTACATAGGCACAAGTGATCACTCATTCAACACTTATTTACTGACCTTTATTAACACTGGAAGGTGTCAAGTTATGTCTACTTAACTGTGAGAAACAAGACACCCTCCAGATGTTTCTGTCTATAATATTATACATAGATTAGCATGTGTAACATTTTTTCTGTATAAGAAAACAAATAGGGTTTGGCTATTCAAACAAGCAACAAAAAATGGAATCACAACATTTTAGAGCAAAATTTTTAAAAAGATATATAATTTATTAACAACATACAATTTCTTTCTCTCAGTTCCTTGTATAACAATTTTACAATGTGACCAATGATAATACCCATTTGCAATTTTATATATATATATATATATGTTTCATAATGTTTTATTTATTTTTCTCGATTATATAATGATTATTACTTCATTTATTCTTTTCATTAACTTTATGTATTTATGTAAGCGGACTGGATAAACAGCAAAGATTTCATTATAAACATTTGTCATTCCTATTGAGCATGTATGAAAATCCCATTTTAAACTACCTCACTATTGCCATCCTGTGTCCTTCTTATGTTACTGCAGTTTGTTATAATATTTTTGTGTGTAGTGCAGTCATCATGACCCTTTCTATTTCCCTGTACTTCTTAAACCTAAAAGCATGCTTCCTTAATTCATGCTTGGACACACACGTTAGGTTTTGTTGTACTTCCTGTACACATTTAAAGTAGGGATTTGAAACATTTTAAGACTGAAATCCTTTCCAAACATTATAATTTTTTTTGTATAATAGCACCGCATGCTTTGCATGTGATATACAGCTTAGGAACAATGGATTGATAGTTTTATGCATATAAGGTTTACGTGTAGAAAGAAAAAGTCAAAAGCTACAAATATTAATGGTGTTATTTTAAGATCTCACCCATCTAAGTTTCTGCTGATAGGGTCAGAACCTTTCACTTAGTCTAACCAATGACTGAGCATGTGCGGTTACTGCCTGTTACTTACATAAGCAAAATTCTAAACAGTCATATAAGATACTGTAAAACTGCACCACAAAACCCTTTCTGTAATGCTGTATCTTTGCCACCAAAAGTCAAACAGCTTAAAAGAAAAACAGATATATTAATGAGCTTTTAAATGAAAAGTTATACTGATTTTCCATTTTTTGCTAACAACATACAGTTTATATCATACAGTGTGACATACATTCAGTTATTTGTATAACATAGTGCAAATCACTATTTATAAAAGAGAATTCATCAAAATTAATTAGTCCAACTACAATGTTATGCATATAAAATACCAAACTCGGATCTACAGTCCCTTCTGAAACTATTGGAATGGCAAGACCAGTTCATTTGTTTGTGCTATATACCAAATACATTTGGGTTTGATATCAAAAGATGGATATGAGACAAGAGTTTAGGATTTCAGCTTTTATTTCCTGGTATTTATATCTAGATGAGTTAAACAACTGAAAACATAGAACCTTTTGTATAAGACCTCCCAACTTTTAGCTGAGCAAAATTATAGGAATGTCTTGAAACTGCATCAAGCCTGTGACTCACTGGCATCACCAAATGGTTGGTTTCTTCTTTTGTGATGCTTTTCCAGGCTTTTACTGCAGCCTCTTTCAGTTGTTGTATGTTTTGGGGGGTTTCTCCCTTCCATCTGCTTGTCAGGAGGTGAAATGCTGCTCAGTTGGGTTAAGGTCTGGTGACTGAACAGAATGTTTGTGGCTCATCTCTGTATTTCTTTTGCAAATTCCAATCTGGCTTTCCGATTCTTACTGCTGATGAGTGGTTTGCATCTTGTGGTATGGCCTCTATCTTTCTGCTCTCAAAGTCTTCTATAAAAATGGTAGATTGTGATACCTTCACCCCTGCCCTGTAGAGGTTGTTGGTGATGTCACTGACTGTTGTTTTGGGGGTTTTCTTCACAACTCTCACAATGTTTCTATCATATGCTGTTGTTGTTTTCATTGGCCATTTGATGTCTGTTGCTCAGTACACCAGTGGTTTCTTTCTTTTTCAGGACATTTCAAATTGTTGCATTGACTATGTCCAATGTTTGTGCAGTGTCTCTGATTGATTTTCCCTCTTTTCTTAGCTTCAAAATAGACCAATAGACAACTCTCTGACCTTCATGTTGGCTTATCTTTTTTAACAACAAATGCAGTCTTCACAGGTGAAACTGAAGGCTAAAACCAAGAGTAGATGTTCAGAGCTATTTATTGTTTGAACAATCAATCTAACAGGACACACCTGGGTAACAAGAAACACCTGTCAGTCACATGTTCCAATATTTTTGCTCACCTACAAATTAGGTGGTTTAATACAAAATGTGATATGCTATATGTTGTTTAATACATTTTTACATATAAATATCAGGAAATAAAAGCTGAAATTCTAAACTCTCTTCTCAAATTCATCTTTTGATCTCAAATAAAAACGTCTTCAGTCTACAGTAAAAAACAAATGAGCTGGCCTTGCTGTTCCAGTAGTTTGGGAGGGGACTGTACTGTCAGGCAAAATAATCAATCTAGAATCATGAAATGGAAGATTTCCAGGCAGAAGTGGTTTTGAATATATAAATATGTCCCTAACATCGTCAGTGGGTTGACTTTCTCTAACATACAGCAAAGCATACAATAGATTGAGGAATCATATTTAATACTGCCCAAACATTGTCCAATACTAGTCTTAATACTATAATACAGGTTTAAGAAATAAGTCTAAGAAATAATTGAATGGTATTGTTGCAGATAACACCCGTCTTGGTTAAAACAAAAATAAAAAAAATAAAAAAATAAAAAAATAAAAAAGGAAATGTACTCATTTCTATGCTCTTAGAAACTACTGTTTTTAGTTCACTATTCATGGGATTATTTGATTATTTTAATTTATAGCATGGGTCTTAAGTCATATCTTCAAAGGGCCAGTGTGGCTGCAGGGTTTCATTCAAGCAGGAGTAGACATGAATCCACTTATTTTATAATATAAACAACAACAACAACAACAACAACAACAACAATAATAATAATAATAATAACAAATATTATTATTGTTGTTGTTGTTGCTGTTATTATTATTATTATTATTATTATTATTATTATTATTATTATTCATTCATTCATTCATTCATTCATTCATTCATTTAATAAATTCTTTCTTGGTCTTCAAACGACTATTAGGTGAGGCTCGTGTTTGACAATGAAAACCTGTCAAGATAAAACTGACCCCTAATATACAGCATATTAACTATACTTAACACAGACCTACTATAGTTGGAAAGCTTTTGTTTTTTTTTGTTTTTTTTATTTATCTCATCAGCAGTTTCTGACTATAGCAAGTTTTTGTGTGCATGTTACCATCTTCCATTTGAAGTGTAATACCAAAGACAATGGTGTGAAAGACTAACTTCCTTTTTAATGCATGCTGCAACTTGCCTTGGTCTAGTGTAGTATATAAAGTCAGTACGCAGTGTTTTAGGTTTCAATTGTCAGTGATCTTTCCTTGTGTGAAAAGGTAAGAAACCAGCTGTCTAATAATAATAATAATAATAATAATAATAATAGAGTGAGTGCCTTTTGCATTTTTGTTACCAATAATATAATATAATTGCTTTATAGTATATATATATATATATATATATATATATATATATATATATATATATATATATATATATATATATGTGTGTGTGTGTGTGTGTGTGTGTGTGTGTGTGTGTGTGTGTGTGTGTGTGTGTGTGTGTGTAAAAATTATAAATGTGCAAAAGTTTTAGGCACTCTATTTTTTTATATAGATTTTTTATTTGACTTTATTTTATCAGTACAAAAATTATTTTAGATTCCCAAACATTAGTTTTCTAACACAAAATCACATGTTACAGAAGAATGTTTGGATCTCATTAAAGAAAGCAGCATATTAGGTAAAAGTAAACTTTTCAGACAAAAGCACAATGAACGCTGCTGGGTTTTTCTGCAAAAATAGGAAGCAAGTGTGACAGTCAAAGTCTCCAGAAGAACTGTGACTGATTCTGCATTTTGTCACACCAAATATTGACTGTTTAATTTACAACTGTTTACTTTACTGTATTTTTTTTAATGTAGAAACATTTAATTTAATTATTTTAAAGGCATCTTTGCTCTACAGCCTTTCGTTGCATGTGATTAAAACCTTTGCACAGTACTATACACACACACACACACCCCACCTCGTGACCCGAGTCCCCTGGGATAGGCTCCCTGTGACCCTGCATAGGATAAGCGGTACAGAAAATTGATGGGTATATATATATATATATATATATATATATATATATATATATATATATATATATATATATATATATATATATATGTATAAAATTGTTACTTACTGAAGAATTTATTATATGTAGATGGCTGTCTCAAACATTCAGATGCTTTCAGTGCTGTTGGTCTGTATGGCAAGTACAATGCAAACTGATGGATCGGTAAGCATGAATTAAACATAAAACCCCCTTTTAAAAAGATATTATACATATATTCTGATTTATTTTTTAAATGTCTAGCTGATACGGCCTGTCCAATAACAATGCTCCAAAATATTATTCAGACTTACTTAAGGTAATAATGATCTATCTCTGAATAATTGCAATTGTGTTTTAGTATGCACTCAAAATGTGGAGCAACGAAGACCAGGCACTTCAAGAACAACTCAGTTTTATGTATAAGGTAGAGAAGAACCACACAACATCTTCTAGTAACTCACACATCATCCCATAGACTCTACATACAATCCTCTGAATTTTTCAGGAAATAGAAGCCCTGAGACAAGAACAAAGTTGGATGAAACAGAAACAAGAAGACATGACACAGGTAAGAGCAGTATAAAATTCAGCCTAACTTCATGGTGTAAAAGTAAACATATTGATAAAAATGATGGATTTGAATCAAAGTATATACATATTTGTGTAGGTGGTGTTGCATTGTACACAAACGCAAGCATACACAGATAAGGAGGTGAATATGACATCCCTGGAAAAAGGTCAGTATATCGACCTTTTAATCTCTTAAAATACATAAAATACATCAGGCTATTTTATTATCCATATCTGGTTTCCTAGTAAACATGATATAATATTATATTGAAACATACAAGAGGATAAAAATGACATGTCTGATGGTTACATTACATTATACGTTACATTACATTACATTATCTAATGGTTTTCTTCCCTGCTGTCTTGGCCAGGCAGCACCTCTATGCTGTATTCCTTTCCCCAAGAGGAGGAAGATGATGACACTGATGAAGGCTTCGACCCCTGTAAGAAGTACAAGTCACTCAACCAGGACTGGAGAGCTACCAACTACAGCACCAAGCAAGTTTCCTGTGATCGCAACGTGCAGTGGAATGGCTGGTATCGCCTGTTCTACAGGGGTAAAAGCATCCAAATGCCTGAGCTGTGCGTGAAGAAGGAACGCTGTGGAACACATGCACCGCTGTGGTTAGTAGGTGGCCATCCACGCAAACGTAACATAATCGTCACACGCAAAGTTTGTGGCCACTGGAACGGTAACTGCTGCGCCTTCAAATCCCCTCCAATCCAAGTGAAAGCATGTCAGGGCAACTACTATGTCTACAAGTTTGTCCAGCCACCGACCTGTCATCTGGCCTATTGTGCAGGTGAGAGCTCAGATGTGATTTCCCCGATTCAAACACAATTTTCTAAATGTTATTAAACATTTCAGACATCAAATTCATGATTGTGTTTTTGTGTAAACCTTGTTTCAGATGTTAACACTCTTATCTGTGGGCAATGTAAGAAAAATGAAATTTGTACCAGCAAGGACAAGATCAAGTGGTTTTGCAAGAAAACAAAAAGAAGAGGCAAGTATAAATATTTTCTCCATGTTACATATTTAAGTCTAGCTTAATTCTAACACACAAATTCAGGAAAGTTAGAGAGAAACTTAATTCTGTAGATCAGCTAAATATTCATACATAGATTTAGATAGAGGGGTTATGTCTTTATTGTACCATCATTACAACATTCTTCTTTCTCTTACAGTGAAAGGCAAAGTGCACTTCTTCGTTGCCTACCCTGGCTCACTGTCTGGCAAAGTGAACCGAATCCAGTACAGGAAGGTACATGTGAATGTGGGTGGGGCCTTCAACAGGCGCACTGGTGTGTTCACGGCTCCAGTCGCGGGAATTTATCAGTTCTTCTTCTCCACTCAGTCGATGAATGGGCTTAAGACTGACCTGTGGCTTGTTGTGAATGGCTATTGGGTTTCTGTGTCTCACACTCATGTCAGCGTCTCAAACTCAGTAGGAAATCTTTCAACATACATGACCACTCTGCGCAAAGGTGCCATAGTATATGTGACCCATAACTGTGGCAACTCCTGGGCTAACTCAGCATCCAACACCATTGTATTTGGGGGTTCACTGCTTTTAGTACAAAGATGAAGGAAGAGCTTTAGCTACCACCTGAATATGTTTTATAATGAAGATTGTGAAGCTATTTCTATTCCATGTACGTTATCTTAATATACAGCTGTCAGATGGGGCCTAGGAAATTATGTGTAAATTTTAATTGGGTGTAATGGTTGCATATGTACGTGTGTGTGTGTGTGTGTGTGTGTGTGTGTGTTTGCATGCTTTTAAAAATTTGCATGTTACTGTTTGAGTATTATCATGCTTGATTGTCTTGCTTTGTATAATTTTGATCCTTGCCTAATTTTTTTGTAATTCATTCCTGATATTAATGAAGTACTTTCTCCTGTGCCAGCTGCAAAATAAATTCCTGCATCCTCTCTTTTTTTTCCTTGACTAATATGCCTAATATTGTGTGTAGTTAACATTGTATGCTTGTGATTCCTTGTTATGAACATAGTGGGGCAGCAAAGTTACTTCAGTGTTTAATAGTCTGAACATACACAAGATGGCCCCTGAACCACTGGTAATTTAACACACATCTGTCAGGAAACCTGTAATAATTTTTGTAATGTTCTTGTGTGGTTGTTGAAGGTGTGATCAATAAAATTCCCTGTAACATTCATGTTTAAGGGTTTACCTCAGGTAATGCCAAACTCCACCAACTGAATGACCTTTGCACTCCTCTATCAGATAAAAAAATGTCTTGAACAACAGCTAGAACATGTAATGTATTTCAACCAAATACACTGTGGTTGTCTTACATTGCTAAAATCCTGTCTTTACACATGTGTTTATTTTGGTGATTCACCTCTGAAGCCAGTTCCACAGCCATGTGGAGCTCTGTGAGGCACACACACACTGCGAGGTTTAGGTCTGGCCCTTGAAGAGGAGGAGCAGCTCTTTTACAGTATCGGTTCAGAAAGTGTGTGAGTCAGAGGAGCTGAGGGAATTTCACACACACAGAGGCATGGAGCTGTACTCACTTTAGCAGGGACAACACAACACTCAGAGGCAACAAGTCGCCCAAAATGATCTAAGGACAAACCGCGGTTTACGCTGGACTTCGGGAATCAGGAAATAACCAAATCAGTTTCTTTTCTTTTAATATAATTTCAAGGAAACGTGTGAAAAGTAAATGAATTTCAGATATAGCACTTGCTAACGGATAATGATTTATAATTTAACTTCCTTCGCATTGTCACTTTTATAAGCTGGGTGCACTGCGCTACGTTCAACTGCTCTGCCGTTTTGGCCGAAGTTTGGTGGTGAAGAGTTGTCGTAGGTTTTTGTTTTTATACAAACAAAGCGCATTATGGCCGAACACGAAAGTTTGGAGTTTGGAAAGGCTGATTTTGTTCTTCTGGACAATGTGTCTTTGGAAGAGTTCATGGCCAACCTTAAACTCAGGTAAGCAGAAGCAAGCCGGTCGTTCACCTTCACTGGGTTACACACACTGGCCGTGTCAGCCAATGTTTCCTAGAAACTCTAACGCATGAGCGTTAAGTTTCATGTGGGTAACCGGTTTTCTTCCTGATTTAGAAATAATTTGAGGAAAATTTCTCCCCCTTCTCCTCTCTCTCTCTCTCTCTCTCTCTCTCTCTCTCTCTCTCTCTCTCTCTCTCTCTCCTTCTCCTTTTCTCTTCTCTCTCTTCTCTTTTTGCTAAAGCATTTGTTTTCATCTGTTGTCAGTCTGTTTCTCAGTAGGTTTATTCAGTTTCCCTGCTGGACAAAAAAAAAAACCCTACATAAACCATCAGAGAAATTCTAATGTTTTCCACTACAAATGCCATTACAAAACATCAGCTAACCATTACCATAATCGGTCCTTAATAGTATCTACTAGACATAACATGCCACCGGTAGAAAGCAACAAATTACCAGTATAGGCCCACAGGGATCATTACAGTTTCCATTAAAACCAATACAATTCCCATTATAACCATCAAAACCATTATAAATTCTATATGGTTTTCTATTGTCTTTTTGATCAGGGTTGCTGCTTATGTTTATAAGTTTCTGATTCACTTATCTGCAAAATGCTCAATATGTTTTTATACCCATATAACTTATCTATGCACACAGATCAGCTTAGTATAGATATTGGTATGACTGTGGGTTAATATGAAACACTAACAAAGAATAACGTCCCACAAAATTATATGTTGATGTCACATCCTCAAAAAATATCTGTGTAAGTCATCCAGGTCATTAAAATGTCTAGTAGTAGTAAGTCAAGGTTTAAATAAGTTTTGCTCTACAAATCAAGTCACTTAAACTATTAGATATATAAATGAAACTTGTATTCAAACAAGCTGAGTTGACCAAGTTCACTGTATTAGTGGATGATTGTACAAGATCTTTGGTGGCAGTTCACAGTAATCAGGCTAAAGAAAGGAGAAAATGTCTAATTTATGTATGCTATAATAAAATATCCGACTTGGATTTCGTGGAATTTGTATTCTGTAACCACTTTTAAATTGAATTTTACCATTGTAATACATGTTATAAACAAAAACCAGTATGGTTCTCCTGAGCAAACACACTCTATATTTTTAGGCACTGTGATGTACAAATTAAATTCATCTATCATGCACAGGCTAAATTACAGAGGTTTTTATTGCCTTCTTTTACAATCATATTTGCCATGTGTTTCTATGCATAGTGCACAGCGATTGCATTAACCTCAGACTGCACCTGTTCAGGTTGGGTGCAGTGTTTGGGTTAGAGGGTGTGAATCATGGAAATTCTCCTCCCATCTTTAACCTTACAATAACTACAATGCTTTTTTCAAAGCTCAGCAATTGTATTATAGTACTGATGATGAAACATCTACATGTTAATTAGTTTCTAGTTGTTCACTTGCTTTACATTGTAGCTCAATACATGAAGCTGAAGTCATCTGAGAGATTAATAACTCTAGTCATACGGGATACATTTTTTGTAATGTTTGTTTAGTGAAAAATGTATTAAGTTTGATTGCAGTGACAGTAGGGCTATATAGTGTCCTTGTTTGACTAGCTATTATAGAGTCCCGGACTGTGTGTGTTTTGATTTTCTGCAAGCCGGAGATGGCGTGTGCACTTTGTTATGTGCAGAGGGTGTGACCAGACATGCTTCCTGCTACTTCCTCTGCTCCACATCTGTGTGTCTGGAGCTCCGTATACAACAGATAAAGCAGGGGGCACTTTAATAATTTATTTTAAAAGTTCTAAAAATTTATGCAACAGTTTTAAGTCATGACTTTTATTTAGGCCTATAAGTCTTTACAAATTGCTGGGTAGAAAACATTATAGATGATACTTTATTTCATACCTTTCATCATGGATATTCTATTAGCTGTGTTTATAAAGATAAGTCAGCCTTCAAATAGCAGTCGTTCCATAGAAAACAAGAGACTAAATATATAACAGTTGGGATTAAAGCCTTTTCTTAGGATTAAGGAAATGGGGCATTTTATGAGAGAACCTCCTTCTAGGGGAGTTTAACATTCAGGACTGAATCCCCCACTCAGCTGTCAGAGACCACTTATGCTCAATGTGTAAGCTAAACAAATGTCAGTACAGTATAGTATGGTGTTTTATATTTTAACTGTTCTACAGGCTGTTTACATGAGTCCCACATGCTGAACAAGAAAAAGTTTGAGTAGTGCACAGTTAATGTGCCCTCATTGCCTGCCTTTATATGGCAGTGTTTTGTCTGCCTCGAGGATCTTGGGAAACATCTGCACATTTCCAAAAACAATTCTGAGGGCTGACTGGGACATTTTTCTGAATTTTTCCCAGCGGTGCCCCTGATAATGCAGATGAAATAGCTGATTGCCACTACACCATATCAACAGTATGACTTGATCTTCCCCTGCTACCTCTCTGTCTCACACACATCCGGAGGCACTCTGTAAAGAAAGTCAAGCCGAAACTGATGATAAAAAAGAAAAATCTGGTTTTTAGGTTTGTTGGAACAAAGTTAGAAATGATGTTTGTCCCTCCTTCTTTTATAATACTTTAAAAGCAAATTAACAATGTATACACATGCTTTATCCCAAGAATACACTGTTGCGATATTTGTCAATGTTGTTAGTCATTATCTATCTATTGCTTATTTGCAATTTTTTAAATCTAAAGCCTAACAGCTAATCTTTAAAGATTATCACACATTTAACAAATACTTGTTGGCTTAGCACCCTCACAGATGTCGTTTATAACAGGACTGGAAGAACCATCAATGTAGCACACTGTGAAAAAAGAAGACATTGGTCTGCCATCTGATCTGGTTCCTGTGTGCCTGATCCTTGTTGAAAGTCCTTTGTCCATAACTAATGGAGAATGTGGTGTCTGAGGCAGCAAAAGGTTGAATCTCAATGTGTATCAAATGAACACAAGCAGTCATTGTGGTGCTCATTCAGGACTGATATGCCACTAGAACCTGATCAGCTGGTTGTTAGAGATCTTAAGTATTTAATTCCTATGCAACTATGAAACCAAAGGACAAATGGGCACAGCGCCTCTCCCATTTCAAGGACGTAACCATTCCCTTGTTGCCTTAACAGCAGGCTCTTGCTGCATGGGTCCCAGCTGTGACACATGGCAACCTGATTCCGTCTCTGTAGAGCAGGCGCACAGATCAAAGTCTCCTTGGAGCACCGGTGCAATGAACTAGGCTTGACGCAAAGTTAAAGGTTCTTGTTCCTCTTTCTGCATGAATATGAATGGTAAAGCAAAATATGGCCATTCAATGGGAGGAAATTAATGTTAAAGTGCACACGATGTTATCTGTGTAGATAATTTATTATTATTATTATTTAAAATATCCCAGAACAGCATAGAAGGAATATTTTCCATAGACTTTGCTAAAAGCGTGGAGGATTCACCTCTTGCTCTCAAACATTAAGATCCTTGGCCCAGAGATCTATCAGCTCTCTAAAGTCTGGAGCAGTGGCATGCTTGCCCATAGTTAGGGCTTCTTCCTTGGCCAAATCTCCCATAGTTCCCTCTTTGTTCCTCCTGCTAATAAAAATAGACAGACGAAGAACACAGTGTCCACTGCAGTGCTGACTCTTGTATACATGGAACAACTAAAATCTTAATTATCTTTGCTAACAAGGCATTATCGTTTGAAAAGAAAGTTTTGGAAGTTTGGAATTGTCACCATATTAAGCTTTGAAATTACATTACATGCTCTGTGGAAAAAAATATATATAAACGCATATAAAAGCTATGATTAAGTAGGGACTTTTTTGTCTTTTTTTGGTATGTTACAGCTGTACTACAGATATTAGCACCAACACTTGTGTGATTTTTATTACTTCGCCCCTACTTTCCCTCTCTTTCCCATCACTTTCCCATGTGTAACTCGTTGGTATTTCACCGTAGCCAGTTCCTACACTTTACAAGTTAAAAAAAGCAATACGACTACGCTGTAATGGTGAAAATATTTCTCTTTTTCCTAAAAGGCTGGATTAGGGGTTGTTTTTTTTTGTTTTGTTTTGTTTTTTTTCTTTTCTTTTTTTTCAAAAACAGGCCCCTTTCTCTCACTCTCATGCTAAGAAAAGGGTTAGTCTCACCACAAAAATTTTCATACAACCCTAATAATCTGAAACACATTACTGCCCTTACATAAACAGAGCTGTGCATTTTGGCACTTATTTCTATTCAAAATAAGATCTAAGACGTGCAGACGTCTCATTTGTGGACTATGAGCTTTGGCAGATGGGCAGTAAGAGAACTAGTAATGTTTGAGATGCTCTCATTTCTTTCTGCTTTCCCTTTCATTCTTTGTTCCTTTGGCCTCACTATTTTTAGGGTGGCAGTTGATTCCTCAATTCCTTGGTATCTGTTTTTCTTTCCCATGTTTCTCAATTGTTCCAGATTTGTAATGAGGAATAGTATGTGATTATATTGACACATGATTGATGTAAAATAATAAAATCTTTGTTTTAAAAATTGTCATGTAGGAAGGAAAAATAAATAAATGTCTGGGCAGTTCCATTTTTAGAGACTCTATTCGTGTACCATGAGATTGTGGCTATTCTTTTCTAGTCCTTTATTCCCCCATGTTATTTGAACTGGATATTAAGGCCTTGTGGTTGAACTGACTATATGTTGAGAAGCAAACCTTTAATTTGGTTCAGGAGCACATTCAGCAATCAGGCATGGAGAAGTATGATGTGTAAATGTGAGATGTTGCTAACGTGGAAAAGAGGTTCCATCATTCTGGAGCGGCTGTCCGGCTACCTGTTGATACAAAGCTCTGCTGGCAGAGTGGTGAAATTGTGCAGCCAGATTTGAGTGCACTCATTCTGGGCGGGACGCAAACTTAGGGAGCACTTTTAAGTCCACTTTGCTTCTCCACCCTCACTCATTTATTTACAGTACATGATGAATCAGTATCCCTGTTAAGCTTCCTTCTCCCTTTTATTCTCTCTCCATTTTCCTCTCTCTTTCTAGGCCTTTTCTGTTTTTTTCATAGCTTTCATTTCCCCCGATCAAAATCCTAGAGCTTTCCTGAAATAACATGCTGAGTAATGTCTGAGTTTGCTGGATGGCCTCATCTTTTTGTCTCTTTTATCCCCTCTCTTTCTTTGGCTGTTGTCCCATCAGCACTTTTGTCTCTGACATCAGGTCAGGATCAAGCCCATGTGCTAAAGAGAAGGTGGCCTGTGGCCAAGCCTTACCACCAGATCTACTTAAGTCACTTTATTACCCACTTCTGAAACCAGATTCCTGAAACCTGCCCCTTTAGTCCTGATTGTCAGGCAGACAGGAGAACAAAAGCAGCTCTGATCTCAGCTCCACAGAGGAAGGCACTGGCTAAAGTGACAAATTTCAAATAGTTGGCTCAGCGGTACATCAGGCTAAAATTTCTGAACTATCAACACAGCATTAATACATGTTAATCCTCAACTTTGTGGATCACACTATGAATTCAAGGGTGTACTTTTACTATTAGTCCTTAAAACAGTAATTTGCACTTCAAAAAATGACCTTGTTTTCCCTTCTCTTAGCTCATCCTCTATTTGCAGACCCTATATACATATATATATTTTTTTACCCAACCGCTGATCTTTTGTGATGTGTATACATCAGTGTGTCAGAAAAAGGGACAAGTTGGAAGACCAAGACAGGAGTGTGCCTGACTGAGTGAGTCTAGACTAGCAGGAAGGCATACGACTCATCAGGCCACTGAGATTGATTTGTCTAGTTGGTCAGTGGTGGGACTTTTTGTTTTCTGCTGTAGCTGTCAGTAGTGAGGAAGCTGCTGTTTAGCACCAAGTAGGTGTTACCCTGGCAGAAGTGCTGCTAATGCAACTCCTAGATGTGTCAGAGGAACAGAGCTGGTGGCAGAAAGTGGGTGTAGGAGGCTGGTACTGAGATTACATTCAAAAGCCAAGAAAAAGAGTTGTCCAAGGTCAAATGAAAGATCATGCAGTGAAGCTGCATAAAATGTTGGAATATAATTAAGTTTCTTAAACGACTAGTTTTAGGTTATAATTTTTCTGCCATAATTTTAGTATTTATTTGTTACATCATGCTTTATTTAGGATATGTGTGTTTTTAAAGGGATTTCATTTAAAGCAGAGCTGTACCTCCTTTTCAGGAGATTTTCAGGAGAAATAATTTTGAAAAATCCTTATAAGCTTTACAGATCTTTATCAGAAAGGTTTTAAGAGATGTTTTTCACGCTTGTTCAATGAACCATAAACAATTATTGCACATGCACCTGTGGAACAGTCCTTAAGACACTAAGACACTAGTTTACAGGCGATAGGCAATTAAAGTTACAATAACATAGGACACTAAAGAGATCATTCACCTGACTCTGAAAAACACCAGAAGAAAGATGACAAGGTTTCCTGCTCACCTGCGTGAACATGCCATAGGCCTGCTGCAGGGAGGCATGAAGACTGCAGATGTGGCCAGAGCAAAAAAATTGCAATGTCTGTAATGTAAGACGCCTAAGACAGTGCTACAGGGAGACAGGAAGGACAGCTGATTGTCCTCGGAGTGGAAAATTACATGTAACCATGTGTCTCCCCAGACGTGATCAAGAACTTGCAAATGTCTTGGTGGAAGAGTGGGGTAACATCTCACAGCAAGAACTGTCAAATCTGGTGCAGTCCATGAGGAGGAGATGCACTGTAGTACTTAAAGCAGCTGGTGGCCACAGATATTGACTGTTAATTTTGATATCGACCCCCCCTTTTTGCTCAGGGACTCATTATTCCATTTCTGTTCGTCAAATGTCTGTAAAACTTGTTCTGAGTCTCAGCTGTTGAATCTTTTTATGTTAATACAATTATTTATACATGTTAAGAAATTTGCTGGAAATAAAATCAGAATGTGAGAGGACATTTCTTTTTTTGCTGAGTATTTACAGGTGTATCTCAAAAAATTATAATATCAGGGGAAAAGTTATTTTTTTCCATAATTTAATAAAAAAAAATGGGACCTTCATCTATTCTAGATTCATTACATCTAAAGTTAAATATTTAGAGTCTTTTTTTTTTTTTAATCTTACAGCTTGCAGCTCATGAAAATCAAAAATCCAGTATCTCAAAATATTGGAATAAAGAATTTATAATACAGAAATGTCTAGTGTGAAGTTTCCACAGTCAGTGAGGATTTGGGGTGTCATGTCATCTGCTGCTGTTGTTCCACTGTGTTTTCTCAAATCAAGAGTCAATGCAGCATCTAACAGGAGACTTCATGTTCCATCTGCTGACAAGCTTTATGGAGATGCTGATTTCCTTTTCCTGCAGGACTCGGCACCTGCCCACAGTGCCAAAACGACTAGTAACTACTAGTTGCTGACCATGGTATTACTGTGCTTGATTGGCCAGACAAACTCGCCTGAACCCCACAGAGAATCTATGAGTCACACCAGACCCAACAATACAGACGAGCTGAAGGCCGCTATCAAAGCAACCTGGGCTTCCAGAACACCTCAGCAGTGCCACAGGCTGATTGCTTCCCTGTCACGCCGCATTGATGCAGTAATTCATGCAAAATAATCCCTGACCAAGTATTGAGTACATAAATTAATATGCTTTTCAGAAGGTCGATATTTCTGTATTATAAATTCTTTATTCTAATATTTTGAGATGGACTTTTGATTTCCATCAGCTGTAGGCTGTAATCATCGAGATTAAAATAAAAAGGCTTGAAATATTTCTCTTCATGTGTAATGAATCTAGAATATATGAAAGTTCCACTTTTAGAATTAAATTACAGAATTTTTTTTTCCACGATTATCCTAGGTGAACAAGGGTTAAAGCACTATAGCTGGCAAAATAAAAGGATCGACTAGCAAATAAATCTGATTCATACATGTGCCTCAGGTGTATTTTTTTGAGATGCACCCGTGTAGATGTGTGTATGTGTGTATATATGTATGTGTATATATAATCTCAAAAAAGGGTATTACACATCCTCTTACTGCTGTATGTATGCTGGGTTTTACTAAACAACTGAATTAAATCCAGTTAGAATTTCTAACTGATAAGGTATATATAGTTATAGCTATAACACTTGCCACTTATCTCATTGTTTATAACAGCCATCCTATTATTTCAGACCAAGGCAGTAATGATGATAATGATTAACCATTAACACAGGGTACATAAATGTCATTTAAATCTGACTATAGAACCGAGGCATACTCATTATCAGGTCAGACCCATCATGCACTTTGCTATGCTGTGGGTTCTGGGTCATAATGAATTATTGATGGTAAATTGCATCTAAGGTATAAATGTGGATAAGATAAACATTATAACCATGTTGATATGGTTGAGATCAAAGGAAATCATTGTGTGTGGCCTGATAGGTGTGTAAAAATGCACTGATGCATCATGTTTTTGGATTATTATACACAGTATGATGAATTGTAATATTAATCAATATAGTATGTTCTTATTTATTTAAGAATATTCCCCTATATTAAGCTGTGGTTTTAAAAATGTTTGGGAAATATAAAGCTTGCCTAGTTTTATTTATTTTCCACTGCTGTGTAAATATTTCCACCTAGGGGTGTAAACTTCAGGCAATATGATGCGATACGATTTTAATTCTTAAGGCAATAATTTGACAATTGACAATACCACTTAACATGGTAAACTTGTGAGTACATTATTCATTGGATTGAATTGTTGTGACATGAAAGGCACATACACGCACACCATATGACATTTTCCCATTGCTTCCATTTTTACTGGGGTTTTAACTGATGTCAGGGAATGTTGGTTGCTCTCCACCCTTTATAACGATGGACAAATAACCACAAAAGAGACCCACCCAAACAAGGCTGCAAGCAGTAGTTATCTCTAGCCTGGCCTGTAATTCCACTCTAAAAATGGAGTGGCTCTCACATGGCCTGCAGTGAGGATTTCACGCCTTATCCTAGGTGAGCATGGGTTAAAGCTATAGCTCTCAAAATAAAAGGATCGACTAGCAAATGAATCTGATTCATACATGTACCTCCGGTGTATTCTATTACTGTGAATGCATTCCAGTTTGTTACAAATATCGCAGATAATGAAGGTATGGATGGTATGGGATTTAGGGAGGAGGAGAGTTTGTCACATTCCACAAAAGAAACATCACATTCATTTATAACATATTGAGTTCATAACCATTTTAGTATGCTCACTGACCTGGTGGAGTTCAGTCAAGTTTTGATGAAAGAGTACCAGTGTGTATGTGTAAAGGAGCGCGAGTATGCGGTACAATGCTGCTGCACCAGGCTCAGCTGGGAGTGAAAGTAAGGTGGACTTTTATCTGTATCCAGAGCACCCACTCCAAGGACTGATGGGAAATGGGGCCATGAGGAGGGTTGAGGATGTACCACTATAAACCATTTCTTCACTGTTTTTTTTTTTTTTTTTTTTTTTTTCCAAAAATAAACACAACTTGAACCCCTACTGCCTTTTCATGTCATACTACATTTTATATTATTGGTTTCATTCACACAATAGCACAATATAAAATGTTGCTTAAACTGCAGCACTGCCTGAAGGATCCTATTCTTCCACATTCCTGTGGTGTTAGTTAATATTTTATGCTGAATCTGTTATTTTCATTATACATCAATCTCTCCGAGATGAAGCAGTTGTGTTTTATCAGTGATTTTGTACTATTTCATGCACAGTTGGTTCTGCACTGGCCTGCTGCCTCCTTAAACTAGGAAGTGGTGATGAATTTGGAAATTAATTATGACTATTTTTACACCATGGCGTCAACAGGGTTTATGTACAGGATTTATCTTTCCGCATGCAATTATATTTTGGGCAGGATGCTGTGATGGAACATATATGGCAGCTCCTGTATAAAAGCAGGTGCAGCTCTCTCATTGTTGTGTTGTTCTGTTGGTAAGTGAGGATGTCATTTATGGGGTTGGTTCAATGCTACTATTCTTTTAGGCATGACTCAGTAACCTGCTATCCAAATGATTGGTGACATTTTATAAGAGGAATGGAAGAAGTAAGCATTGGATTATTACAGATACTGGTTCCATAATCCTGTATGTCTTGTATAACTAGAATGCCTCTGACGTATTGCTTAAGCCAGTAGATTGTCAGAACAGTTTGAACTCTCAGAACCCACAGTGCCACAATAGTGTGATTGCATACTGATCTTTATCTCAAATAAAGGACTTAATTAGCATCTTCAAATTTACGGGGACTTTCTAAGTAATGTAGCATTAAATGGTTCAAGGTCATTAAAACTGTGCCCTAATTTGCCCTGTGCTAGCAGGTTTTGTATATACTGGGCCTAATTTATAAATGTTTTCTGATTTGCTTTTAGTGACAGCACAAAACTCTATAAAAGGCAAAGTGGAAACTGACAAAGTGATGACTAAACTGCCATTTTAGTCTGCAAAATTTTCCATTGCAAAAGCTCAGCCATTGCAGTGATTTCTACAGGCAACAATGAACTGTTCCTTTTTGTTAGGTGCCGTTACTTGTCTTAATGTAGTACATTTAAAAAAATTTATTTTCTTTAAATTTTTGTGCAGTTGAATTAAGTAAGATATTTCAGCTTGATAGAATAATCCATATATAGCCATGTGAAAAAATAAGTACCTTCCTTGGTGGATTTGCTAGTATGCAAATCATTATCCTGTTGATACAGTTGAACAGATCAAATGATGCAGAATTCATAGTTGAATCAATGAATGCAAGCTGTCCATTCCCTGAGGCAGCAAAGCAACCCCAAACCAAAACATTTCCACCACCATGCTTCTCCTGAAAAGCTGTTTTTGGTCAAACATGTCTGCTGTTGCTGTTGTCAAACAACTCTATTTTTGATTTGTCTGTCCAAAGCACATTATTCCAAAAGGCCCGGTCTTTGCCTATATGCGCATTGGCAAACTGTAGTCTTGCTCTAATGTTTTTTTTACACAGCAAATGCTTTTTCCTGGCACACCTCCCATGCAGGTCAAATTTGTGCAACCTCTTTCTGATTTTAGAAGCATGCACTTTGACACCAACAGTTGCAAGACTTATTAGCAGATCCTGTGATGAAATTTTGGGTTTCTTGGAGACTTCTTTTTTCATTAGACGGTCTGCTCTTGGGTGAAATTTGCTGGGATGGCCAGTCCTGGACAAACTGGTAGTCGCTTGAAATCTGCGCCACTTGTAGATTATTTTTTTTACAGTGGAATGTTGTGTTTAAGATAATTTGGAGATCCTTGCCAGACTCATGGGCATCCGCAACATTTTTTCTCAAGGCATTACAAAACTTTTTAAGTCTTGAAATGATGACACCACACACCTCAATAGCAAAGGGAACACCAGACACTAGATATGAGCGGTATAAATAAGGCAGGTTCCACGTGCACTCCCTAAGCAGGTTCTAATCAGTGGCACCTGATCTTGAACACCTGATTCTAAGTTTATTGATTTGAAGGTGTGATAAATGTAGGGGTGTACTTACTTTTTCCATGTTTCTGATCTGTTTTTTGTTCAATTCAATTGTGAAAATTGACTACAAAATGTAAATTTGATATCATTTGATAGTGTATCAACTTTATTAATAGGTACTGTTTCAAAGAGGATCAAGTGTTTGCTTGTTGAAATATGTCAAAAAAGCCAACAATCCATGGGATGTACTTATTTTTTCACATGGCTGTATAAGTTTGTAGTAACTTATGCAGTTATTCAATTTGAAGCCTGTCTATCAAGGTGTCTCATACATAAATTATATGGAAACTCAGGAGCTTGAACATTTTTTTCGGAATTATTTGGATTTCTATGGATTCCACATGTTTTTTTTGTAAATGCTGCCAGTGATTTACGAATCAATTTGTTCTTGTCCTGTTTGATAAATGAATGCAGATGGCAATAATATTTATAGTGTCCCCATTTTCCCATGAAGTGGCCACTTTTTATGCGTTCTGTATACTTTCTATATCCTTGTTGCACAAAGGCACACTGATGCTCAGCCATAGGACTTGTGGTGGGTTGTTGTGTAGGGCTGACCTATGCTCCTTACACACAGACATTGCATTGACAGGAGAACAATGGCGCAGGAGACAGAAACAAAAGAACCTTTAACTCCTTCTGAACGACTGCCAGCCTCCCAGGCATCAGTCAGTACAGTGCCAGCATCACAGTTCTGCCACGCGACCCACTGCTCACTCCTCCCTGCTCCAGCAGAACACACAAGCCTTTCTATGTGCACTTTAGCTAAGTTAATGCTTAAACATTTGATCATTAAGCACTGTCCTAAATCCTAAAGCTAGTCCACTAATGTTTAAAAGCTTGTTCAAACAGTCCCTTGTTAGGATTTGATGAGGGGAAATAGGCAAACCATGAGCAAATTAAAATCTACTGATAGTCCAGGTGCACTTTTACATCTATTGTAATTGGTTTTGTGATTTTGATTTGTGGTCCACTTGCCTCCTAAGTTCAGTTTGTTTATATCTGTGTGAACACATCACCAAATCAACCAGATTGCACAATGCCAAATTAGAGTCTGTATGCTTCTTTTATGGTGTCTTATAACTGTGGAGTTTAAAACTAAAAAAGCAACCTAAACAACATCTTGGTTGAATGAAAAGTGTAAAGAAGTAGCTGAGCTCTGGTTCTATATTTTTTCTATAATTTGATGGAAGTGGTAATTCAAGTATGGCATAATATTGATAATAATATTGTAATGTTGTAATACAGTTTCACACTGTTTTATAAGGGAATGCGTTAAAATGTCTATTATCTGCTGTGTGTATACATTTGATTTTGGAAGTTACTGGATCTCGTCTTTTCCTGAAAGAATGAAAGGACAGGTTAATGTTATTTAGACAAAGATTACGGCAACTGTCATCTGGCAGTTGTATGTAGTTGCACTACCAAATTGTATTTAGTTAAATTAAGCCCTTAGGAAAGAAACTGACTGTTTCTTGTTGAGAACTCCACATAATAACATTTAAATTAAATGCCCCTGTTCCTATGGTATGGTATTGTTTGCACAGAAGAAAGAAGGGCTTCCGCATCTGCTAAATTACAGCTTAACTCTTGATTGATCTAAAGAAAAACATGAGACGTAAGATGTGATTTATTTTGTGTGCCTTAATAAGACCATACTTTTCACCATTTCTTTTTGTCCCCTACAAAACCCGTGTCGGCACCATCGGTACAGTGACCATATTGTGTCAATGTAACAGCTTACAGGTTGTTTTAAAAGCAAATAAACCAGACCTGAAAATGGCATAAATACAGCATTTGAAGCATTTACATTCTGTAAATGTACAGCGAGGCAATCATTATGTCTGGATAAACAGAGCTAGCGATGCCTTAAACCGTTGCACGTCCTGATGGGGCAGAGGGAGCTTGGCAGAGGTGTTGGTGGAGAAGAAAGAAAGCTTTATTTTGAGCATGACCCAGGGCTTCTCAGAAGAGGAAGGAAGTGAGGCTTTCATTCTCCAGGGGCCTGAGCCCAAAACAGTCTGCTCCAGCTAGACAGAGAGATTTCCAGCCATTAGCTCTCCATGCTCTACAGCTGGACTGTAAACTGGTGGATTGCTATGTGATTTGGCCTGGTAGCACCAAACACCAAACCTACAATGCACCATTGCAGTAGAGCCTGCGATAGATAAAGTAAATTGTCAGGGATTTGTGTGCTTTATTACAACAAATTCTCTTTGATATTGGTCTGTATTTACAGAGGATTTGTGCGTCTGGATATGGTCTTTGTGTGAGAGTAACTGACTCCATTCAACTATAAATAGATTACTACACTGTCAAAACGTAATCTGAACTCTGTTTTGTGGCTCTTTTGTTTTTAGTGTGTGCAAATGTGAATGCAGTATAAGTGGTCTCTCTCTCTCTCTCTCTCTCTCTTTTAACAACACAAAGTGCAGGCCTCAATACAATACAACGTATGAATTGTGGAAATATATTGCCCTTTGCTGTAACATTCAGATCCAGTTACTTACCAGGTTGTTCTATTCTTTAGGTTTGAAAAGGGTCGCATCTACAGCTACATTGGTGAGGTGGTGGTATCAGTGAACCCTTACCGTGCCATGAACATCTACGGACGGGACACAGTGGAACAGTACAAGGGTCGAGAGCTATACGAGCGTCCACCTCATCTCTTCGCCATAGCAGATGCTGCATACAAAGCCATGAAAAGACGAAATAAAGACACCTGTATTGTTATCTCAGGTTAGCTACACTTGCAGTGTAAAACAATAAAATAAAGATATTGGCTGTGCCTAGAGTTGGCAGTTAGACAAGTTATTGCTCACATAAATATAGATTTATAACCCCTTACATGCCTGTCATCTTGATACTACTTTTTAAATTTTTTTTTATTTTTTAAGTGTTATATTTTTAGTCTACAGTCCCCTCTCAACCTATTGGAACAGCAAGGCCAATGAATTGTTTTTGCTGCAGACTGAGGACATTTGGATTTGAGATTAAAAGATGAACATGAGAAGCAAGTTTACAGTTTTAGCTTTTGTTTCCTGGTATTTATATGTAGATGTGCTAAAGATCATAGCACATTTTGTATCAGACCACACAATTTGTAGGTGAGCAAAACTATTGGATGTTTCTTGTTACCCCGGTGTTTCCTGTTAGATTAATTGTTTAAACAATAAATATTTCTGAACATCTAAGCTTGGTTTTAGCTTTCAGTTTCATTTGAGAGGACTGAATTTTTCTTAAAAATTAAAAAAAAAAAAAAAAAAAAGTCAAAATGAAGATCAGAGTGCTGGGAGATCTATGGGAGTAAAGCAAGCCATTTTGAAGCTGAGAAAAGAGGGACAGTCAAACAGGGGCATTGACAAACATTGGGAATAGCCAGTACAGCAATTTGGAATGTCCTGAATGTACTGAGCAACAGATACTGAATGGGTTGGCCAGAATAAAAACATTAGCTGACGACATAAATATTGTGAGACATGTAAAGAAACAACACCAATCTGCCAGTTTACAGAGAACTGCATGCAAATTAATCGGGAGGAACTTTCTCATGCAACAAGACAATGATACAAAATACACTGCCTACTCAACAAAGGGCTTAGTCAGGGGGGAAAGTGGAAGGTTTTAGACTGGCAAGTATTTCATCTCCTGAAGAGAGAAATCCCCCCAAAACAAACAACAACTGAAAGAGGTTTTGGTAAAGACCTGGAAAAGGCTTGATGCAGTTACTGTAAGCAAGGGATATGCAAACAAATATTAACTGTTATTTAATTAAATTTACTTCAAGACTGATCTGTTCCTATAGTTTGTTTACCTAAAACTGAATGGTCTCATACAAAAGGTTCTATGTTTTATGTTGTTCAACAAATCTAGATGTGCTTCAAATACCAGGAAATAAAAGCTGAAATCCTAAGCTCTCGTCTCATATCCATCATTAGATCTCAACCCAAATGTCTTTGGTGTATTGCACAAACAATTGTATTTGCCTTGCCATTCCAGTCGTTTCTGAGGGGACTTTTTTCCTTGGAACCGCCATCCAGGCTTATATGGGATAAGGAGTGATTAGATCTGTGGTTAGAGCAGAGTTACTCAGCGCTAGCGTAGTATTTTTTTTTTCCCTCACCAACCACAGAAAGAAGTCCTTCACAGTCCAACACAGCACACAGAGCAGATAGCAGATTACTTTACTCATCCATAAGGGTTTTTTTGTGTGTGTGACTCAGAGTATTTGTGGTTATTCCACAGAACTGACTCAGAGTCTCATTTGTAGATATTTATTTTTTGTTTGGAAAAGTGTTCTGAGGAGGGACACATTGCTCAGTGGACATGAAGGAGCAGTTTAAAAGAATAGATTATTTAAAACACTGATAAAACTGATGATTCTGAGTGACCACAGATATTGATTGCACTGCAAAAATATTTGAGCCTTTTAGTGTCATCTAGTGGTCAGAGGAGATGTAGGACTATTTTGGCTTACTATTTGTCGCTATGAGTCATGATTTAAATATTCTGTGAATGCTAGCACTTGCCTCTGATGATTAAGTGAATTAGTGTGTACACATTCCACAGAACCTATTCATTGAAAGTATATTCTGTGGTTTTATTCTCACTTTGCAGGGGAGAGTGGTGCCGGAAAAACAGAAGCCAGTAAATACATAATGCAATATATTGCTGCTATTACAAATCCTAGCCAAAGAGCAGAGGTGGAGAGGTGAGTGACAAATATGCGTTTGCCCCTTGTGTCATGTGTCATGTCTATGGTGTAATAGCTGTTAATAAAAGCAATTAACACTTCTCAAGTAGCACATGACATAAGTTTCATAAATAAGCATAGATTTAATACTTACTTAATGCTTTCATACGGACGAATTAATATGTTCACTAATCATTAGCATATCAGGAAATAATGACCATGAAATGAACAGCCTCTGAATCAAACATGAATAGCCATTCAATTAATAATGGTAATAGTTGAGTATTAACATCTTGTTAACTCATTTTGTTAATTAATATGGTGCTTTACAGTATAAATAAAGAGCATTTATATTATTTTATGCTTTAGGCTATTTAAGTAACTTGGGACAAATTCACAATTCAAAAGGGATGTCTGTACTGGACTGTAATGGAAGTGAAATATAGAACATGGTGAAAATATTCCTGGGCTGAAAAAAGTGGCAAAATGCTGCACTAAGCACTAGTTTTCTCAACTGTATAATTTAAATCTGAGTTTGTGTACAGTACTGGAATGGCGGATTGGCCGCATGAATATTCTGACAACTCTGCTATTATTATCTGGGACTATGACTGCAAATAAAGGTGTCAGTAAAACCACCTCTAATCTAGTTTATGTTTATGGCCCACTCTGGTGATATTATCATTAGCCTTGCTGTCCAAAGGTCAAAAAAAAAAAAAAAAACAGGCCAGAGTTTAGGCTAGAACATGAGCATTGCTCTTAGACTAATATTAAAGTCTGCTGACACAGGATTCAACCCAGGCCTTATTGGAAATTTCCTGGTGGACATTTCCTGTCAGTGTTTATGGGTGGGGTTTGAACAGGTCATGGCAGTGATGTGCTGTGACTGTGGTTTGACCGATAAAACATGTAGCATAGCACACTTTCCACTCATTTTAACTGTATACCACGATTCGGAACAGCACTTGACCATGATGGTGATATTTCAGGCCCATATGGTCATGGACACATGTACCTGCCAGAGTGGCTGAGACTGGGATGTATTTCACTAGCCAACAGTCAGATATTTTAGCCCATACTGAAATAACTGTGGCCCAGTAAGTGGGGTTAACTGATTCATAAGGGACCACTAAAAGCTTCAGAAATGTTAACAGTGTGTGTTTTTGCAGAGTGAAAAACATGCTGCTGAAATCCAACTGTGTCCTGGAGGCTTTTGGAAATGCCAAGACCAACCGCAACGATAATTCTAGCCGCTTCGGAAAATACATGGATATCAACTTTGACTTTAAAGGAGACCCTATTGGTGGCCATATCAGTAATTACCTGCTAGAGAAGGTAGGAAATGTTGCAAATGCTAAAGTGAAAAAAAGGCTAAGAATGTTCTTACAATTTAAACAGCATTTGGTCCCTGTACAGTAATTTGTGGTTAAACACTCACTGGTCATTTTAATAGGAACACTTGTACACCTGCTCACTCATGAACTTATCCAATCATCCAGTCATGTGGTAGGTGAAAAGCTTCATTTAATGTTCACATCAAACAGAAGAATGGAGAAAAACAGGACACAGGAGTGGAGCACATTGGGTTCGACTCTGTCAGCTAAGAGCTGGAATCTGAAGCACAGGTTCACCATAAATGGATGGATGAAGTTTGGACAAGGAGATGACCAGGTGATGTTTCGCCCATCTTCATCTGTCCATTACTGGTGAGTCTGTGTCCACTGTAGCCTCAGATTCTTGGTTGAGAGGAGTTGTATCCCATGTTAGCTGTTGTAGCTCATGTGCCTCAACATGTGACTGGTTATGCATTCTGAGATGCTTTTCAGCTCAGCACAGTTAGAGTGGCTATTAGAGTGGTTATTTCAGTTACTGTAGCCTTCCTGTCAGCTCGATCCAAATCCCAGATCAGCAGTTTTGGAAAAACTCAAACTAGCCCAGCGCATCAACAATGCCACAGTCAAAGTCACTGGGATCACATTTTTCTCCATTCTGATGTTTGATGTAAACATTAATTGAAGCTCTTGACATGTATCTACATGATTTTATGCATTGCACTGCTGCAGCATGATTGGCAGATTGGATAATTACATGTATAAGCAGCTGTATAGATGTTTCTATATAAGTGGCCAAAGAGTATATGTGTAAGTGTCTTTTATATTCTATTATTAAACTGCAAGTTTGTTTGTTTATTTTTTTTTCTAAAGTTCTGGGCAAAATTCATTAAAATATATTTACTGCCCATTATATAAATTGCTTCAACCATGTGTTCATTTATAGAATTCTATGTAACATTAGAATAAATGCAATGGAATGCAATAGAATAATGCAATAATGCAATGGAAGTTTCATTTTGCATTTTCCAAAAAGGTGACCAGGCCAAAACAACACATTTGTTTCCCAAAATTTTCCTCAAGGCACTCAAGCTTTTCCACGGGTTTCTGGTATCAGCACATTTGATTTAATTTAATTAGTCACTGATTAACCAAACCATATGTGCTTGCAGTAGAATCTGGCAAATACATTGGTGTATTGCATGGTGATTACAGTTACCTTTGTGTCTTGAGGAGAGGTTTGAAAATAGCTAAGATAACATCCTGAAAGTCATTTCATACTTTTATATCAACAAGGAACAAGGATATAGCAAGTGCATAGATTTGCAGTAGAACCCAAATCATTTTATATGTAATTTCCTTAAAACAGAAAGAAATCCAATCAAATGATTACTCTCAAATTAATATCTCTTGAAGGTAAGACAAAAATAACTTGTTGTGTTACTGAGAAACCAGAAAGTGCCAGGTCTTTTGTCCTGAATTAGTTAGACTGGTTAGATATTTTTTCCCCCACCACTTCCTGTTTTTTTTTTTCTGTTAAATAATAAAAAAATATATCTCTGGACTTTTTTTTAAAATAATGTGGCTTCACTTTTTGTTTTGTTTACCACTGTTGTCGAAATTTCACATCACAATTTCATATGATCTATCTTGAAAATATCTTCAAGTATGGATGTGTTTGCCATATCATCCACACCTGCCTTCAATCTCAACTGTCTGGGACACCTGATCATAAAACTCATTCATGAACTACTTAAATGTGACATAAAAACACAAGAAACCTTAAAAAAAAACAAATCAGTGCATTTATTTTGTTTATCCTAATGGTATATGGTGATTATTTAAAATAACCAGCTTTTATTAAGATTAATTACTTTAATTACTATCTTGTCGGGTGATCTACATTTGAACTGTATTTGATGTTGGTCAAACCTTCTGCCTCTTCAGTCTAGAGTGATCTTCCAGCAAGAAGGAGAGAGAAGTTTTCACTCCTTCTACCAGGTGAATCGGGAGCTGGTCAAAAAAATGTTAATAGGTTTGTTTTGTCAGTGTAGCCTGGGGTGGGATGACTCACATTATCCAGATGCTTCTAAACCTATATTTATAATTCCAAAGTCATAGACATCTACTGAAAAGAAACCATTACCCAGTGTTATGCTACCATAGGAAAATTACTGTTTTCTCAAGTATGAACTGCTGTTTTTAAAGTGTTTACAAGGTTGCACAAGCCTTACATACAATACTTAGTTATTAGACAGCATCCTGGACTTACATTAGTAGATAATGAGTTAAGGTTTGTTTGTTTGTATTTGTAATTTTTTATAGTGGACCACGTTGTGAAAGGTTCTGGGAAATGGATGAAATGAGTACATACAGAAACATACTTTGGCATCTTGGCGTTTAACGTCTGTGTTCTTTATTTGCCCCAGCTTGTGAAAGGAGCTCCAGAGTCTCTACTGCGATCCCTGCACATCCAGAAAGACCCAGTAGCTTATAATTACATTAAAGTTGGAGGACATATCAAGGTATTGCATTTCATTTTACTGAATCAAATGCATAGATGCCTGTTTAATTAAGCTGTCTGTAAAATAATTGCGGTGTGTCTTTTAAAAAGCAAGGACAATATATTATGTGTCACATGATCAGTGGTATGGATTGTCCATGGTCCAAAAAGTTCATATGTGTAATATTTATTACACAATGGTTAAGTCTTTTGTGGCTCTCCCCAGATGAGTGTGTAATGAGCAGAATAATGGAGGGTGGCTCAGCTGTCTCCACATGAGCATTTAATGGGAGAGAACAAAAACAAATTTATGGCAACAAACAATCTGACATCATGGAACATACTGGGTTGTGTGGTTAACAGAGCCATGGCACACACTGAGGTGGTTTAAACATCGTGGGCCAGGCCCCACTCTTTTTTTTTTTTTTTTTTTTTTTTTTTTTTTTAATAGGATCATTTTCGGGTCAAGCTTCCCTCTGTATCCAAAAGGGTTGTGGTTTCCAGGGTTACCTCCTGTTGAAAATAAGCCCCAGACTGCAGGAAACATTAGCCACCAGAGGATCGGAATGATTAGGAAGTCTAGAGTTGTTGTTCTCTGAGACTTGGGGAGATGGGGATATTAGTTACTGCATCAGCGATTCTCTGTCTTTAATTGTGAAGCTATTAATGTAATGGGAATGTAATACATTAAATCAGTGCCTTAGCACGGCTGTAAGTAACACAGGAGGAATACTGTTTGCCATTTGGAGAAAAGCAAAATGTTCTGTTACTCGGTATAAATAAAAAATGTATTGAATATTGTGCCAATTTATAATTGTTTCTACTTGTTACACCACAAAAACTCTAAAAATCAAATATTCTTAAATTGCAGCACCTGGAAAATCCTGATTTTTATTTTTATTTTCTACGCTAACCTATTATCCTCTTTTACCATTATTTTTTAAAAATCATGTAGTGATCAACATTAATACAGTAGGTACTAGCAACAATATTTAATCTACTCATCTTGCTACTACCCAGTAAATGCTGACACAAACCTGAGCCATGCGGTTAACTTTAGCCCCAAAATGAATCTGAAATGATTAAAAACAAGCAAAGGAGAAATACGGGAGCTTTTTAAAAAAATTTTTTTAAATGGTTTTAAAGCTAAAACTGTTATGAACATCTCATTTGCATATATATTTTACATTTTGAAATGAAAAATGAAGAAGGATAACATATATGGACCATTGAGGAATGTTTGTTCCATTTTACATGTTATTTTATGTTATATTTATAAAACATATACCTGTTCCTTGATTGGTATTTATTAATGATACTTGATTGATGTTTATTAAGCTATAAATATTTTAGTTTTATAATAATTTAAATTTTTGTCCCAGTCATGCTTGCCATCATCCATTCTTTCTGCCACCTCTGTAGTCCTCTATCAATGACACTGCAGAATTCAAAGCTGTCGCAGATGCCATGAAGGTGATAGGATTCACTACAGAAGAGATCCAGACTGTCTACAAGATCCTTGCTACCATCCTGCACCTGGTACCCATGTTATTTAGAAATTGTGACTAAATATTGGCCTTTGTTATCCTCACACCCAAATGTTCATTAATAAGTTAATGCCGGTAAACGTGTTGTTTATTGCTGTACACGGTGTTTAATTTTTCCCAGGGCAACCTGAAGTTTGGCAACGACGGCGATGTCATTCTGATTGAGAACTCGAAGTTAGTGGCCGTGCTTGGGGATTTACTATCCACTAAAGAGGAAAATGTGGAGAAGGCACTTCTTTACCGCACTGTGTCAACTGGCCGTGATGTCATTGACAAGCAGCATACAGACAAAGAGGCCAGTTATGGCCGAGACGCTCTGGCCAAGGTACAGCAGAACCTGCTTTAATCATCTTACTCATAGGAGCAATCCACACCTGACTGATAGATAAATTAATGTATAAATGTACTTTACTGATCCACAAGGGAAAATTTGGGGTTTATTTGGTAGCCCAAATGAGCCATAGACTTTGACCACGACTGTGCTCATGCAGTGTTTCAGAATTTTAAAATGAAATGCTGTTTTATCTGTATAATGTTCTCCTTGAGTCCTCTCATATTTTACTGTGTATCTATGATTTAGTGGAGCTGTACAATGTTAGCTTCATCCATCCATCTACCCACAATCCATCTGTCTATTTAAGACACAGATGAAAATCATTTCAAAGTTTGTGACTTTTTATATTATTGAAAATAGCCTTAAATTTGATAACTGTAGCACACATATTTATCTTACGGTTGATAAGTCTTTTAACACATGCTTATTTACTTTTGTTGGTGAACATTTTGATTGGTGATAATCGGTGATGCATGTTCTCATTTGGAATCCGTTATTATAATCAAAGGCCAGTTAACACTTTTACTCGAGTATTTTTAAACAGGCAACAGATGCAGTAGATACACATCCATTTTAACCAGTGTTTAACTCTTAAAAAGTGTGTAATGGTGCCAGTGCTGTGAAAGATGTTTACCTTGCATACACATTATAGAAATTATTTGGTTTGTGTGTGTCATCTACGTATGTGTCCTGAAAAAAAAAAAAAAAAAGGATAGAAAAGACTACATATCTGTTTGAACTGTGTTTATTGACTGTTAAACCTAGATATCAACATTGGGTAAACTAGGCATATACCTCTGAGGGTTAAAATCACCAGGGTTTTGTGAGATTTGTGTAAAATAAGAGCTTACATGCCCTGTTACATTTGTACTATGCCCTCACTATTTAGGTTTATAAATATGCTTTGAAACCCAACACTTTCTATATGCTCTGATTAAAATCATAATGCTATATTATAATATCATGATTGTGCAGTCAGTATATCTGCAAAGTTTTTATATGCTAATGATTATGGGTAATCAGAATAAACACAAATATGTGGTTTATTGACCGTCTCATTGTCTTGCCATGGTTTTAAACTAAGCTGCAGTGTAAATACTGCTGGCCCAGTGTCAACTGTCCTGTTCTGTCATGTTTGACTAGATACAAATTTTACAGATTAGTTTTCCTTATAAAAATGTAAGTTGTATGCTGTTGAAAATACTATCTTGCCAGAAGACGAGTTTGATATCTGATTATGATCTGGGAATAGCTACTTGAGCTAAGTGTGCTTGGTGAAACACTTGTTTTAATGGACATTCTGCTAAAATCAAACAATTTAATCAATGCAAATTTTGTAAACACTCCCACTTGCCTCTTACAGCACCAAAGCAGGAGTCTGTAGAGCAAAACTGTCCAGCCGGAAAGCTTAAGAATAAACACCCTCCTGATGATTAATTTCAGAAATGAAAGTGCGTATTGAGAGCTTACAATAATTTTGGTGCATTATTTTTTTCCTCCACCAAATCCCAACTCCTGCACTATAATTGACTTCATTTTCATACTAACATGCGAACATTGACGAGCTGCTTTTGCTGAAGATACCCAATTACGCATTTGTACAATACATATTGGGTCATAGATGCAGCAATACAAGTACAAAATCGTGAATCTTTGGCAAAATGCAAAAGATACAATACTGCACCACAGAATAGTGAGAATAAAGAATAGTGTTCCTAATAAAGTGTTCTGTGAGTGCATATGTAATGTACATTATATTAAGAATAATGACTATATTGACCAATCTAGCCAAATCTTAAATCTTATTGTGTTGCCTTCTGCCTAGGCCATTTATGAGCGCCTCTTCTGCTGGATTGTGGGAAGAATTAATGACATTATTGAAGTGAAGAACTATGACGCCAGAATCCATGGAAAGAACACAGTGATTGGTGTGCTGGACATCTATGGCTTTGAGATCTTTCAGAACAACAGGTGTGTCTCAAATCTAATCCCTGCACAAAGACTAATATAACACTGTTTCTGACATCTCTCTGTTCCTTTTTTTTAAAACTTTATTTATTTATTTACATTTTCCAGTTTTGAGCAGTTCTGTATAAATTACTGCAATGAAAAACTCCAGCAGCTCTTCATTCAGCTGGTGCTTAAGCAAGAACAAGAGGAGTACCAGCGAGAGGGCATACCATGGAAACATGTAGGACCAAGACACGATTGTGTCTCATAAATCTCCATGCATTATAGCATTTGCGAGATTGTATGATATACTTGTATAACTCATGCAATTTCTGTCTCTATGTTATTTGAGCAGATCGATTACTTCAATAATCAAATCATCGTGGACCTAGTGGAGCAGCAACATAAGGGGATCTTCGCCGTGCTGGACGAGGCATGTATGAATGTTGGGAAAGTGACTGATGAGATGTTCCTACAGGCACTCAACAGCAAACTGGCCAAGCACGCCCATTACACCAGCCGCAAGGTATGGCCCTGGACACCTAACTGGTGTCTAGATTCAGCCCACAGGGTTTTAGTTTCAAATCAAAGAAATCTTGACAAAAACACTACTATATGCAAAAGTTGCCTGTGATACAAGTACGCTTCCTTTTTTTTTTTCTCTCTTTAAGTTTGTAAGACAAAAACAACACAGCTTGTCAAGTTACTGAGAAACTGGAAAAGGGAAAAATCTAAATTTAACGGAACTGAATCACGCACAGTGGCTTAATGGTTGGCACATTTGCCTCGCACCTCCAGGGTCAGAGGTTCAATTCCCGCCCCCTCCCTGTTTGTTCAGAATTTGCACGTCCCCTCTGTGGTTCAGGGGTTTCCTCCAGGTACTCTGGTTTCTTCCTCCAGTCCAAAGACTTGTGTTGTAGGCAGATGGGCATTTCTAAATTGTCCATAGTGTGTGTATGGGTGTGTGAGTGTGCGTGCGATTGTGCCCTGCAGTGAGTTCACACTCTGAGTACTTGATAACACGTTATAAGTGCTCATTTGAATCCCTGAACAAAACCGAACCGCTGGAGATGTTTATTAAGTTCTAAACCCTGGTTAAGCATATCTTGCTTTGATGCTGTCCATGGAAGCGTGTTACCCTAAATGGACAGAAGAGGGCATCAGTGATCATTGGAAGATCCCCTTGTATCTGGGTCTATATTGAGCTCTAGGTGATGTCACAGCCAACCAATGGGAGCTAGTGAGACTGCAGCTCACAGCATTGGCAGAGATGTTAAAGAGAAAGAGCGGTAGCGATGGAGATTTATTTAGTACTAAAAAGTAAAGCTAAGACACTGAAGTAATTAGTCTTTAGTTACGTCTCACATTGACCAGTTCTGATGCCAGCTCTGGTTGCATGAGTTCCTCCGTGTTTGTTCTGTCGTCTATCTGCGAGCTGATTCTGAACATGGACATGCTGGTATGCTAGTAAAATAAAAAAAATGTCCCTAAGTCTCTTGTTTTAGCAACTGGCCAAGACAGCTCATTAGTAATGCAGAGGATTACTGCCCACTGTAGAAGTGCCTGCTGCAGCTACATAAACCAAGAGAGAGGCAGAGATTCATTTCTGCTGTCAGGGTGTATGTGTGTGGGTGCTGGATGTATAGATTGCATATTCAATGTAAATGTATGCATTCTTAAATCTCCTCTTCACTAAGGCCAAGAAAATGTATGTGCAAGAGGGAAAAGAATATTCCTCCTAATGACCGTACTCTGCTACTGACATTAAAACCATATCCCACTATTTTTTGTTCCTTCCGTGCTCCATTACTCACCTCCCTGACATTTTATTTCCTTAAATTGTTCATGTTTTAACCCTGGTATAATTAAGATGAAATCCACATGAAATGAAATCTCCCCCCCACACCTCTTGTTTTGCTCCTTACATTTTCTCTGCAGTCGCCTCCTACAGAAAATTACATACTTCACTGGTTCTAAATGTGCAAGGCTTTGCACCCTAGATGATTTTGAGGCAGTTCTATTAAAGCACTTGTTTTTTTTTATTAATTGGGTAATATGTGAGCTCGAGGAGAGGAAAAGAGAGAAGGAAGAGAGCAAGGAAATGTACATCACAGAGGATTAAGTCTTGTGCCTTTAAGTGTATGTATGTTTGAGTGAATTCACACTATTCTAACCTGCATTATCTGTAGCCGGGAGTACTACTTGATTGCCTCCTCTCTGCTTTTAAAGCTCGTTTCCTTGCTACTTGCCCTCCTTTCACAATAGCAACTGAAACTACGTTTAATGGCCTTTTATGACTGTCCAGAGATATCCTGGTATTCTTATTGGTTTTCATAAAAAATTGTCCGGGAAAGCCCATTATCAGGAATTTCCTATTTAATAAGAGTTAATACAGATGTACTGACATGCACATTGCTCACAGCACAGATAATTACACCTGTGATGCTTTTGGGAACCCTAACCAACTTATTAAAGCCTCTGTCAACATGCTTTCCAATGTTAAAAAGCCTTTCAAGCATTTACCAAGATAGATTTAAGAAATATATGTTCTTAAATACCTGTTGACATGTCAGCTTTTTATTTCCTATTTAAAGCATATTTCTCACTAACTACAGTGAGACTAAAAGAAAAGATTAATAGTTATAAGAGTGAAAATATCTGGACTCTCTGACAGATCCTGGGAGTTTAAGAGGGTAAACGCTACAAAAACTCCTACAGCTTAGATCGGTGTGGGCATTTCAGATCTCCGAACGATTGACCATGTTGTCTTCCTGGCAACCTAAGCAATTTGTCAACAGAGGTGGAATTAAGTAGCATAGAATCATATTGCAAGGAATGATGCACTCTGATAGTAGTTCTGTGTGTAACACATAAATGATTAATGCACTTATTATAATACATTATCTAGAAACAGTTAAAAAGTGAAGTATGTTCATTAATACATGAATTGTGACTATAAGCAGAGGAACACACTACAGATTATGCTGTTATACAAAAATAATCCACTTTGGCTCAGTTTTTATAGAGCAGAGGTCTCACAATGACCATGAGAAATGGAAAAACTGTGTATTCAAAATGCTGGTGTTTTGATCACGGTCCCTTAGGTACAGAGGTGTGTGGGGTAAATGAGGGTTGCAGACTTGAGCATGTTGCTTACGCTGATTCATACCTGACCTCACCTGATTCCAATATAGTCACATCCACCTCAAGATGTTGAATACAATAGAAGACCAACAGAATTGGCAGATATGTCCTAGATATGTAATCTGTCATGATAGATTGTTTTATAAACCATATCTAGTTGCAACGCTCATATTAATTTTTCTTCTAAAAACTTTCCCCATGTTCTCAGTGTCTCCAACACTCTCACTGTGACCCTCTCACAATAGCTTTGATCGTTCCAGATGTGCGTTATTTTAATGCCTTGCTTCCCAGCCATTCTTAATTACAGTTATTTGCTGACACAGACGTTCACGCAAGGATTCTATGTTTGGGGAAGGGTGGGTGGGCTTCAGTCCTCCCTCTTGTTTTCTTGTTGTTTTGCTCTCTTCCTCCTTTCCCTGTGGTGCACATGGTGGTGAAGGTGCAGGCATGTGACAGGAGGCCGCTGTTGCAGATGACTGTATGGAGGCGAGAGCATGCTCATTAATTGATGAAGCTTTGATTAGACAGGGCAAGCTAGTGAAGCCAATTAGCAGATGATTTCTGAACCCTGCTCAGAGCCACCAGAGAGCTGTTTTTTACACCAAGAGATCGTGCTTCAGTGTAAAATAGTATTGCTGTCTACTATTTTTGAAGTGAAAATATATGCCTTTGATATGTGGGAGACAGTGAATTAAAGGACTTGGGTGCAAGAGCAAGAGGATTTAAAAAAAAAAAAAGTTTGTTCTGTGGAACTAGACACATGGATTTACTAATGGTCTTAAAGATTTGCCATCTGTAAGAATATACTGCTTCATTAATCACACATTTGGGGAGTTAGTCTAGTTTCTTATTTGATCACTAATACTTAGAGAGCTCTTTAAATTATGATGGCATTCTAATAGCCTTTTTTTTTTTAACTTGCTCAGCTTTATTCTGGCCTTCTTGATTTATGTATTTACATAGTATTGCTCTTTAAAAAAAACAAAAAAAACAACATCATTTCAAGCAAACATTTTTTCATGGACATCAAGGATATCAGTACACTGCCAAGGTTGGAGAAGTGTTCAGTATGTGGAGGCTTGAAGTAATATCCCTGTTATTTGCAGAAGACTTTAAATCTTTTTGACAGTGACCGTTGCTATTTCAGTCACTGTACTGGTCTGTACTGGTGTACTAACAGCTGCACTGGTCTGTGGTGGGGGAGCAGGTGCTGAGTTTGCAGATGAAGTTCTCTCGTTCTCTCTGGTCATTCTATGTCCCTATCCTCACCTATGGACATGAGCCATGAGTAGTGACAGAAAGAATAAGATTGCAAATCCATGATTCTCCACAGGGTCCATTTTATGCTGAGGTGCTTGACAGAAGCAAGTTGAGGTACAGTAGTTTGGGCACCTTACAAGGATCCCTCCTGATCAGCTCTTTGTAGAATTGTATCGGGCAACTCCCACATTACAGAGACCATGGGAAAGAACAAAGACCTGCTGTAGAGATTATATCTCACAGTTGGATTGGAAACGTCTGGGGATCCCCCAGTAAGAGCTGGAATCTGTGGCTGAGGATAGAGAAGGCTGGACTGACCTTCTCAGTCTGTTAATAATGCAACGCCTGCCAGGAAAAGCAGAAGGAAAATTTATGAATGAGTGAATTTCAAGCAAAATTGTTCTAAACTGCTTTGACGTTTTGACCTGGGTCAGATATGCTGCTTGAAATCACCGTCCTTTACATTTCACACTTGGACATTACATTTGTATTCTGTTAATAGTGCCGGTTTGTATGTTAGATGTGTGTTGATTTGTTGAAAGCTCATTATGCATGATATATTAATAGTACTACATTCTTTAAGAGCTTGATGAATAAATATTTATTTTGTTTATATACATGGGTATTTATTCTTGATGTGTCAGGGAGTTTTTCCTTGCCACCGGCACTATACAAATCAAATTGAATTGAGTTAATATATGGCACATCTATGGCACAAGAATCAGTTCTTGTATATAAAATCTGCAGAGAAGCAAGGAGGTCTAATTCTGATTTGAGCTTTCATGACTAAATCTAATATGTGAGATAATGTGCTCTTCAAACTGCCTGGACCTCTGCTTTCAAATACAGTGGTTCAGATTAAATTGCAACATCTGAGGTTGTTTTGCTTGGTCCTACCCTAACTAGAGGGGCAGTCCTGACAGTGGTTAGAGTGAGTTTATTCTGGTGCCATCATAATGATCATGCTGTTGAAAGAAGCACAGGTGGTGGGCAGAATGGCGCACTGTTGGAGATGGCAATAGAGCTGGAGGGGGTGGGGGTGGAGCTGGAGCCTGGGTGATCCATCAAGAACCGACATTAAAGCTGTGCTCACTTTCTCGCACCTCAGGAAAACCTGTCTGCTGTGCCTCACATAGCTCTTATACTTCCTATTTACATCTCACACACACACACACACACACACACACACACACACACACACACACACAAATCTAAATGAAAACAACCAGAGCGCTGCATACATACTATGTCTTGAGAAATGTTTTCCTGATTATTAATATAGGCATTTACTTAGCAAATAACCTGCTCTCATCTCTCACTTCTGCTACATGTCACATCTGCTTTTATTCTGGCATCGTCAAAAAAACAGGTGTGTTAGAGATTTAGAGGCATGCTCTCTATATTTAGATGAGGTGCGAAGCCTTTCTGCTTCTCAATTCTTCCACCTTTCCGCAGTGTGACTTATCTCCGTCTGGTGCCCTCCTTTCCATCTGACTAGATAATCAAACGTGCATTGTGCATCTGGATATTCTATTATTGTGCTGATGAACCTTGATGTTCTTTGTTTATAGATGGGTGTGTGTGAGTGTGTGTGCATCTCAGAGTGAGACTGATTGAGAGAGATGTGGCGAGGAAGGGAACTCAGCAGGTTGCTCAGAAGGCTCTGTCTGATCCATCTGAATCCTGGCCTGTGCTGGCCAGCCGTGAAGTTGTTTGAGCTGTGCAGGCAGATGGGATGGGAGGGCAATGAATGGAAATGTGATCTGCTTCTGGCGTTCAGGCCCAAAAATAATCCTCAAGGCTTCTCTCTTTCAATGAAAATGCACCTCTCTTTTGGTATCCTTCCCATCAGTGTTTAAATTGGTCCTTACCCAGCTCCTGATTGTTCCACTTTCTGTGAAGTGCTCTGTGAAGTGGCCTCTCCACTCCTGATAGGAGCTCACTCTGCTTCCTCAGCAGTAAGCTTACTGTCTGCTGCAGCTGAAGCAATCACACACCAAAAATATGCCCATAAAGCCTTGCAGCAGCACCTAGACAATAGCAATGATCATGCCAGTACTGCAATAAAAAGCCCAAGCACTGACAGGCAGAAATATATACACAGTCCTACGACACAGTGTGCATCATCCCACTTTGCTCCCGCTTTGGTGTATTAGATGACAGATGGTATTGCTGTTGCATAAGACACACTGCTTGTCATAAATATAATAATATCAAAAAGATTTAGTGCAATTAGATGTTGTGCAATTTAGTGGTTGGTTGGAGAACAGTGATATTTTCCACATACCATGGATGTGGAGTAATGGATGGTATACTGGTATAAATTAGACACTGATAGAAAAAAACAAATGGCAAACGGTGAAAAAAAGTAGTAAGTTGTCTTAAATTTATATTTGTGGGGAAAGTAATTCACATATCGCCTTGGCACTGCCAAAACTAGTGTTGTGACCTTCAGCACTGAGAGTCATTCATGTGAATGACTGCGGATGTGTGTTGTCCCTGTAACACAAATGAAGTACTTTGGTCCCACCTGCCAAGCCATTCCTCCCCGCTGATATCTTTGACGGGGGAAAAAACCATGAGGAACCCCATCAGTATAAGTAATGTTCAGTGTATGTAATGTTCAATGCAGTGAGAACCTCTGAGTGGCACAGGAGATTATTTAATACCTTATTTTATTTAACATTATGTATTATACATTGGACTACTAAGCTGTCTAGCTGATTGGCAGGTTAGCTAGTTTGCTAGAAGTCTTACATGTTTCATCAATGAACAAGACCCATACTTTCACAGAAGGAGTCCAACAAAGTTTACTTGCTTCTGTTTAGGAAAATGTCCAAAAGATGCCAGATACTAGTTGAGGTTCTTGGTGAAGTGTCTGAGGCTGAGACTATTGTATAGTTGTATAATGACTAATGTATAGAGACTAATGTATAGATTAATGTATAGTGAACTACTCCAATGGCCTTGTTGCAGTGCTGGCTAATTTATTTAATGGCAAACTAATATGAGGAAGACATGCGCCCCCTTATGTTAGCTCTCTCAAATTCACATAACAAATATTTTAATAGGATGTTTGCAGGATGAGAGATTGCACTTCCATTGTACAGGTTTATGGCAGAGCACATCTTGATTGTTACGATTTAAGATTTGTTCTGTGTTTTTAATAGCAGTTTTAAAGTCAAAACCTACATTTCTGTATAAATCTACGTAGTAAATATGTATACCAATGATATACACAATCTTAAATGCTCAAAGTATCAATATAATATGGTCTAAAACTCTTTTTTTGTTTAGTGTATTTTCTTTGACCCATGTTTGCCTGCATATTGATATAATGTCTTCTCAGCACTGTTGTATCATGCCAGATAATGCAGCTTCAGTCATATTTTATAAGCATAAATTTTTATAACAAATTCATCATTTTAACACATTTATACACAATGTATCACCTATGAAAAGCCAGATTCATCCCTTTTTTTATTTTAAATCTGTGTCTCTTTACAGCTATCCCCCACTGACAAGAGCCTAGAGTTTGACCGAGACTTTCGCATTCGCCACTATGCTGGTGACGTGGTGTAAGTACACATGCAGAAAGCTTAGATGCTTCATCCTCCTGTGTTCTCCATAGTTACAGATGCTGGAATTAGTCAGTAGAGTGCTGTTGGTAACTAAATACTGCTATAAATATACTGAACAAAAGTCTTGCTTTGGGATGGAAGGTGTTATTTAACTAATATATGATGGAAACATTATACAGACAGGTCACAAATGAAAGGAAAATCAATATGCACTTTCATAGATTCTACAAGTCACTGTAATTAACTCCAGTTCTTTAAAAAACCTTACTTGTACCCTACTGTTCTTTCTAATTTTCGCCTATCTCTAACTTATTGTTCATTTCCAAAATATTGGAAAGTACAGTTGCCTCCCAGCTCTAATCATTCCTTGCTCAAAATAATCTCTTTTACCCCTTTCAATCTGGTTTTCATCCTCTCCATAGTACTGAAACTGCCCTCATAAGGGTTGTTAATGACCTGTTACTCTCTAGTGACTCTGGTTCTCTTTCTATTCTTCTATTACTTTATCTTAGATCTGCTTTTGATACTGTCTGTCATGACTTACTTCTTTCCTGCCTCTCGGATATTGGTGTCATGGGTGCTGCTCTTTCCTGGCTTACTTCATATCTTGCGGATAGACAGTTTTACATTTCCATGCAGGACTGTCAGTCGCCTACTGTACCTCTGAAATTAGTTGTCCCTCAGGGATCTGTTCTTGGACCTCTACTATTCATTATATATATATAATGTATATAATAATATGTCCTGCCTTTGGGTCAAATTATTCGCCATCATGGTTTCAGTTGTCACTGTTCTGCTAATGACATTCAAATCTATACAGCTTGTAGATCTGCTCTCACTCTCCAGACCGGTCCATTATCAGCATTTGTAAATGAACTAAAAGGATGGCTTAACTCCAGCTTTTTAAAACCGAGCATGGACAAAACTGTGATCATTATTATTTGAACACTAACACTTACTAAAAATATCCTTTATGGCCTTACTGATTGTACTCTCATTAAACCATCTAGTACTGTAAAAAATGTAGACATCATATTTGATCCCTCCCTCACCTTTGAAGCTCATATAAACTCTGTTTCTAAAATTGGATTTTAGATTCTTTCACCTTCGTCACATGGCTCGCCTCTATCCCTTCATTATCCTCAAAGGCTCTGAAACATTGGTTCATGCATATATGTTCTCACGGCTTGAATATTTATTGCAATGCATTCCTCATTGGTTTACCTGCTAATTCTATTGCTAGGTTGCAATATATTCAAAACTCTGCTGCTAGACTTCTTACACATACTAAGCTCTTAGCTCAAATTATCATGGTGCTCTGATTCTCCCCTACAACACGACCTGCTCGCTCAGGTCCTCTGGGTCTGGACTCCTCTCTATCCCTAGATCTCGTCTCTCCACTATGGGTGGCAGGTCTTTCAGTGTTGTGGCACCCAAGATCTAGTGAAAGTGAACGAAATAGAGCACTCTGTCAGTCAGCGGCATGATGCTGTTTTCCTCTCAGGAGCCTGACAACACTTAATATAGCACATACATTAGAAGTCTGAGCTTGAGTGGGAAATAAATTGGCCACCCACCTCCTGTCATTTTCTCAACTTAGGGTTCACATACTTCTATGATGTTTTAAGTCTTTCCATGAAACAAGGACATTTAAAAAGCACACCTTCTCTGTATATGTTTATAGAATTTGTTAACTGATGTTTCACTGTGTTCTAAATCTTCCATATCAGCTACTCAGTGGTGGGCTTCATCGACAAGAACAAGGACACCCTTTTCCAGGACTTCAAGAGGCTCTTGTACAACAGGTCAATATCAACACCAGCATGCTTGCTTATTCATGCCCAAAATCACTGCTTTGCTTTCATTTAACCGTTATGACTTGTGTTGCAGCTCGAACCCTGTTCTGAAGGCCATGTGGCCTGAGGGTAAGTTGAGCATCACCGAAGTCACCAAGCGTCCCCTCACAGCAGCCACACTCTTCAAGAACTCAATGATCTCACTGGTGGAGAACTTGGCCTCTAAGGTCAGAATTTAGACAATGTTTGTACCTGCTTGCTTGTTAAGGAAGTGAACACATGAACACTAATGTACTGTTTATCACCCCTCTGATGATGTGTACAGGAACCGTACTATGTGCGCTGCATCAAACCCAATGACGTGAAGTCGCCCCTGCTGTTTGAGTATGAACGCTGTAAGCACCAGGTAGAGTACTTGGGTCTGCTGGAGAATGTCCGTGTGCGCCGTGCCGGCTTTGCGAACCGTCAAACGTACCCTCGCTTCTTACAGAGGTAAGCATCCTCTGCGGACCCTATCAGTTTATGAGATGATAATGATGATGATGATGATGATGATGATGATAGTTTGGGATGGCTTTTGTGATGCAGTGAGTCCAACTTGTATTAGGAATTTCTACAGGAAGTCAGTGCATGTTTGATTTTATACTCAGAAGAAATAGGGTTGGTCATGCAATATGAAAATCACAGCAGTGTGGCTTAGGACTCAAACAGAAGCAATTCCATTTTTTAATAGTCTAATGACCTCAAGCATGACAACACAAATTACACACAAATTAAGTAGATGAGGTTCTCACTGTAAATCCTTATAACACTTGTACCAGAGCTCTAAAGAACTGATCAGATTCAGTTTGACACTCCTGTTGCATAAAGACTCTATTAGTTACTCTAATTGAGAGAGATATTTTACTGTCACTCCCCCAAATCTGTGTAAAACTAAAACTAAAAGAAGGCCCTGAACATGCATGGATTATAATCTCTTACTTAGTGAGGCATGGCCTAATGGCACTGGGGGAATTATTTCAAAGAAACCTATCCCACATTATTTTCAATCACATACAGTGCATTCCTATTGTGTCCTCCTTTTATTTTACTATGAATTACCAGTATGTTGTTTTCCTCATCAGTGTGCAGTAATACAGATTGAAAAATGTAATCAGCTGAGTAAATTTCATCCATCCATCCATCCATCCACCCATTTTCCATACCGCTTATCCTACACAGGGTCACAGGGAGCCTGGAGCATATCGCAGGGAACTGAGGGCAAGAGGTGGGGGACACCCTGGACAGGGCACACACATTTATGCACCCATTCACATACTACGGACAATTTAGACAATTTAGACATCCTACAACGCATGTCTTCGGACTGGGGGAGGAAACCGGAATGCCCAGAGGAAACCCCTGATGTACGGGGAGGGCAGAGGGATTCGAACCCTCAACCCTGCAGATGCGAGGCAAACATGCTAACCATTAAATTTCACTTACACAAGTATTCAGACTTATTACTCAGTTCATTGTCGAAGCACCCTTGACAATGGATTGGTTTCTGCTTGCTTGGCAAGCTGGATTTGAGAATTTTCTTTCATCCCTCTCTGCAGAATGTCTCAATGCCTTTAAGGTTGCTTGGAAAATGTCGTTGTTACTTTGTCTGGCCTCTCACAAAACATTGTCAGATTCAGGTCAAGGCTTTCGCTGAGCCGCTCAATAAAAACATTCACAGACTTCACATTCACAAGTCACTCCTGTATTTTGCTGACTGTGTTTTGGATCATTGTCATGTTTGAATGGTGAATCTTCACCTCAAACTGAGGTCCTGAGTGCTGTTACACCCCTAAAAATGGCTAAAGGTGAAAATAGAATAGCTTTGTTCCCCACAACACAAAACAAAAAGACACCATGAAGATTCTATTTATACCTTGTCATGGTCAAAGAAAATCAGTGCTTATCTGACGACAATAATTTGTGCAGTTCACTTTTTCACTGCTATTCCTTTCCACTGTCCTGTCAGGTATAAGATGATCTCTGAGTTCACATGGCCGAACCATGACCTGCCTTCAGATCAGGAGGCAGTAAAACGTCTGCTTCAAGGGTGTGGCTTTGAGCATGATGTGGCCTATGGCAAGACCAAGGTGTTTATCCGTACACCACGCACCATCTTCAGCCTGGAGGAGCAAAGAGCCAACATGGTGCAGAGGATTGTCCTGTTTCTGCAGAAGGTGAGAACATTATCTGATCAGGATTGTTGAATTGTTGACAAAGTTGAATGCATGCTGCTGCTTGCATACGCATAGTTAAAAGTATAACCCTGGCCTAAGGAAAAGGAATAGAGATCTAAACAGAAATGTAAACAGAAGCCGAAAACAGAGATTCCTTGTGTGACAATACTGCACATCACTGCAGACATCAATGTGTGGAATCTGCACTCTGGCTATATTTGAGATTGATTGTATGACCTTTGTATTGACATAGCCATGCGCTGGCTCACAAAAATAGATATTGGCTTGACACCGCTGTGTTTTCCCTTATCCCCTGAGATAAAGTCCCATCTTCAGGGATGATGCTACTTTTATTAAGCATGCTGTTCACTTCAGGCAATGGCTGTCTCACCAGAGTGCAATGTCAGTGCTTGCGCTGAGTGACGGGCACCTAGGTGCTAAACACACACAATCACACACAACGCGCATTTCAATCTTCATGTGGATTAGTCTGCATGCTTCTTGCTATGTCTCCTTGTCTCTGTTGTCAGTGTTATATCATCTGGCCTTTTATCAGCACCTAGCAGACTGAAATGCTTTATGTCAAGAGTACCCGTGTTGAGAGATTTGGCAGAATCTGTGCCACAGCTCTCGTCCCCCAAACGAGCTCACTGACAAAAATTTTGAGACTCTCAGAATGGCTTCCATTTTTTAGAAATAGATTTTCCTCTTCTGATTAAGGATCAGCCCCACGATGTGTATATCTCTGATATATTCTCAGGCCTACAAGCAAGCAAAAGAGCTCTGAGCTAAAAGAGACGTGTTTTGCATACACGTCCGCCTCACTCTGACCTTCAGTCCGTCTCAATTCACTGCTCCTTCACAGCTTATTTCACGCTACCATTCTAAACCTCCCTGAGCTGTTCCTCTGCTGTTCTGCTTCTAATGCGCAAAGTCTAAAAAAAGCTAATACCCCTCACATACGACTTTTGAAAAACAAACAAACAAACAAAAAAAACATGTAAAGCAAAACGGATTAGCAGCTACTAAATACAAACATTCTCTGCATTATTCATGAACCTTTTTGTCCTTCAAATGATTTTTCAAAAATATGTTTATGCCTGAAGATAAAGGCGTTTATTTATCTGAAGATAAATAAAGCTTTGCTTGTTTATGCTAGTCTTTTAATTAACCTCTGTGCTACAATTTTTGTTACAATGTCAAAGTTTTATGAATTAAAATATCACAAATATGCCGTTTACTGGAAATGGGTATATTACAGCATTACTCGTAGAATGTAAAAGCTCTAAGCAGCATGATTGATGTGACTGGCTACTCTTGAGCTGTTTCCTGTTGTTCATTTGAATTCCTGTGATGGATTTTTCTGACATATGATGTATCCAAATTTATCCCAACAAGCCTCTTCAAATATCTGACAGTCACCTGGGATTTACTTTTCCTAATCCTTCCGTTTTTAACTTGTCATATAAATCTGTAGTCTTTTATTCAAAGAAGCATTCCTGCATAAAACTACCATTTAATATATTTCTGTGTTGGATAGTATTCAGTAGTGCACTATTGTCTCTCGTAACCGCTGCTTAAAGGCTGTCCAGCTTTAGAAGTCCTAATTGCTGGAGTAAAGACTAATTTTTGAGTTTATGATTTTGTATTGTTGTCATGTTTGTGTTCATTTTTTGTTCCAGCAGTACAGTACTCAACATACATTATACAAATATATCCTCATTTTGGGAACAGTTCTATACACTGTTAGTATGAAGGACTTATCCAGGGTTGTTTGGATGGTTAAGGGTTCTTAGTGTTCTACTCAGAATCCTCTCTGATAGGAAAACACTCTATAATTATATTATTGTTCAGTATAGAACCAAGGGTTTACCCAGTTGGGTAAGTGTACCACTTTAGAGCTAATATTACTGATATAGCTCTGTTATCCCTACGGAAAAAAACATCAGTGAAATTCTAATGGTTTCCACTATAGATACCATTACAAACAATCAGCTAACCATTAAAACAATTTACCATATTTATTATTACCATGCCACCAATAGAAGGCAACAAATTACCTGTAGGGACCCACAGGGAGCATTACAGTTTCCATTAAAACCAATACAATTCCCAGTATAGCCATTAAAACCTTTACAAATTCAATGAGGGTTTCTATTGGGGGTTTTTTCAGCAGGGATAACCTGGACTAATGTTCATGAAACTTTTTTTCTTGGACAAAAACAACAATTTCATACCTGGTATGTAAATATAAAGTGGTGCATGCTAATGGTGGCTTTCAGCTGTGGGAACATCTGTTAATAGCTCAGAATAAAAGGACACTGAGAGAGGTCACCAAAAGAGATTACCAAATAAGACACACTGTGACTTTTATCAATATTTCACACAGTAGAATTGCCCTAAGTTGAAGAGTTAAACTGAGGTAAGTTAGCTAGCACATGTTACTGTTTATAGCGTTTGCTAAGTGTACAAGTTAGATTGCTATCCATGTAGCTAGTAGGGATGTAATGATACACAAAATTCAAATTCAATATAATACAGTATGGTGGTGTATTGATATGATGCATTTCTGATACAGCAAATGTGCTGATGTGTTTGCTTTCCATTTTCAGTTGATAAAAATATTCAACATAGTAAAAGTACAATAATTGAAACTTAATAATTATCATGTTGGCATGATTCAGTTTAGACTCTTAGCTGTATATAACAAAACAAAAGCCTATGTAATAAAAGTAAAGCATTGCTAATTAAGCATTAGCTCTCTAGCCAAGCTTTAACTGGTGCTACTCAAGGACTCTGTCCATGTCTGAAGTGCAAGGCTTTTGTTTGTTTATTTATTTATTTATTTATTTATTTTATATTGTGCTGTTATCTAGTTATACTGTGAAGTGTGTGTAGCATTAGATGTGTTTTAGAATCCTGTGTCCTCGACTATTGAGAAGCATTCTATATTTGCCGCTTTGAATGCACCTGTGCATGAGTTTGATGCTTTTATGTTTGCGTCTTGTCAAAGCAACTGACTCTTTCTGTTCCTCCTTGCTGCTGACCATCTCCAGAGCTAATATACTAATAATCATAATATTCTAGAAAAATAGCTTGTGAAAAACAGCATGATTAGGAGAAGCTTGTTGTTTGTTTTTTTAATTTTACTTATAGGTATCCACTTAGTGACATCATACGCATGAGTGGACTTCAGTTTCATTGTTATGCTGATGTCATACCACCAACTCTGATAAGCCATCTTTTTTCTGATTCACTCACTGCATGCATTAGGGACATCAAACACTGGATGTCCCTGAACTTTTTCAAACTGAATGATAATAAAACTGAAATATTGTTTATTGGTTCAACTACTTCAGTCAAAAGTAGTTAAATCTTCTTCCTCTGCGTGTAATATTGGTGTTTTTATATGACACTTTTTATATGGTGTATTTATATCAACTCTATAATTGAAAAAGTCTTTTTACCACCTTCATAATATTGCGCGTCTTCGATCCTCTCTGACTCTGACTGATGCTGAAATCTTAGTTCATGCCCTAATCACTTCACGTCTGGATTATTTTAATGCCCTATTTATTGGCTTGCCCAAAAAATACATTTCAAAATTACAGTATCTTCAAAATTTAGATGCAAGTGTTCTCACCTCCACCTGGCGCTCTGTTCATATCACTCCTCTTCTGCATGATCTCCACTGGCTACCTGTGGCATTGTGTATTCAATTTAAGTTACTACTTCTAACGTTCAAAGCACTAAATGGTCTTGCCCCTCCCTACTTGTCTGACTTACTCCATCCATACTGCCCTACTCGGTCCCTTAAATCATCAGAACTTGGCCATTTGTCCATATCTAGATTTCGGCTGTCTACTGCAGGTGGAAGGTCATTTTGTGTTGCTCCTCTGAAACTATTGAACTCACTAGCTCTTACTCTCTGTAACATCACTTCCCTGTCTAGATTCAAGACCCAACTAAAGACATATGTTTGAAATATATTTTTTTAATTTCCCCCCAATTTATTACATTTGTTTTGTATGTATTTAATATATACTATGTAAAGTGACCTTGAGCTTTGGAAGGGCGCTATATAAATAAAACCTTGTTCTTCTTCTTCAACTTGAGATAAAGAGTGAAACACTTTTTCACAGGAAGGTTTATAATAATAGAAGCAGTATTTTATGATGAATTGCCTACTTTATTATGCAGTCTGTTGAATGTATCATTTAATATGCAGACGTATCAAATTTAGAGCCTTGTATCAAACTATATAATACAATACACCATACTGTTACACCCCTAAAAGCTAGGTCAATGAAGTAACATTGTTGATTCTTAAATGTGTCCTTTAAAAAAAAAAAAATTATTATTATTTTTTACTTTTGAGCACGTTTGCTGTGTATGACTCCAATTTCAAAGTCTAGTCCATGACTATGAGAGAAATATAAAAATGCATTGACCACAATCAATGTATGTGCTTAATAGACCATTCAATAAGCTCTTCTCAAGGTCTGCTGCATAACTCACTGAGAGATGAAAATGGTTTTTATCCATTATTTTGAATGGAATCTGTTGAGGCTATTGGTACGTTGCTCAGTGTCAGTAGTTAATCGACATCTCGTGACTTGGCAGAATTTTGTTTGAGCGGTAGTTCTATGTGAAATATCTTTTCTATAGCAGCAAACATTGACTTTCGTAGTGCTTAGGATGTTGAATGTTTTGTCCTGTCATAAGACACGATGAACAAAATGAAGAATTCTTAGTAAAATGTGATTGGTGGTAACGATTTAATGTTTGTCAAATATAAAAGTCCACTGATTTGAATTAGGCATATGACTAATTACTCATTATGTGTCAGAAGAGAGAGAGAGTAGTGTTTAGTGCATGTGGAGGCAGTGACAGTTGCGTCAGTGGCCATGCTGTTGCAGTAATGACAGCCCCCCTACACACACACACACACTCAAACAAACCCACTCCAGAAGCCTGTTAGAGGTCATAGGGAAAAAAAAAACACGGTGGTCTCCTTCACAGTTGCATGCAGCTCAGCCCTGCATTATTGATTTATGAAAAACATTACTCTCTCACTCCTACTCTTCCCTCACTCGTCTTGAGTCTCTGGTGATTAGCGGTTAGGGATCTGTTGTGCCTGTGCTGAATCATGTCACACTATCAAAGTGTGATGCTATCAGGCCAGTGTTCTTGCAGCAAGTGTGTTGTGGAGAACCGCAGATATTCCCCAGTAGGTTTTTCCACATGTAGCAATTGTGTGCTGGAATTTGACTCCTGATTGTTGGGGGTGGTTTTGCTGCACTGCGTGCCTGTCCGGCTGATTAATGATAAGCCAGCACGCATTTTCTCAGTCATCTGTAGGTGACACCGGAAGGAACAAGGCATGCATTGGAATAGCATATATATATTAAGAATTGCAGTTCTGTCATGACTCAAAAAGAGGAATTTGCAGTGATTGTAAATCTGGTATTTTGTGAAGTGTTGATTGATTCCAGTGAATGCAACCCAGTGTCTGACAAAAGGCTAACTAGCTATTAACATGTCTCTTCAGCCAATGAGTCCATTAAAAACCAAATCAGAGCTAGTTAGCATTGCAATCTGTCACACTTTATTGCAGTGAGAGTTCCGCAGCCAGGCTGTAAATTTGGAGCATAAAAGCACAGGCAGGCGATGCAGCAACGTGTCCAAGTAGTTAACACACCAATCCAACTGGCTTATAGTAGGGGAGGGGGAACCAGGGGCTGCTCCTGGCCTAATTTACCCACATTCCCCTGGGTACGGCCCGTCTGGCTGCACTCCTGTTTAAATGTCTCCTGCATCGTCAACATAGACTCATTGGTCACACAGTGAATATCTGGCTAGAAACTTTCAGTTTAAAGTGACAGGAGGCATCTTGATGTAATGGTTCAAAACAGGAAATATTATGACAGGAGTGTCAGGATCAGATGTGATGTAGCGTGACTGTGTCGCCGGTTTAAATTGTACTGTGTGTAGCAATGACTCACACCGATCTCTGATGGGGGAGAGACGGACATACAATGGGGCATAGAGAGAATGGTTGCAGTTTTCTCTGCAATCTCTATTAGCCTATTTAATCTTATTATGGATCTTGTAGAAGGCTCATAAAAATGGGAGTTACAATAGCGCTCACTGTAACTAACACACAGAAAGAATAGAAGAATAATCATTCTTAATAAGGCTATCTAACTGCTAAGAAAACATACACTGCTGTTTTAAATAGAAGTGAGTCAGAGTCAGTGCTGACCGCAGGATTGGATTGTTCAACCGTTCCTAATTATTTCCATTTATTTTTTGTCAATAGTAAATCTGTGACCATATCCGGCTGTCAGTGCAGAATGTAAACATAGTAGGCTATGCTGTTCTGCTTGGGCTGATGTGGCTTGCTGTTTCTTTGACCTGCATCATGACTCACAGACAACACTTTCCACACATGTCCATTGGCTGCATGTTAATAATTAGACTAATTACTCTTGCTTTCCCAGCATGCAGCAGATTGGAGTGACTGTTTTTCCCTGGAAAATGGTTCCCCCTATTGGAAATCAAAACGTTAGTTGATTCCACTAACCATATGTTGACCTTTTGTTCCAAACCAAAACTTAACAATGAAATGAGGCTATTACTGCAATACTTATAGGTTTATACAACAAAAATGCTAATTCTTTGAAATAATAATAATTTTTTTTTTTTTAAATCACGAGTTTTAGATTTGTAGCCCACCCAATTTTGACCCATATTGGGAGGATATGCAAAATGATGTGTAGATTCTGTTATTCGTGTAGATTATGTTGAACTACTGTGTGAAATGTTTCTCTTTCAATTAGATGTAGAGTCTGTTCAATGTTTTAACAAATTCTGATTGTTGTCTACTATTTTGGAAGGTAAAATCCTTTTTATTCCAGTAATCATCCCTAATACCTGCTCATATTTTGGTATATTGGTAAAGCATTATTCTTTATATATGTATGTAGCACTTTTTTTCCACATCTTGAGTCTGAAATCTTAAGGTTTACATTTAAATCACTGCAGTATTTTAATGTTGATGGCACAGTTCACAATTACACTGAACAAAACCATTCATGGATCAATGTATTTAAATTAAGGACAGAATTTCCACTTAAGTAAAATATGCTAGTTCGAGAAAAAGTAAATAATGGCACGTTTTAAATAGAAACACATAGATTACAAACCTAATTTACTGTACAGACATAGGTATTATATCAATATGTAAATGTTGCTTTATAACTTAAGTGGAAATTTTGAACCACAAATGATATTCTTCAGTGTAGTAATAGATTAAACATGAGTCAGACTACACAAGTACATTTGTTGTAGTGATAGTCCATAAATCAGACTAAACAAGTACATTTAGAAAAACACCCATAGGACACTTTTGTAATGGTTTCTTGAATGCTCTTGCAGTGCAGTGTTTGGCATGGGCTTTAGTGCTTTAGGTAATCAGCAGAATGATCACATTAATGTGGTGTGAGGTTCAGCTAATGCCTTTAAAAACAAAATCTAGCAAACCTTTTTGTCATTGGTTAATTTTAGGCACTCGTTTCTTTGATTCCATTTATTACTTAATTATTATTTGTATTGAAATGCTTTTGAAAATGAGTTTTGGCCTTGAACAACAATATACATAAGCAAGAACTACATAAGCACTTAAATCCAGTCATGGTCACATTACAAACAAGGATCAATGTGTTTAGCTGCTTGACTCAATATTTAATGACTTGCTTCGTTAAAAATGGGAAGAAAAGGAAATCTAGTCCCAGTCCCAGACTGGGGCATTTCTGGAGCAGATTTTGATGCAAGGTTAATTAATGATTGTCCAGATATGAATATTTACTTTTCATGCAGTGTAAGAAATGAGTAAAAGTGCCAATATGTCTTTATTTATACAAACATTTATTCAAGCACATATTAGCTGCACCGAGTGAGTGAGTGAGTCGTTGTGGACAGAAGGGAGCCGGCACTATCGTTACTGAGAGCTGAGCAGCTTAAACAGCTCCCTGGAGATCCATTACCCTGTATTGTTAATGCTTAAAGTCGAGGGCTAGAGCACTTTGGCCATCACAGATCACCATTTGTTTTTTCAATCTGCATATGTACGTGTTGTTTTATTTTCACCCACTATCATTACCTATGTAATGATTTTAATTAGTAATGGTTATTTATAATAATCTGTAATTGTGTCTGTTTTCTGTTCCTTTCCATAATTTCCTCTCGTTTTCTTAAAGGTATGGCGCGGAACCATTGCTAGAATACGTTACCGTCGCATGCGGGCTGCACTCATCATTTTGCGCGCATACCAGCGTTACAAGGTCAAGTCCTATATCCGAGAGGTGCACCGGCGCTTCCAAAACATACGCAGCATGAAGGATCACGGCAAGCACGTGAAGTGGCCCACACCTCCCAAAGTACTGCGCAGGTTTGAGGAAGCGCTAAGAAACATCTACAACAGGTCAGAGACATAGTAAACACTAAAACTCATTATCTCTAATCCTCAATTCCTTGCTGTATTACACTCACATAGATGCACACACTTTAGGACCTGAATAGGAATCAGTGCCCTGCTGTAACGTAGGAGTCGATTATGACTCTAGTTCACCGTTAAGTCCTACTCTAGAGCAGTAATAATTAACATCATGTTTATCTGTGACGCATGTTTCCTTTGTAGAGATCTGGCGTGGTAATAACTTGACTCATACAGTGTGGCATGTGATGTCATATGTAAGCCTCCACACTCACCCAGTCATTAGCGTTCAAGGAAACTGACCTCAGGCTTGTTTCGCTTACATTTCTGTGTGTAGATTCATAGATCTGAATTCTACACCCACACTCATATCCGTATCTACACCCACATTACTCTACACCTTTTTTTTATGGGTGTGAATCTCCCTCCTCCAAGCATTTCAGCGATTTGCATATATGAAAGATTTCGCTCATCTTGGTCCATGAAGGGAGTGTTGATAAGTTAAAGGGACTGTGCTTGTGTGGTATTTGGTTTCCAAAGCACATAACACACCTGATTTAATGTATGACAGGATCTAAAGGCTTTATATTTGCTTATAGGACAAATGTAAATAATATAGCCGTAGATGTGAATTTATTTCCAAAGACATAATGTTGAAATGGGGGGGCATGTATTGATAAGACTTTCAGCAAGAAGTTTTTATTTAAAACATTGTAAAAGCGGCCAAAAAGTGATCAGCATGTGTGTGTTGCAAGATGGTACAAAGCTGTCATCTGGCTTTAGCTTTGATCTAACACTTTTTGATCATGGCATAATTCCATATGGGTTATTTTATTCTTAATGTTTTCAGTATTATTATATAATGTGGGGAGAAAAAATACAGGTGTAAAAGTAATAAAGTAAAAATGTGGAAAATAGTAAATGAATAACATGAATAACACATACAGTAGAGTGGTGTTTTAAGATATGATGATGCTGTATTCCTTGCATTTTTATTCATTATGCTTTTGGGTTGTCCATCTCTGTGTCTGTCTGAGATTCTCGTTGGTGTGATATCTGTAGAACAAGTAGTTAAATGTTATTGGATTTATATGGAATTCTCTTCATAATGAGCAGATGAACTGATTAGATTAGTAACTGGTACAAACAGCTTCAAGGTAACCACAAGGTCAAATGCCTGCAATAGTTTTTCTTTGATAGCTTCCTTCCTGTTTATATTTTGAGCCATTTACATTCATTACCAAAAGGATTGGACTTGTTGGTAGACGAGGCATCCCTGTGAACACTATTTGGCATCAAGTTCTACTTGGTTTTTTTTCCAACTGTTTTATTTTAGTGCAATATTTTATACATAGCACTGGAGTCAAAACTATCTACACCCCTACAGTTAACCTTGGTGAATCTTCCCCTGGATAACAGCACTGAGCCTCTTCCTGTAATGTCTAACAGTGTTGAGTGATCTTGGGCCATAACTCTTTTTATCTTCTGTTGAAAGCCTTTTAGGTTTCCCTGTGATTTTGTGTGGAATTCTCATGTGAGCAATATTATATTTGGTCAACGACAAATAGTTTCTGAAAGTTTGAGTATAAATGGCTGAGCTTGTTTTGACTATGAACGATTGGTTTCCTTTTATTTTACATATTCTTTAGGGGGTGTCAGTAATATTGCTGCTTGTTTTGGAGAGAATATACTATTATATAAAATATATATGAGAATGATTTCTCTTAGGCAAAAGGAAGTTCTCCAGAAGGTTACTGGGAAACTTGTTTTTCTCCTAAGGGGCACTAATAATTCTGTACTGTAAGTCTGTTTGAGTACAATGTTTTATTTTTCTTTTCTTTTCTTTGTGTGTGTGTGTGTATGTGGTGAAGGTGGTGGGCCTGGACCCTAATAAAAAACCTGTCTCCAGAAGAGATGTTGCAGGTTAGGGCTAAAGTGGCCACGTTGGAGTGCCTGAAGGGTCAAAGGGCAGACCTCGGCCTGCAGAGAGCCTGGGAGGGCAATTACCTGGTCAGTGATAGATTTATATGCAGTTGATGAAGCAATTTAAAAACAAAGAACAACACTTAAATTGAACAGCGAATGAATGTTATTTCCACTGGTCTATACTGTGTGTGTTGATGCTCAGAAGCGGGACAGTCCTGAGTCAGCATCTTCCTTCACCTTGGTGTCCAGTGACCTGCAGAGGAAAGATAAGTTCATGAGAGTTCTCTTCTCCTGCAACGTTCGCAAGGTACAACACACCTTTTACTTCATGTACTTATATTTGTACTTGATGTCTTTCCTCCGTCCTGATATATTTTACGATTAATGTTAATTCTGCTTCTGTAGATCAACCGCTTCAATAAGGCAGAGAACCGGGCGCTGCTAATCACTGATCGTCACCTCTACAAGATGGACCCACTGAAACAGTACAAGCCCATGAAGAGCATCCCACTGTACAATGTACATATCTACTACCAGTCTCTTTTCTTTTATTGCAAACATAATCCAGATATCTATATCTACACACACACTACACATGTAATTAATCCCTTTCTCAGATGATTTGATACACATACTGATGCTTAGCATACACAAATGATACAGGTAAATAAGTAATGATTCAATTCACTTCAATTCATTAGTAATCTGATATGATTCATTTTAGTTCCAATACAATTTATTTCAGGCCCAATCCGACATAATTCAGTTGAGATAAATTGATTGATTGATTTATTGATTGATCTTTATTGTCATTGTCAAAAAAACAATCAGATTTTCAGATTTCTGTCCAATTAAATAGTGTCCCACCCCAAACATTATAAAAATCCATGGTACTAGCAGTCAAGTACGGCTTAGCAGTGGCTTTGAGGTGAGCTAAATGCTATTGGCTATTTTAAAAGGGGTGGAGCCACTCAATGTCCCACCCTGACTTCCAGTTTCAGTAGAAATTACATAAACACATCGGATATTGCTGCGCGTTTCAAGGCACTTCACAAGGACTTTAACATAAGTTCCGAACTTGTTTAGGAACTAACCGTTTCCTGGGCATTCTACAACATTAAACCTAAACTGATAATCTTATAACCACTGTATAAACCAACCAGAACTGTATCAGTGTTTAATCTTTTTCCTTAATATTTCGAACCAGGTCTTGTGATCTTTTGTAGACCCCTGATTTCTTTATTTTTTCAGATTTGATTGTCTTTTTTTTGCATCTCCACCTGCTGTGCATCAGTTTTTGTCTCATTTTACAAGAAAGAACATTTTTGAAAAAAGTTTTTTTTTTTAGACCATGCTTTACATGTTTAGAATAACATTGCTCAGCTTTCTGCGTTATTAAATTGTCCATCATGCTTCACGCAGTGCTCAGGTTGAGCCCTTCACCTGTCTTGCGGATTAGCTGTCACTAAACAGGCTTAAACCTGGAAGCTTGACCTCCACACAGCAGCATCCCCCCACTTCAAATCAAAAGACGCAGTCGTTCGGCACCAGACAGAGTGGATTCCTGAGATATAGCCAGTGAGAAATCGGGATAGCTGTAACCTGCAGTTCTAATCCATCTGTAGTGTGTGCCGTAGCTGTCTCAGAGCTGCAGTGGGCTCGAGGCCATATTTCTAGCAGAGCTCTATAATACTGGGTTGACAGTAAAGGAGGGGGGTTGGTTCATGTTCTTAGCACAAAGTATGTCTACAGGCTGTGTATTCGACCTTCTATCCTGTAGAAAAGCCTTACAAAAATATCCATCAGACCTGGATCCATATCTGAGTGAAAAAAAAAACTGCATAATTGCACATGCATTTTTACATTAAATGCATTTAATAAAAAAATCAGTAAATAATCAAGAGAGTGAAATTCGAGTTGATTGTATTACAATGGAGAAATTAATCACTGTATTTAGCAGGATGATATGTGCATATGGCTGCTGTTTAATAATTGAAGATTAGTCAGAGGAGATTATCTCTTAATGGTTCCTGAAAAGGGAAAAGCGTCTGCCCCAACTAGCCCTTGTCTGACCCCATATTTATTTATCTCTCCACTGAGGAATGGCACTCAGTGCAATGATGCCATCACAGTACCAGTGTTTTAGGATGATTTTATGGTGATTTGTGATGCCAAAGGATTCTGCGTACCAGAGTTCGCATTATATTATAAAACGTAAAATGGAAAAAGCAGATTAAAACAAAGATTCAAACAATCTTGACTGGAGTCCATGCATTGCCCCTCACCCTCCAGCATTCTACCCTGTTCCTCGCCATCCGTTTTCCTCTCTGCTGTTGTCATGCCAACATCCCAGGAGATGGGGTTGTCATGACAACAGAGTGGGAAGAGAAATCAGCTGACGTCTGGTAGCGTTAAGGCATGTGCACAGATTTGTCTCCTCTGTGTTTTCCTTCTGCTCTTTCTTCGATTCGTCTCTTTGTCTTTTCTCTCCCCTTTTGTTTGACGTATTAGTTTATTATAGCTTCTGCTAAGCTCTCAATTATTTTTACTCCCTACTTTATTGGATGCTTAATTTGGAAAGATCATAAACTGATGCTGGCTAACTGTATTTATAAATCGAGGTCGTTTTTAGAAATAATACTGATTCTGGAAAAAGATTATGGTCAAACAAGAGGAGGTGAGCTGAAAATGAGTCGATAGATATAGGATCTTAGGATAATACATTTCTCTCTCTCTCCTGGCTCTCTCTCACACACACACACACACACACACACACACACACACACACACACACACACACACACACACACACACACACACACACACAGTGGAAGAGAGTCAATTGTTATGTAACACTTTTTCTCAAGAATGGACGAGGGAGGGAGAGTGAGGTTGTTGATCCCTACTGCCATTACTGCAATGGTTATTACTGGCAGTACAGGACAAGAATAGTCTAGGCTGCCCAGCAGTCCTTTCCGCTCCTCACTTCCCCATAGCATTCACCATCCAATATATATACCACATCCAATCGTGACTAAATCCTTTAATGATGAATCCAGTGTGCCCACAACAGCTGTCTTCTTTCTACATACAGTACATGAACATCTTTTTTTTCAGGAATAACAAACCATGCTTATCGACCGCTCTGTTTGATATCGTTTAATGGTATCATTTCAGTTGAAAGAGAGGATAAATCATGTTCAGAGTGTTTTGTGGAGTTCCTGCTTGCTTACTCATAGTGATTTTGATCCATTGCAGTGTCCATTAGGCTGTTATCCAACCTGCGATTATTTTCTGCTCTCCCGGCCTCACGCTAATTTCAAGAGACACAGTCAGAGAAAGAATAACATGAACAATGCTAAAGACTTCACCTAGAACCAAACACCAGCCTAGCTTCATCTCACACTGCCCCTCATTTCAAAATTTGTATTTGAGTGTCATGTTGTGCCGTTTCTGCACACAACACTTTCAAGTTCTGTGATGCAAGATTGTGTATGGCAAGACTGCACTATTTGTTGTAGTTACTGAATAATTTGTGGTAGTTACTGTGTAATAATGTGCCTTCAGATATATAACCGAGTAAAAATGTGAGATTTTAAGGCATAAATGGAACTCTCAAACTATGGCATCTGTAGCTCATGAACTATTACCAAGAGCAAGAATTTTGCCACATTGACATGTCTTGAGACATGAACGGAAAACCATTCTTTGAAGCTCTATTATAATGAAAATCTAAAAGCATCAATAATTTATGTGAAACAAAAGGTTTTTGCAGAACATTTTCGTGGATATTTCAGTCTTGTGATATATATCCAGTGTTGGAAAGTGAATAAATACAATAAAAATAAATAAGTTAAGGCATTCTCACATGTCCATCTTAAATTCTTATTTAACGATAAGTGTACATGCAAACAGTGTTAAGTGCAGAATTTTTCTGAAATATTTGCATCTTTTAATATCTAATTACTGGCCACTGTAAATGAGGTTTTCTGTTCTTTTCTCAGTACAGGTTTGTAATGTCAAAATTGTTGTCTGTGGTAATCACCCATAAGCTACATATGCGGTGGACTAACATTAGGTTGAAAAATCCCTGGACTGTTCTTTTGTTCTCGGGTCTTGTGTTTGTCCCTGATGAGTGTGACTCCAGAATGCTGGGCCTGCACTTCCACATTCAGGGAAAACAACAACAGAGCTCATTAGACTGTGGTCTGTTTTCACCCTCCCTCTCACCATGCTCTTGTTTTCCCAGGTGACGGGCATGAGTGTGTCCCCAGGGAAGGACCAGCTGGTGGTCTTCCACACCAAGGACAACCGGGACCTGATCGTGTGCCTGCAGGGCATGGTGCCAGTGGGCGAGAGCCGCATCGGCGAACTGGTTGGCATCCTGCTCAGCCATTTCAAAAGGTACCAGCTCAGGCAAAACCAGTGCACACTGGCACACATATCAGCCTGTCAGCCTCTTCACACAGCCGTGACCTCCTCACGCCCATATTCTCACTCTTTTGCAGCACACTGAAGGGAATCATGATACATGTGGCTCACAGAGACACACTAGAAATACTACTAATGGCACGGTGTTTCTTGAGACAGTGATTATAGTAGAGTTCAGCTGAGGCAGTGTGAGGGGGAGTGTGACGTATGAATTGTTTGCTTTTTTTTGGCAAGCTAGACAATCAGGGATGTAACAGCATATGAATACAATATTTGGAAATAATTTTTTTTAGACAGCTTGCCAGAAATCTGGTTGTGATTAGAGGTGTGCATCAGACTGGGATCCTGGGAATGCAAGAAAAGTAACACTATCATGTAAATGAGAAATCAGATATGAAACTTGCAGGACAAAGAACGAGCATATTTATTAATGTGAACATGAGTTTCTGCATGATGCATTTACAAGGTTCATTCATTCATTCATTCATGCTTTCTGCCTGCTCAAGGTTGCAGTGGTTAAATTAGGCTACTAGATTGTTTGTATTTCTGAAAATATGTCCTGTAATAATTGCGTAAGCAAGATTAAAAACCAATATCGTTCCCAGCTGCTGTTGAGACCAAATATGAACCTGAGTGAGACTGAGGATCTGTCAGAGCCAAAATTCACACATCATGCTGATAGACCATCTCTGTGTTGTGTGGTATGGTTCATATTTAATTTTAAAAAAAATCATTTTGGTTAGGCCACACTTTAATCTTTGTGTTTAAATCTGAATACAGATATGAATATTTTGAGCATTAAATATAGATTGTGATACACATGTGGGCATGTTTTTATATGTTTAGTTGTTCCAAATGTCCCCACAAGAATGGGAATATCTGAAAGTTTTGAACTTGTGAGAGTATTTGGCTGGTCCTCACAAGGATAACTGCTTATCTACAAAAACTGAAAGAGCCCAAACATTTCATTTACCTTAAGCTCAACAGGTTAAGGTAAGGTTTAGGTGTAGTTTTATCTGTTGGCATAGCATTAATCAGTTATATCAGTGGAAGGTCCTCACAAGGATAGTAAGACAAATGTATGTGCGTGTATGTGCGTGTATGTGCGCATGTGTGCGCATGTGTGTGCGCGGTGTTACCAGCTAACAGGATATTTTAGGACAGCGAGATTAAGAAGGTTAAAAAGCTGCATAAATGCACTCAAACAAACAGATATTTATCTTGGAGAGAGAAAACCCCACTAGTTTAATGTGTGCGCTCATTGTTCTTTACGTCACCACAACTAATATTGCTGCACTTTGTGTGAACATAAAGATTAAACAGATGAACTTAGAATCACCTACAGTGAGGGAAAAAAGTATTTGATCCCCTGCTGATTTTGTACGTTTGCCCACTGACAAAGAAATGATCAGTCTATAATTTTAATGGTAGATTTATTTGAACAGTGAGAGACAGAATAACAACAAAAAAATCCAGAAAAACGCATGTCAAAAATGTTATAAATTGATTTGCATTTTAATGAGGGAAATATGTATTTGACCCCTCTGTAAAACATGACTTAGTACTTGGTGGCAAAACCCTTGTTGGCAATCACAGAGGTCAGACGTTTCTTGTAGTTGGCCACCAGGTTTGCACACATCTCAGGAGGGATTTTGTCCCACTCCTCTTTGCAGATCTTCTCCAAGTCATTAAGGTTTCGAGGCTGACGTTTGGCAACTCGAACCTTCAGCTCCCTCCACAGAATTTCTATGGGATTAAGGTCTGGAGACTGGCTAGGCCACTCCAGGACCTTAATGTGCTTCTTCTTGAGCCACTCTTTTGTTGCCTTGGCCGTGTGTTTTGGGTCATTGTCATGCTGGAATACCCATCCACGACCCATTTTCAATGCCCTGGCTGAGGGAAGGAGGTTCTCACCCAAGATTTGGCCCCGTCCATCGTCCCTTTGATGCGGTGAAGTTGTCCTGTCCCCTTAGCAGAAAAACACCCCCAAAGCATAATGTTTCCACCTCCATGTTTGACGGTGGGGATGGTGTTCCAGGGGTCATAGGCAGCATTCCTCCTCCTCCAAACACGGCGAGTTGAGTTGATGCCAAAGAGCTCCATTTTGGTCTCATCTGACCACAACACTTTCACCCAGCTGTCCTCTGAATCATTCAGATGTTCATTGGCAGACTTCAGATGGGCATGTATATGTGCTTTCTTGAGCAGGGGGACCTTGCGGGCGCTGCAGGATTTCAGTCCTTCACGGCGTAGTGTGTTACCAATTGTTTTCTTGGTGACTATGGTCCCAGCTGCCTTGAGATCATTGACAAGATCCTCATGTGTAGTTCTGGGCTGATTCCTCACTGTTCTCATGATCATTGCAACTCCACGAGGTGAGATCTTGCATGGAGCCCCAGGCCGAGGGAGATTGACAATTCTTTTGTGTTTCTTCCATTTGCGAATAATCACACCAACTCTTGTCACCTTCTCACCAAGCTGCTTGGCAATGGTCTTGTAGCCCATTCCAGACTTGTGTAGGTCTACAATCTTGTCCCTGACATCCTTGGAGAGCTCTTTGGTCTTGGCCATGGTGGAGAGTTTGGAATCTGATTGATTGATTGCTTCTATGGACAGGTGTCTATTATACAGGTAACAAGCTGAGATTCGGAGCACTCCCTTTAATAGTGTGCTCCTAATCTCAGCTCATTACCTGTTTAAAGACACCTGGGAGCCAGAAATCTTTCTGATAGAGAGGGGGTCAAATACTTATTTCTGGATTTTCTTGTTGTTATTCTGTCTCTCACTGTTCAAATAAATCTACCATTAAAATTATAGACTGATCATTTCTTTGTCAGTGGGCAAACGTACAAAATCAGCAGGGGATCAAATACTTTTTTCCCTCACTGTAACAAGTTTTATCTACACTGTGTAGTCCTATGGTGACAGTTCACTATACACACGACAGGGCGCAGCTGACAAATGTACATATATGTTTGGTGAACCCGATAAAATGGTTTGGCTAAGTAGTTAAGGCTCTGTTGTACTCGGATCACAAGCCCCATTTCACCAAGCACCTACTGTTGCTGCTGGTCCTAGAGCAAGGACCTTAACCCTGTCTACTCCATTCCTCTGTATCATGGATAACCCTGCCTGCTGACCCCACCTTAAACACAATCTGGAATATCTGAACATGAGAATTTACACTGTAATGTATTTGTATATGTGAAAATAGTGTTTTAATGCTGGGGGGTTTATATGCTTGATTTTGTATCCAATATTTTTTTGAAAATGTAGTTCATTTAAAAATATTTTTTCCAGTGTGTCCCAAAAGTCTCCATACATAGGGGACTATGTTTGCCAGCACCATGTTGGTTGTGCCTTCATCAGTGGATGTTCATGGACATCCACTTCTCGGTTGGTCTGCAACACGTCCAGTCTTTTTGAATTTGTTAATAAGTTTGGCAACAGTGTCGTGTGTGATGTGCTTTGCCATGTTTCCTGTTAAAGTCCATCGCAACCTTGCGACAGCTTCCAGATCCAGCCATAAGAATGATTTCAATACCTTCTTCTTTTGTCAAAGGAATTCTTAAAGGCTATCTGAAAATATATATATATATAATATAAACTAAGTATGAAAAATTTTGGCAGACATTTTGCTATAAATATGTATGGAGAATTTGGGGACACCCTGTAACTAATAACTTGCAGCGGAAACCGATTCAAACATTTCTAAAGCTATTTCTCAAGCTGTGATATCATTATTTACATAATTTATGTTTTCATAAAGAATTTAATCAAATCAAGATAGTGTGGCATATCCAATTATAAACTGAGTCTTTATAGCGGCTTATAGGATTGTTCTTTCTAACAGCTGCTACCAGTGATAAAACAAATGGACTAAATATGATTGCAGTAGATGTCAAAAACACTGGTATAAATTTAGGCACTAGTTAGAATGAAAGTTCATCATTTCTGTGAGATTTGCTTAGGTTAAAACACTTCAGAAATGTTTTTTTTTGTGCTCTCAGACCTGGTTTGACAGACCTGTGTTTTTTCGTCTGTCATTTTTGTGCACATCACTTTTTAAAGCTTAGGTAACTAATATTGACACACTTGGTAAATATGAGCAAAGAAGACTGTGAAAAATGGTCTTTATTGTTTAACCTTTTGATCTTTTGTTAAAAAAAATTTTCACAGAAATACTTTGCTCTCATGGATATCAAACGATTGCAAACACAACACAGGTTTTTATATATATATATATATGTATATATGTATATATATGTATATATATATATATATATATATATATATATAAAATATACATATATATATATATAAAATATACATATATATATATATATATATTTTTTTTTGTTAAATATAGATGTGTAACAATTATGGACTCTCCTCTTCAGTTCACCCCACAGGTTTTGGTTTTCAAGTCAGGGGATTGGGATGACCACGGCAGGACCTTGATTTTGTGGTCGGTAAACCATTTTTGTGTTGATTTTAAAGTATATTTTGGATCATTGTCCTGCTGGAAGATCCAACCACAGCCCATTTTAAGCTTTCTGGCAGAGGCAATCAGGTTTTCATTTAATATCAATTGATGTTGAGGTCTGTAGAGTCCGTGATGCCATGTATCGTAGGAAAATGTCCAGATCCTCTGGCAGAAGAACCACTCCAAACATTAAAGAGCCACTACCATATTTAACCGTGGGAATGAGGTATTTTTCCATGTGGCTACCTCTCTGTGTGTGCCAAAACCACCTCTGGTGTTTATTGCCAAAAAGCTAATGAAAAATCATTTGGTGAAAATGATTTCATTTGTAAATAGAACCCATTCCCTTTTGAAGTTCCAGTAGTGTCTGGCAAACTGAAGATGCTTGAAGTTACATCAACTTGTGGTGATGTAGGTGATTTTGGATTGTAGTTTTGGAGACTTTCTGATCCCAAGATGCAACTAACTTCTGCAATTCTCCAGCTGTGATCCTTGGAGATTTTTCGAACCATCCTCTTCAGTGCATTGAGACAATATAGACACACACCCAATTCCAGGTTGATTCATAACATTTCCAGTTGACTGGAACTTCATAATTATTTTCCTGATGGTGGAAATAGGCATTTTCAATGCTTGTGGTATATTCGTATAGCCACTTCCCATTTTGTGAAGCTCAACAACCTTTTGCCACACATCACAGGTATATTGCTTGGTCTTACCCATTGTTATGAATGAATAGGGAAATTTCGTACCTCATACACACCTTTATACACAGAGGAAACAGAAAGTCATGGTTGAACAATTTCCTGTTCCTAGTCAACTAGGTGTACCAAAAAAAGTTAAATATCAAATATAAAAAAAAAAAAAAATTCATATGAATGCATAGGGGTGCCAATAATTGTTGCACACCTATATTTAACACTTTTTTTTTTTGATAAATCTGTGTTGTTTGCAATTGTTTGATATCCTTGAGAGCAGAGTATTTTTGTGATTTTATTTATTTTTATAACAAAAGATCAAAAGGTTCAACAATAAAGACTAAACAATAAAAAATCAGTCCACTTTGCTCATATTTACCAAGGGTGCCAATATTAGTCGAGGGCACTGTAATATACTGGCAGTTCAGCATATTTTTAAAGCATTTGTTTAAATAAAACTGACAGTAGTTCTGGTTCTACTTCAGCTGGCAGGGTTATATTAATTCAATTGTTCTAATACATTATCATTTCTATAGTAGCAATTCATTCACTGATCCACATAATGCCTAACAATCAACACATCAAAAACAAAACAAAAAGCTTTCTGTAAACATATGCTTATTTAACATTTATTGTCTTGTGGATGTTCCACAACATTAAATGTAACTTTAATCAACTAAAAAACATTGTTAAATCATTAATTAATAATAATAATAATAATAATAATAATAATAATAATAATAATAATAATAAAAGAATAATCAATTATTAGCAAATTTCAGCAGTATATTGGATTAAAACACTTCCCCTTTGCAGTGGGCTGTATCACATCACCTGGACATAGATTATTTTCCTTTAACATCATGTCAGGCCATGTTTTGAACTTGAGCCTTAAACAGTCTTAAACACAGGTTGAATAGCTCCAGTGTGGAAAACACTTTCATTACAGCTCCGTGCTAATGACCAGCGGTAGGATGCCCTCTCTGTGGTGGTGTCTATCTGAGTAATGATGATACATGTGCTGAGCAAAAGACTCTGCTCAGAGACTACACGCTGCTCCCTGTAGATACATAATTAACCTTTAGCTCTCCTTCACCACCATCACAGCAGCCTTAGCCTATTTAGCAAAGACTGCTAAGCAGCTACAGCCTCTCTCCCTGTAGCACACACTGCCATGGTCGTATGTATGAGATATGTATGCCGTTATATAACCTAGTTTTAATCTTGTACCAGGATTAATTGTAGCCCCTTGGCACTCTTAAGCAGTTTAGATGGTATTGTATATCATATCTCTGAGTCCTTTTCTGAGGCACAGTGCTCCTTTTCCTTTGATTTTGTGCTGAACAAACAAGATGCAGAATAACTGCAAGCAGAATCGTGCTTTTAATTGGCGATGAATAACTGCCAAAGCATCCTATCTAACCTAAATCAATCTGAATCAAAGACTATGTGGGTAAGAACATAACCCTCTTATCTCTGGTGATGCCGCACTGTCATCGCTGATAACGCTCCTTGCTCTGTACAAAAATAGTGGATTATATTTCTGTCATGATCTAGCTCTCTTTTTTTCCCGTGTTTTACTTTTCCCTTTTTTTTGCCACCGTCCTCACTTTTCCTCTCTGCTTTTTGAACTTCCTTTGCTTTCTCTCCTCTTCCTCCTGGTGGAAATAAATTATTTAGTGCTGCTGCAGCTCTATGTTTAGCTGGATGCTCGGCATTGAGATGTGCACCATGAAAGATGTACTGCATCTTTCTTGCACTCACTTGCACTCTCTTTCTTGTATGTTCTCTCTTTTATTATTTCTTGCAGCCTGCTAACACACACACATACACACATCCCACAACACTGCATTATTCAAGAAAGACTTCAGTAACCTGTCAGCTGTTACTAAGTAAAATATACAGGACACTGTACACTATTCTGTCAACTATTTTCATATGAAATCTTGACTTGTAAGCTGAGGTGAAACTCTTTTAACTCTTTTGACTGTATTTTTGCAGTCAATAAAGTATTTCCACTGAACTGTTTACCTCTGCAACTTTTCCCAAAGTGAAAGAATCCTGCTGCGAGATTTTGCTCTGAATCTGTTTCAGTGTGTGTTTAAACTGGGCTGTTCACAAAACTCTTTGGTTTCTGTTCCTCTCAGCTCCCACATGCAGACAGCTGAACAAGATCCCCATCTCCACTGATATCTGGCACTAAACCTAAAAGCTTGTGAGAAACCAATTTACCACAGGAATTCATTAACTCTGTATTATTGTAACACTTTTTCAATGTAATGAATCATGTTGTTAGCATTCTAGTCTCATTTTTCCTCCAGGTGCATTCGTAAAAATGTTTTTTTACATAATCCTAAGATATAGAGGATGTAAAAATGGATCAAATACTAAAACTCTAGGCTCTGCAGGCCACCAAGTGGGTCATCTCAACCTCATTCACTCTAGCCACATAGCTATAAAATAAATAAATAAATAAGTAACACAAAAAAATTGCCAGTTCCACTGTCATGGGCTATCCATATCACTGTATGTACACCAACAGCAATGAGATTTTCAATGAAGGCTATGTTTATTCGTTCATTCAACTTCAGTAACCACTTTATCCTGGTCAGGATTACAGTTGATCCACAACATACCTAAGGAACACTGCATGCGAGGCAGGAATACACCCTGAATGGGATTCCAGTGCAACGCAGGGCGCCATGCGCACATACAGTCACACACTTATACACACCAATTTCAGGAGTCTTTGGCAGGTTGGAGGAAACCAGAGAACCAAGATAAAAGCCATGGAGAAAACGTAAAACTCCACATAGATCGTAACCAGAGCTCAGGATTGAGCCCTAGAGCTGTGTGGGTGGCATTGCTACCCGCTGTATCACTGTGCCACCCCAAGATGTGCTTAATAGTTTGAAGAAAAATTCTGAGAGGTTCATGGCATTCTGAAATCTTACCAAGTCATTGTAAAGCTTAATTTTGCATGGTCTGTTATTGTAACGTTTTAAATGCTCGACTATATAACTATAATTAGAAGTGTGGTTAGTAAGACTATCAAGTAGAAAACCCACCATCATTACCAACAAATTAGACATTAAAGAGGTTTGATGTAGAGTGTTTGGATTTCCTAACAGCTGGCCATTTTTAGATGGAATTTACATAGCACTTTTTGAAGAAGAAGCCTTTATTTGTCACATAAACTTTACAGCACAGTCACAGCACAAAAATTCTGCGTATCCCAGCTTGTTAAGAAGTTGGGGTCAGAGTGCAGGGTCAGCCATGATACAGCACCCCTGGAGCAGATAGGGTTAAAGGTCTTGCTCAAGGGCCCAGAAGTAACAACTTCGTGGTGCTGGGGCTTGAACCCTCTTCTGAACCGTAACCCAGAGCCAGGGTTGGAAGGATTACTTTAAAAATGTATTCAGTTACAAATTACTTCATAAAAAATGTAATCTGTAACGTAATCTAAGTATCACAATATGAAAGTATTGTAATCTGATTATTTTCGGATAAGGTCACATATGTAAATAAAGTCAAGAGAAAAGCAATATTTATGATTTATTTAGAGCTTAAAAACATGTTCAGTGTTTGGATTTGTCTTAATTCTCATTTGTAAGTCACTTTGGATAAAATTGTCTGCTAAATGAATAAATCTAAATGTAATAAAATGAATAAATTTGTTGCTCATGTGAGTGACAGCTTTCAAGAGAGAATCAGAACTA